>NC_087371.1:27751346-28123833 GCF_031761385.1 Necator americanus
CAATTTGTAAGCAATCTGTTTTCTGTTACATCTGTAGACAATGATGAGCTACACAACTACGGATGTTCGTGTACAACACCACTCCCCTTTGCGAACATTGGGTTTAATGATAGGAAAATTTTCGAAGTTCTGTGCCGATTCAGTGGCTCACTCTGAAGGATACAAATCAAATTTTCGCAACCGAGCGAGCAGTTTGGAAGGAGAGAAAAGAAGCAAGACGAGTTACAACTGAACAAAGAGAAGGCAGTAATCAATTAATGCTACGTTAAACCAACAAACTTGGTTTGTTTCGTGTGAACACATGAACTAATTCTAATCTCAATACTCCTGTAGACAAAATAGAACATAAAACCAAAATAAACACATTCACAAACTGAGTTTAGGCAATGCTGATTGTCCGCAGAGCAGAGAACTAACAAAAATCACCACGACAAACAAACAATAATATATCACGAAATCATCAAACTGTTCTTCCTCCATTCACAATAGAAGTATGTGATGCCACACATATGGTTGTCGTGCGAAAGGATTATCAGTCAATAGAAACAGAAAATAAAAGGACGAATTACATGTTGCTGTGTTTGGGTGAGATGACCCTACGAGTTTTCTTGGATATGTTCTACGCCATGTCGAATGTGTCGCTAACTAATCACCTTCCATACTATTTTTTTTGCTTTTGTTGTCTGCGTCTCTCTTCTTTGGAACTGGGATCTCAGTAGCTACGTTGCGCGCAAGGAGACCACTAACGGCTGAAGGGATCAACACCCCGTAGAAAGTTTGAAGTTTCTAAGAACATTTCGTTTACACTTATGTGTAAATGATGTCGCACCAAAGTGGGACCTTCGAGTTGACAACTTGTCTGGTGCGGACTAGTTTCCCCATATGGCAAGAGGGCTTAACGAGGTGTACTCGGGTAGCATAATCCATCATGTAGTTTATTTCGATCCTAGTATTCGGTGACATCCACCAAACTTGTGGCGAGTGTAACATGGTGTAGGTGCATCCCCATGAGGATTGATCATCATCACTTTATCTTCTATGCTTTAATTCGATAAAAATGCATATCTTCGAGGTGGGCGGGTGTACACAGTGTAGCGGCTAGAGGTTCCGCTTCCTGCACGATTGGAGGTTCGAATCCGCCCTAGTGCTCACCAAGCCCCTCTTCTCCTCGGGATCGATAAATTGGTACCAGACTTGTCCGGGAGGATAAAAACACTGACTTGACACATCGGCTAGCCCCCGCAAGTCATTCATATTCCAGTTACACCCAAGTGATTGTATATGCCACTTGCACATTCGTGAACCTCGAACGATTTTGAATTGGAATGAACGCGGGGTGCATCTCAAGCGGATTGATTAACACCAAAAACTTTATCAACTTCTATCTTCGAGGTGTACTCGGGTGGACAAAGTATAAAGCGCATGGCGTTTATCAATTCGTTTGGGATGCGCTACCGCGTTCTCTTCAATTCAGGATCGTTTGGGGTTTAAGAACGCGTGTCTAGACAGTGAATTTCGGGGACTAGCCAATGCATTAAGTCAGTTTGTCGAAGGATGAAAAGTTTACTTGGCCCTTGGTACTTCGAATCGATCGATTGTAAGGTCACAGCGGGAAATCTTAACGACTGCGCTACACCCAACTTTTGCTTAAAGGCATCAACCCACGAATCTGAGGTGGTACGGAGTTCAGGTGGACCATTATATACGGAATAGTAGATTATGGAGAGGAGTGCGATTCCGTCCATTTCTTCCTAATTGCCGTAAAAAACGGCCCGGAAGATGAGGTGCGCGCACAAGGCTGGCACGCTCCAGTTGAACTCATTGTGGAAAATAGTGCACCGGAACGCTCGAAGCCGTATCTTCCGGGCCGTTTTCTACGGCAATTAGGCAGAAATGACCGGAATCACCCTTTTACCCAATAATCTACGGTCCCGTATACGAATACTCCACCGGAAATCCGTACCATTCCCTATTCGTGGGGTGATGCCATTAAATGATGTAGCTTATCAACAGTGAACACTATTAAAGAGAAATTAGTTCGGAAGGAGTCGAGTTTTTTTTCCCAGCGTAAGGCTTTTTTGCATAGGTGTTGAAACTACGTTAGGACTTTCATAGGCGGAGGATAGATCACTAACGATATCTGCTACCGTGACTTCCTTCGATCAACTATTTATAGTTCATTCATCTCTTTAAACATAAGTCGAACAAGTAGTCCATGCCAAGAACTATGTTGCGTTTGTGCTCTCTTCCAGTGTCTAATACAATGTTGCAGTGATAACACCAAGAAATAATGTTATAAGAGAGGAGAATTGTGCTTAAATTAGTGTATTAACTTTAAATTCACTATAAATAGGTACGAGATTGAGGACTTTTACCTGACAACTACGCCAGTTCGCTGCATTCTCAAAAGATAAACACAACACTTATTTCTTTTGTTCATGCAGTAAGCTGCTGTATGTTTTAAATTTTCGTTTTAATTCCTAATTATATAAATGAACAGACCATACACCTGGATGCAGAGGTCAACCATAGCAGACAGAATGAGTTTGAAATAGATGGTCATTGATGAGAACAGTAAAAAAAAGAGATAAATGGTTATCAAGATAATAACTTTGATATTTAATATTCTATATTATTCATCCAAGTTTTCGTCGTATCCAGTTTTCTATTTTGTATCAGTCACTCTAGTATGTGCAGTGTCTCAAGATATATTTTTTCTGGATATTTTAGCGATGTGGGGATTTCTTGCGGTTTCTGATGATGTTCTGATGATGACGTGTTCATGATAGGGAATCCTTATTAGTGATTCGTTCCTACGAAATCGGAGAGAATGAAACATTGTAGAAATGGAAGATTATCAGCCTCCAAGGTAACATCTTACCACTTGGTTATCACTGAAGGATAAGGTATCTGGCGTTAATCAATCCAAACGGATTGATGATGCGACGCGCCACCAAGTTCAACTGAGTATCATTTGAGATTTATGAACTCGCGCGCAGCCTTACGATGACTTGCGGGGGCTAGCCAATGTATCAAGTCAGTGTTTCATCCTCCTTGACAGATCTGGTGCCAATCTATCGATCTAAGAGGGTTGAAGGCCCTGGATGGCAGTTGGCGGTTTCGAACCATTGAACGATCTTGCGATTACAGTGCGAATCTCTTACGGACTGCGCTACGTCCTTGTCTTTGTAAATAAGTTCAAAAGACCCCTGATTTATCTCGGCGGCTGCTATGCGTGCGTCAATTGCGTGTAAAAAATGTATCAAGAACGCGGGGCGTTTGTAGCAATTAGTGCTACGTCGAGTAAGAATATGGACGGATTACTTAATTTCAGGGTTACGCTCTTGTGTAAATACTCTCGTAAAATCAGTCTCACAGGATTTACGAATTGATCAGTAGTAGTAAAGACTGTCGAACATGAGCAATACTAATAAAGAGCGATCGCTATGATCTCTTCAGCATTCACACCCAGAGATAATAAATTTCCTAAAGGAAAGGTCTAAATTTCACAGAATTTCTGTTGGTAGCGTCTTCTTTTCTTCCAAACCAAAGAGGAACCGAAAGGAGAGAGGTGATATTAAGAGGATGCTGTTTTCATGTGTGGAACATAATTAACGGAGAAAATTAGACTCTAACATCCATGATATAATAACAGAAATTTCCTGCTATTTCTTTCCATGCTAGATTTAGTCAAAACTCAATTAGAATTTCCATAAAGTGTCCATCAATTCAATATAATTTTGTTTCTCCACTACCCCACCATATCTATCTACGATTTTAGCCAGAATGAACTTCTCCGGATCGATATCCTTGTAAACAATGAGCGTTGCTTTGTCTCCCAGTAGCTCACTCCTTCGCTTGAAAATGTTTAAAAATGTCGCCGAACTACGTCAATCGTTTTTGAACCAACGAAATTGGAAACATCCTGCTGGTGCCCTCGGTACTTACAGTACATATCTCCATATCTGGATGCGAAATCACCGCTCACAGCAATTTTTGTTCACCTACAGAGCTGTTCAACAATTAGTTAACCTACCCGAAGTAGATGGGCGTGTGTGGGGATAAGAGGCTTCGCTGTAACTCTATGGTCGATGATTAGACACTGCCCTAATGCCAACCAAACCTGCTATTCCTCCGGAGTCGATAAATTGTCAGCAGACTTGTCTGGAAGGATAAAAAGACAGACTTGGTACATGCGCTGGTCCCCCCAAGTCATTGTATAGGCCAGTTACGCGTTCGTAAACCTCAAGCGATTCTGAATTGAAGTGAACGTGGTGGCACATCCTAAGCAGATTGATTATCGCCAGACATTTTATCTTTTATTCTCCACCCAAAATAGCAAAACATTAACTCGTTAATGAAATAGTGAATTTAATATTTAATTTAAGACAATTTAGAGACTTGGTTCCTTTTGATTTATCCAGCCCTTCCCATCTCCTTCCGATGTCAATAAATGTCATCTTTAGACCAGAGGAAGAGCATCACACTTGATTTTTTTTCTAGAATACTTAATTTCTCTGAAACTTCGTGCATTTTATGTTGTTCTGCAGGTTTCAGATTTTCAGCGTAAGGTCTAGGTACTATCAAAAGTTAACCATATCAATCGAAGGCATAGCAGGCAGCTGTGATCTCTATCACCTACAACTTATCGATCAGTCAGCGCCAAATGATCTATATAATACGAAGTGATCTCCGCTTCGTTAACTGTTCAACATTTCTAAAGAGTTGAATATTTATTCGAACATATTTTGAAACTTGACCTAAAATCAACAGAATCCAAGAAATCCTCGTTATACCAATCAGTAAATCAATAAATAAATAAGTAAACAAATAGACAAACACTAGATAACTTTTACAAAAGCATTGACATCGTTATGTCACACTAGGCGTATATGACACATATATCATGCATATGTATACATACATTATAAGCCAATAGACAGTAGAAGGGTTCAAACGGAGTTCTAGGATCATATCTGGATTTTGATCCCAACTGGAATTCAATAAGGAGCAACGGAGCAGATGCATTCAATCATTCTGAAATGTCCACATACAACACCAAATAAAACTAAGAGTATTTTTGGCATGGAAACGAAAATAGACATTTACAGGAACATATTACTGCCATACTCCACATCTTATCGGGAACGATAACGGACCTTAAAAAGGAGATGACGTGATGACGATAATGTGAGAGCGTTCGGAGCACATACATTCTGGGATGGGTAGAAAAGCGATGCGACTATGAATCTTAACTTTGTAAACTTTTAACACTATTTTATGACTTATTTTATTTTTTATTTCTATTTTATTTGAATATCTGATTATCATGTTTAGAATATAATAGGTTACTTTGTGAATATATGCACATTATTACTCTTTTAAGCAAAGCGATAGTTATAGCACAATAAAAAATTTCAGTTTTTCCAGTTTCATTCCATTTTTTTTCATTGGTGAATTTAGACATTTAAGCATTGATGAAATAATATAGAAATGAAAAGTTGACTTTGTAGTTTTTATCCTAAATCCGTCAATGCTACAAATCTAATTAGCTTAATTTACTCTAATTTTATTTCAATTTATTTTCGATAGTGCCACAATTTGGAAACTCGGAAAGAACGGAGTATAACTCCGCTTGCTATTGAGTGATTGGTTCACGAATGTTTTCAAATTGTGTTGATGAGAAGCTGAACGGATGGTTGATACACTATTTCTGGATTGAGGGACCAGTAACTACTTCAGATGAGATCAGTAAAGTTCAAACAAACACATTCCAAATGGGCCAATCCAATCCCCCAAAAATAGCTTCCATTGGAAAAGAAGAATTTCGTTTCGGCTCATTTCCATTCTGTCTTCGCATCTCTTTCCTCGTTAAGCCTTCCCCATAAAACGATAGGGCGATGTTCGTCATTAATATTTAACGCGGTTCGGGATCGATCTAGAAGTTACAGTCAGCTGTCCGCCGGCCGCGCCCCTCGGCTCCTATTGGTTGCGCCGGGTTGCGCCGCCCACAATATCCTTTCACATCATGTTCGCAATCAATGTCTCAGCCAATGAAATCTTACTTTTTCACGTTATATCCACATTCGTTCGAAGGCCCCACTGAGCACCAGAATATTCCGTCCATGTACTGCTCGCGCTTTCCTAACTGTTCTTGAGCTCATCAGAGCTCCGTCGTGCTCGGCCTTGCCCTCATCGAGGAATTCGGTTTTTGGATCAGCTCATCCTAAGAGTTCTCCCGTTGCGTGTCATTTCGTATTGTAGCGCACTCGCGTGCGTGGATAATGAAAAGAGAAAAGCACAAATTTCGTATAGGACGAGAATGTCGATCCCGTCAGTTACCGTTGAGTATTTGAGAATTTATGCGGAATTCTAGGATTAGACGGTTGTTTTCCACATTTAGTAGAACCGCTGGATGTAATTCATTTGATCTTTAGAAACTTCATTATTACTGGACACTGCAGAAATCTTGGCGATTGCCATGTTTCTAATACGTTTGAAATTAGTTGAAATTATAAGAATCCTTAGTGCTTTGTGGATGAATAAAAAAATACCTTATGATCATTCTTACCTTCTATTTCATATATTACACTGATTAATAAGAAACATCAGATGTTCTTCACTAAACATCCATAATTTCAGATGTACGCAAGTAAACGACGGCAACGGAATTTCAAGAGGTGAGCAGAGTCTACATACCATCTTTCTCGTTTGCACAGAAAAGTCACGGAGGAGAAGAAGCTTTGTACCAAATTATAAATTATAAATATTATACCTAATATATCGTTATAAAAATTCTACTGACTTTTAAAAAGGAGAAACAATCACAAAATCCATTTTGAGAATAGCTAATTATGAAGTTTTCTTCGATGGAATTTCCCTAATAATTTTTCTGCGCATCTTCTAGATTCTCTACGTTAAAAATTGTTTTGTGTTAAGAAAAAATACAATCCAAAAGTATTGATAGCATTGCAAATGCAATTTTTTCCTCAAATTCCCAATGGAAATGGCTGAAAATGGCAAGGAATCTTCTACGAAATAAATTTGACGATAAGAACGGTTTCAACATTTAGCTGATCATTCTATCTATGCGACTCGCGATGTTTCTGTTTTCAAGTTGTCACTAAGGCAGCTGGGCACTAGAAATGAGAAATTACCCCTTGAGACCCTCAATTCTTTAATAGCTGCTAGTCCTCAAAGTAGTCCTACTAGTGAGGCTGGTTATTCCATGGCTAATTACTGGCATACGGTAGGATGTGCGCAATCGAAGCGCTTCTTGAGTGGTGCCATTGTCCGTCTGGAAATCCCCCTTAGAAATAACACAACACGGCTTGTCATCAACACATTGCCAGTTGCTCGGAGAAATCACGTTGGAGTACTGTAGGTATTCATGTGGTGCTGGAATATTGTGAAGGGATTAAGTGTTGGGTGGTCAGCAAAATGAACTGCAAGGTTTTCCATAGAAAATAAGGTGACATATGGTCAAACGGTGACGAGAATAAATTCCGAAAAGAAACCAAAACGTTTTGTAGGAAAGGACAGTGCATGAGCCGAACATGAAATGAGTGAGGTTGAAGAGTGGTGCTGCTGTATGTGAGGATGGTTGGCGTGCCGAGGGTCAGCGTCACGGCACATCTCGTGTCCAGCCAACAATGCACGCGACTCGGCCACCTAGCCACATCTCTTCCATACATCCATACATCCCTCATCATCCTCTCCTATATGGAGCCCTCCGTCCAACCGGTCTTCTTTTCGAATCGCAAAAATCAACTTTTGCTTCTAGCGGAAATTCTCTCGAGCCTAGATCTCCGCTTCAGAAACTTCATTGTCATTGGATGCTGAGAAAATCCTGGCGATTTATGCGCTTACTCTGTCATTGCTAGAAATTTATTTCTTATAATTAATGACAGGTGCTCTTGTAGAAGTCGTCCGAGGAAGTCTCCATTAGAAACACGGCCATCTGAGTTATTTCTCCTCCTCTGGTGCGGGATTTTACTAGGAAACATAAAAGAAACATATTTTAGCCAGATTTACTCCACTTCTAGCGTCTAAAATATAGAGATCGCGTAGTGGTCATAAAATTTACACTCTGGCAGCTAATTGTGGGAGTTGTAGGCCTGTATTCAACCATTTTCACAATTCTTTACTATATTCTCAACTTCATGTGACTGTCCTCTGTTTCCACTCCACACCAATCAATATACTGATAACATTACTTGCGTCTCTTATTTGATCTATTCAAAATATTAAGACACACGCTCTGCTAACGGGGAGAGTGAAAGTAGGAGGGGGTTTGGGGCAAATTTTATGAGTTGTATCATTCTGATAATTTCCAAATCTCCCTCTAAGGCCATCCACCTTGACTGATCGTTATGAGAAAATGCTTTAATAAAAATAAGTCAGTAAATTGCAATAAAAATTCAATCCAGAAAATACTTGTCATCAAGAAAATATGTGCTTGATTTTTCCGATGAGTTCCAGGTTACTGTATCCTACGGTAATCCCGCTATCACTTAACTTCTATCCTTCTTAGCCATCCTTACATACACATCCAAATCCATCCATCCATCCATTCTGGTTTTCTCAGTACCATATTTTGCAGCAGGGTAGGAGGAAGGGTGGGAGGGAGAAAAACTCATGGATTCATCATGATCCTTACCCACTGCATAAAATCCCTAATAAATCGTAGCCAATGAAATGAAGAATAGAACGCGTTTTTAGTGTCACTTAGGCATTTTTAAATTGTTTCCTCCCGCCGACACAAAGAAAATAACGCTAATTGATAGCAGGCGCTTACTAACAGATATATTACTGTACGCGGATTCCTCAGATGCACAACAATTATCATGCACCACCTTTACAGCTCATTGCGTCAGCGGGTGCGATTCGCACATGCTCGCTCACCTGTTGACACCAGTCTGGCAGGCATCCATAATTTATTCGCTCATGAGCAACATTTTCTCGGGAAATAAGGCTTAGTTCGGATCGTTTAGCGGATAGCAATGAGGCAGGGCAGCATGTTTAGCTGACAGAACACTTCCCGTAAGAATTGTGAGAAGCTGATTTCATGGGTGGGTGTTAAAAGTACACGAACCACAGGAGACTGATTTAAAGAAGACGTAACTTCTCTGAAGACCTCATTTGACGGAAGAAAAGAACGGTTTTCGTGCTGGAGGAACCTTTTTCTTTCTCGCTTCAAAGTACAGTTCAATCAGAACGGTGTTAGTGCTCTCCCCAAATTGTATTTTATCCAGATATGTATACCAGATCTCTAATGAAAATCCCTAATTGAGTTTGACCTTTTTTTCGCAGTTTTATGGACGGTTTTTGTTCATATAAAACCTTATAACATCAAACTCACCCCATCCAAAAAATTATTCAATGTGTTGATAGCTGATTTCATTGATAGATTGATTCTATGTGCTTTTGGAAGGATGAGGGATACTGTGGGCGTACGCACGGAATATGCTAAATACACCTGAAAAAGCTGTAACAGTACAAATATACATGAATCTATCTGTTGTAAAAATGTCATGTTTTCTTTTCTACGAAAAGATATGTATTTGTATTTATTGATGTGCATATGTATTTATTTGTTACAGATATTTGAGATTATCGATATAGGTACAGCATATTCCATGCTTTCTCATCCTACAGTATCCCACACTGCTCTAAGAAAAGCATATAATATCTATCTCCAGGGAATTAGCTATTAACACATTAAACTGTAATAGCTGTTGACTACTATCAAATCAACTATGACTGCAGATGCTACAACGCTTTCCATTGCTCTTGAAATATTCACTACGCATCGTCGTCATAGATACCACCGTACCAGTGTGGTTTTGGGGTGGAGCTCGTGTTCGTGTACTCGGATCTGGTTGCATTCCTACCATCCTAAAAAGATTTTACTCCAGCATTTCTTTTCGAATAGAAGAGGAAACAGGATGTCAAGAGGAGATGATCCAAAAGCCTCGAAAATCAATACAATATTATAGCGGAATAAAATGTTTTTGTACCTAGGCCTTACACGAAGTTTGTTTTTCCTCAAAATAAAATTTTCCCTTCTTTTTTCTCCGTTTTGTAGAGAAAGATTTGCGCTCTAAAACAGTTAAATTTCTTTTTAAAGGATAAAATCTTCTTTTTCCTACTATTTCCCAATCTTTCTCGAAACTAATTAAAGGAATGTTCTTGAACTGTCGAAAAAATTGCAGAGAAACGTATGTATGAGGCGTTTTTTGTTGGTTGCCTATGCTCTTGTCCTACCAACATCATAATCATATAGACTACCACATTCGATTCAAGGATTCACCTGCGTCTTGGTTCCAAAAAAGCTATTCATTGCCGCCTGTATCCATCAAATTCAACGGGACAAAGGTCACGTTGCGAGAAGAAAAAACTATTGAATACATATGGTTCCCTTTAGAAATTTCACAAACATTTCAACAATCTCCAAGAGCTCTCTTCCTGAAACTCTCGGCATTGCAAACTAAACTTAAGTTTTTTTTTGTTATAAGCGTGAATTCTTCTGCTAAATTTCCCCAATAAATTTTCATCAAAACCTCGTTGGTGCAACAGGAAAAAATGGCTCCAAACACTTGTCTTTGATATCTCATCTGTTTCAAAATAGGATAGACATCATCTAAAAGTATTTGCGTTTTGATAGTCTTCCGCTAAATGTGAACCTTTCACCTCTGTCCAGTATGTATAAAATCGAAAGAGGCAGGAAGAACCGCTTAATAAGGCGATAAGATTAGCACAAATGTGTTGTACAATGATGGTAACGCTTCAAATGTAGTTACTTTCATTTATGAGCTACTAGTGTTGGGTACGAGGAGAATAACGTTACAGAAATGTAGGAAATCCACAAGAAAGAGAAGGGATCTATTGTTCAATGTTGTGCAATATTCCTTCAATATGTCCCTGCCGTTCCAGAAAAGCCTTGCACCCATTTAGTGGGTCTGGAAATATGAAAAGTCCTGCTTTTTATGAGTATTGAACTAACGTCGAACCCAAGCAGCCCATACGCAGCGGAATCGTTTAACACCGCGTTTCTCCACAAATATATATATATATATATGCACGATGAATAAATACAAATAAAAACAACACAAATGAGTATATATACGTCGTTATGTTTATTCTGGCAATTTGATGCTCTAATTGATAAGTGCACTATGATCTTGAGTTAATAATCAAATTTGATCTCATCATCTTCTTGCGGAGGTGAGGATCATTGACTTTCTGTCAGAAGTTGGAATGGCTTCATGTAAACGGGTTAAACTACGAAATTTTGTAAAGCAACTATTTTATATAAGTATATATAAAGATATAGAAAGCAAATAGTTACGAATATGTAGTATATTGGTATAAAATAATTGATTTGAATAGCACCGTGAAAATCAACGCCTTCTCGTGCTGAAAATGTGTATTTGTTTATTTGAAAACACCCACAGGTGTGCCACGAAGTAGAACTAGGAAGGAACAAGGACCACCACATAGAATTTCGCCTAAGTTTTATACAGCAAGGTTCGCCTTTCGTAGTACATTTTATTGTGAAGTCTCTTTTAGTTTATGATTATTGATGATATTATTTTTACTATTACTATCATTATTATTATTTATTATTTTTATTATTCGATATTTATTCCATCCTTTTTCTCCGATGAAATTTCCAAATCACTTCCGATTTGCTTTTAATCTTTTCAGTTCTTCGTTAACATGATACTTCAGTAGATTCGATTCCATTTGTATCACTTTTAATTCAGAGTTCGAGAACCACCGAAACCGTCGACGTCAACAAATCCGTCGAAACGTCATCGAGAACGGTTAAATGGTGAATTGGAGACGGTTGCCGCTTTGTTACCGTACGATGCGGCCACAATCAGCCGTTTGGATAAGCTGAGCGTGTTGCGGTTGGCCGTCAGTTTTCTACAAGTGAAGGCGCATTTCCATGGTACGAGTTCCTCAGGATCATTTAGTTAAATTTTTTACATACGCATAATATACATACACACATACGTCTATACATACTTCTTGAACTTCTTCTTCTGGAGAGTGAAAGAAATTCGTAGATCACAGCAGATTCATACGTGAATATCATGTAAAATTCTTTGTGATCCCATATTTAACTTCTTTCCTCTAGTCCACGTAATATCATATAAATTCAAAGTTTGCACTTTTCTAGAAGTTTCTGTTTAGAGATAGCAGAGTTTTACTGTAGTTTTACAGCAAAAAGCCAGGTATTTGAAGCATTTTATTTTAATTTAATTTTACAGCAATCAGTGTTGATTGACTATAACTATACAATAATATAATATATTAATTGAAATATAAAAAATTTAAATGCTATGAAAACATATGTAATGTTTTTTTAGTGATAATTTCAATCATTTAATAATATTTTCAACCTTAATAAATCTTACCTTCATTTTACTGGTATAATTATCGTTTATTCTTATTCTTATTATTTATTATTTTCTTTATTATTAATTATTTACATGTTTTTCTTATTATTATTTTATTTTAGTAGTTTTTATTGCTAATTTACTGTTTATTATCTTCGATCGAAATAGATCTTAATTTTAGTTATTGCTTCGGATTTCTCGTAGCCACGATAAGGAAATCCATTAAGAAAACAAAGAAAGTGGTGTGGAGTGAAGAGATCATTTCGAATCAAAAATCACGATCAACTGTTTACCATCTCTAAACGACACCTGTATTCAAGATACGAGAAAAAAGTTTACTCAGTAACACAACGCTACCGTAACCGATCGTTTGTGTGTGTATGTATGTGCGCGCATTTGTTTAGCGGTATCTTTGCGCATTGTGTTGCTCGACTCTATTGTGACATAATCTCATTGACTCACACCTTTATCTGGCAACAGATACACGTACGTTCGTCGATCCACGCAACTAACGTGGTCCTGATTATGCACCGCTTCGAGAGTCGGGGCCAACAATCGAGTAGGGACTTTGGGTCAGCTTTGGATTGTGGGCTTTAGAAAATCCCAATTGGAGCATGGGACTTCTACTTGTGGTTTCCAAGCGCACCTTCAAGAAGGATAAAGGATAAAGTTTCTGGCGTTAATCAATCCGCTTGGGATGCGTTCACTTCAAGGAATCCCCCAAGAATCCTACTACCGTGCCGTTCCAACCGTTCAAGGACACCTCAAATTTCATTGATTTCCGTGTTTCGGGGGCTTATTTTGAAATAATCTCTTAAACACTAGTAGAACAACCACAGCACCTAAGGTCACTCAGACTAAAATTACTTAAAAGTACTTAGAACCAAAATTCCTTCTTAAAACTACATTTACTACTTAGGGGAGATCTTTAGAATAATGTAGCTGAGTAAACCATTTATAGGACAGGGTCATAAGATTCCTGAAAAATATGTTTCCGTGTAGAAAAATGATTGCTAATTTTCAACTGCGAAATGGAGTTGAATGCTGCTGTTATGAACGTCGATGAGCCATTCGAGTGGAAATTTTCTAGTTTTTTCATATTTTCATAGTGAAAGTCAACATTAGACAAGAAAGAACCATGTATTATTCAACATAGAAGCTTATTTAATCTCTCTCTCTCTATAGTAATATTTCATTTATTTTTGAGCCGTTTATTTAATTATATGGAGCGATATCTTGAGTTGAAATTTTAACCTCAGTAGTCTAAACTGATTTTAAAACACATTTTAGAAGAAAAAAAAGCACAGAATTATGCACTTGTTTTAAGATTATCCATTGTTTTGCACTCCTGAATCTTATCACGCTCTTTGAAACCATTCCTTGACGTTTCTACATATTTCTGTGTTTCTTTTCAGTGTTCAAATATTTCAGGAAAGATCAAAAACACCAAACTACGAAGTTTTCATTGTTCGAATAATACCTACTCCATTAGCATTTTCGCCTAACAGCCTGTTCCTTCATTCTCCGTCACCACATTTGATACAAGGATTCAATGACGCCTCTAAGAGCCAATATTCTTGTTTTGTCTCTTTTTCGCTGCTGTAAAGTTCTGCTTACCTGGTTTAGAGTCCCAGAACCATTTAATTAGATCTCATGAAGTGTTCCTTATCGTGCGTGAACGAGCGACTCGCTCTTCTTATTTCTGAAGGAGGCTGCGACGTCAATCACACACAGCCACACGTTGGATACGGTAATGGTGGCTGATGGTTGTCATCGATATGCGGACATGGATCGACTTAATGGCTGCCCTCAACACCGCCACTTAACCGCTCGCAAGACAAACACTGCTCCTGTCACACCTTCTGACGTTCCATGGAATACTATGGAATAATGCTCATGGCCATATCAGAAAATAAGATATAAGGGGCCAAAAAAGTTGATGGTTGATTTAACCCAATGACGACAGCGTGCTTTTTTGCATATCTGGGGCCTAGGACAAACCAATCGACTTTTACGAGTTATATTTGTATTTTATTCCAAGTTAATAAACTCATTAAATACAAAAAAACTTCTACAAAGATCAAGAAATCATGAAAAATAACCGTTGAGAAGCGCGGCTCATACGTGAGCTGCATCTTCCCGTCTATAATGCTGATGTAAACTGAGAAACGTTGAAGTGAGGCCTTGGTCGAGTCGAATGTTTTTATAGACCATCAAATACGCGGCGCGAATAAAATATGTCGCGACAGCTCACTCAATATGGGTGAATCTTCGGAGGTCGCATGAGTTAATAATTAATTGGACAAGATGTTCTGGCAACAGATGGGTCGAAAGAGACTGGCCATGTAGGAGCGCAGTGAACGATGGAATTGAAGAGCGGACAGGCTACGAACCACTCAAAATGACTAATTATTCGGGAATTATGTCCAGGAGAAATTTATTACGTGAAATCCATAACCCATAGTGGAACGCTGTCGAAATTCTGGATATTAGGGAGCGCAGGAAGAGAGAAAATATCCGAGGTTCTATCCAGGGAAGCTAATCATTATTCGATTACAGCTTGCCTAAACTCTTCACCATTCATCTGTCAATTTCCTTTGGCCACACATACGTATCCGTACTGTCCGCAGCCGTCGCAGTATTTCGCAGTACCTACCGTATACCATACTCGGGCCTCTCAGGCACTTATCGATCCGAATGAAGCGGATTTTGAGACGATCGCCTTGAAGGTGATTACAGGATGTCCGTAGTTCTTGTAAGGCATTCGCGTATGTAGTAAATCTCTATTTCTAGTCTCTGGGTGGGTTCCTGTTGATAATCAACGACAATGGAGAGATCTACTACGCATCGGAGAACATAGAGCAATTCCTAGGATTTCATCAGGTAACCCATAACTCTGCCAATGTTTCTGCCTTTATCTTGTCTTGTTTCTTCACTACTTCATTTTTGGTAAAAAAAATCCTACCTAATCTACCAAGCTGAAGAACACATCTATTCCCAGTATCATCTAAAACATGCCCAATTCCAGTCGGATGTCCTTCATCAACCGCTTTACGATCTCATTCATTCGGAAGATCGTGATGACATCAGACAACAGCTGAATCTTTCCTACTCGCTACCTCCTGGAAGCACGAATCCACAAGATCTTTACGATCAAGGTGAGACATCCTGGAGCGATCCGTCTGATTCAGTGCGATAATAAAATTTATTACATATAATTAACTTTATTTTCTCACTAGTATTTTCTGAAACTTTTCCTTCAAACAAACCGAACTACTCTGACATATTTTTCCAACAATGTTGATCATTTATTTACTTGCAGATAATGCCCAGCACCTTGAGCGGAATGTGAACGCAAGATTTCGCTGTTTGCTCGACAACACCTGTGGATTTCTGGTAAGGGAGAATCACGTTTATTTCATGTAGTAGCTCTCATCTTTGCTTAGAATCCCTCACAAAACTCGACCTCAACGTTTTTTGAATCATATTTTGCACAATAAGAGCAGACGTATCGCAATCGGTGAAAAGCTGCCTGCACGATCGATCGTAGGCTAGAATCCGTCCAAGTGCTCAGCAAGTCATTTCTTCCCTCCGGTGTCGATGAATTGGTACAAGACTTGTCCGGGAGGATAAAAACACCAACTTGACACATCGCCACCGCAAGTCATTGTGTAGGGCAGTTACAAGTTCGTAACCTCAAACGATTCTGAATTGAAGTGAACGTGGGGGCGGATCTCAAACGTATTGATTAACACCAGAAACTTTATCCTTTATCCTTATATTGCACAATATGTCCTCTCACTCCAAAACTGCATGAATTGACCCTCTATACGATTTGATGAAGAATGTGTCTAAACAAGGAGATCACTGTTGAGTTGATGTCCCCTCTATCACCAGTCCCCATCATTTGTCTTCCCATTGATCTTTGATCTACCTGAACAGACGTCAATAACGCTCCCACATGTCTGTGCTGTGTGTGAGCTTATGTGGTTCAATGGATCCCACTCGCTTAGTTGACACGGAGAGCACCATATGTTTTTTCTTTGAAAGAACGGCCTGGTGCCCTCGTCTAGCGGTTGTCATCACGAGTCGCCAGTTCATTACGAGCGCAGCCTTGTAGCAAAAAGTGGTTGGTTCCCAGCTTCCAGGAAGGATCCGATTGTGCGACTAAGACGTTTATTGTATATCTGTCGAAAACACAGTGAAACGTTGGATGGAAATCAGTTTTTGACCGGATTGTTTCCATGTCGTGTTATCCATGACTGCTTTGCCATGAGTTGACTAACAGAATGGAACAGTCCCACTCTATGCTCGCTTTGGAATTTGCTGCGTAGACCACATTACTTTTTAAGGAAGAATCTTAAGTGAAACAGGTGATGATCCGTCTCCCTTCTAGGTTATACGTATAAGAACTATATACAATCCTGAAAATAACAAATCTTCATGAGATTTGGGTTTTTTGATTGAAGTGGTGATGATGATGTAGTGTCGTTCATTCTGTACTCTCTATCCTCGTGACTCCAAAGAGAGGAGAAATGGAGGTTTAGAAATGTTGTTTGATAGCCCGTAGTTTGTTTCTCCATGTCAGTAGCCTCGAACTACGTTCGAGTATTTGAAAATATGGCACAAAAATTTCCTCAGTTGCAAACTTACTTTATTTCTAATATTAAACACTTTGAGAAGAAATAGTTGAGAATTCGTGTTCTTCAAATCTCTTGAAGTCTTCTTTTCCGTATTAGACCACTATGGAAGTGCATATTCGAACACTAATCGTAAAAACGCTTTTTAATAGCCTTTTATAGCATCACTACGTTTGAACTTAATTAGTTAAAGGCAACGTATCATGAAATAGTTGTAGTGCGAAAACCCGTAAAGAAACGTAGAGGCCATGTTGTAGATCACGGAAAAGAGCGTGGTTCTGCTCATCAACTCCTAATTGCCGTAAAAAATGGCTGGCGTGGAAGAAGGCGTTCTTGCTGAGTGAACTGGAGCGAGTACAAGAATAGTGTGTTCTATGTACCTCGTAGGAACTAAGGCAGTTCCCAAGCCGTTTTCCGCGACGATTAAGTGAAATTTGAGCGGAACCACGCTCGCTTCCGTGATCTGCGATCCGTGACGATCCGAACTCTACGTCTTCAGTGAGGTTTCAATGGTGGGCGTCAAATTTGTGATTCACTGCCTTTAAATGTGACAAAATGTAAGTTTCAGAAGCCACTTGTTGCTTAGTTGATTTTCTTTTCAATTTTGATGTACTGGCTGATCACTTTCATTTTGAAGAAATTTGTACTCTTCCCCTAACATTTTAAATAAAACTTGCTTCGCTGTGCAAATGTATAATTCAACGAAATCCTAACTCTTTTTAGGTTTGATTAAACCTGGATTTTCGAAATTCCAATGATAAATTTTTTAGAAAATCAAATGATTTCTCTCCTCAAATTTTGCCACTTACCACTTGGTTTTCTAGAATTTTCCTTCCTTATCTCTAATTCACCTCTTCTGCTGTCGTATCCTTGACTGATCTCTAATGAAATCTTTTGTCTTCAGCGGATAGACATGCGTGGGAAACTCCTATCGCTGCACGGCCTCCCTTCCTCGTACGTCCTTGGAAGAAGTAATCCGGGTCCAGTTTTGGGGCTTATCACTGTGTGCACGTGAGCGTATTTCGAAAAAAAAATTACGTGACTAGAAATGATTTATTCTTTACAGACCTTTTGTACCTCCTTCCACTACGGACGTCCTAGCTGAGGATCAAATTCTAAAGACTAAACATCAACTGGACGGGACGTTGGTTTCCATGGATGACAAGTGAGCGCTGCAGTGTTGACAGACATACGCGTTTCATAACATTTGAGATTACGGTGATCTTCTAGAGTTCACGCCATGCTGGAATTGAGCGAAAACGAGTTGCCGATATCTTTTTACAGTTTGGTGAATGTTGAAGATGCAGTATGTTTAGCTGAGGCTCACAAAGAAGGTTAGCGTAAATTC
The DNA here is from genome assembly GCF_031761385.1 of Necator americanus. Lineage (NCBI taxonomy): Eukaryota > Metazoa > Nematoda > Chromadorea > Rhabditida > Ancylostomatidae > Necator > Necator americanus. Next base: position 27,769,742 of record NC_087371.1, read on the forward strand.
TTAATTCTCATACTCCACATTCTATATCCACCGAACTAACCTTATTTTGCCTTAACCTCATAACCATAGGAAAACATTCCTTATCACCATCTGTAAAGTAAATAAATGAAATGGAATGAGAATAACTTATGAAAAAATAACTAAGAGAGTAATTCGACAACACCCAAGTAGGAGTATTAAAGTATCTTTAAAAATAGCATCGCAACGGCATCTCTTCCTACGACATACATTAGAACCTGTCCCATTGTAGATGTTCCACTTCCCTCAGCAGCTGATTCATTGCTTTTACGTGAATAGTCTGCCGAGGAAACCCCATTGATTTTTGATCGCTCGCTCGTGGATGCGGCGCGTGTGCAAGTGTGGCGTGTTTTGACGTCTGTCGTAGGAACAATCTCCGTTTCCCACGCTGTCTTTCAGAGAGGTTGGAGGGAATCGGGCGAAACCATGCTCATACTCAACATCTACACACTAAACTCCATATTTTTTCCCATTTTCTACTGAGTTTTCCCGCAGTTCCGCAACGGATGCATCTGGTTAGCGTCTTGATCCTTCCTGACAAGACAGGTACGAAATTATCAACTCCAGAATCCTGCGCTACACCCACTCTTAGAATAAAAACACTCGCTTGATACAGCGTCTGGTTCCTACAAGTCACTCTACGTGCCCATAAGCCTCAAACTATTCTAATTAAAGCAGAGCACGGTAGCACATCCCAAAATGGTTGAGTGACATTGACACTTTGTCTTTTATCCGTTATTGCATGATGTTTGTTGAGCAGTATCAATAATAGTGATGTTCTAAACATCAGTGTTAGAACATGATTCTGAATTCCCTCCCCGCATTCTCGTAATCCACCGATTGGTTGCTCTAAAAGGGAAAATCTTTTGTTTCCTGACTCTCACTCGCAAGATTGATTTAGTTATCAAGAACGGCTCTTCTGGATTGTTGATCTACCGCTTGGTTAGCACAAAAACCAATCGAACCTATTTTGTGCAAAGCAGTTGTCGGATGTTCTACAAAAATGGGAAACCGGAATCGATCGGGCTAACACATCGACTCCTTAAGTGAGTTTATATTGAACGATGTTGTGATATAATCCTGTTTTTTTCTTTCTTCTCGTGTTTTTTTTATTTCAAAGCACTTTAGACGAAGTTCAGCCTCCCAAATATCTAAACAATCAGGTCTTGCTAATGCTAGTGCTAATACCTCTAAATATATCTTAGAGATATCTCTATCTTATCTCTATCTATACATTATTAAATTTACATAGTTATTAATATTGCAGCGAAGTCGAAGGCACAATGTTGTTAGAGAAGAGATCATCGCTAAAAGCTAAATTGCTATCCTTCGACGACTCCTTTTTGCAATCTCCTCGAAATCTTCAATCAACGGCAGCACTTCCCCTTCCAAGCGCCAGAGACGATACAGATGGAGAGAGGTAGGACTCAGTTCAGACGGACGACTGTCTAATGTATAACCCGCAAAAAAAATACTTTCTAGTCCTTTCGCCACTCCTTTACCTGTTGGCGCTGGAAGATGTGGTAAAAAGAACGATTTTCCATTGTTTCCTCCCACTTTCGTCTCGAAAATGGACAATTGGCCACTTTTACAACCGGTTTGTTCCACGTATTTCTCGAAAATTCTGTCTTGGATTTCCGTTAATTACTTGGCGAATGGATCTGTCTAGTTTCCGTGCCGTAACACATAGGTTTTCTCTTAGCCATTGCAAGAATTTGGTCTGCCACTACCGCCTCCAATTCCTGGTGATTTACCTCATTGGGCACCCGATCCTTGGACCGGAGAACTTTATCCGCATTATCAAGCTCCACGTGAATACTACACTTTATTCTTTTATTTTAAAACTCAATTTCTCTCGGTTTTACAGCAGACAGTTTCTACATATCTAAAGATGATATTTCAGTCAGTTATCCACCATCTATTCAACCGATCCCTCGCCAATCCTACCACGACCTGGCTGCCACCGATTGTCAACATTGGAATCCAACTAGTGAGGCTCCCACTAGCTTACTAATCTTCTATTTGCCGTTCTTATGATTAACTGCACACGGAAGGAGGAAAATGAAATTCTACCGTTATAGTAGTAACATCTAAACTGATATTGAAATTGTGGAATAAGGGGAATTAAATAATTGGGATTTGGTCAACCCATTGCTGCTGACCTTCTCTCCCCAAGGTTCAACTCTACCCATGAAATATATTTCTTCTATAACGCTTCAATCTTTACGTGAGGCAATAATTCAATTTAAAAATGCTCAATTGCTTTAAATTTTGGCTTGCAGCCGATCACATTCTGACTACTAAAACTATGAGACCCAACAGGATAGCTAAGATTTTCTTTATCGGCGGATGGGGCGTTTGATCAGTTATGTTCGATTTCACCCTCTCAGGCGTTGAAAAAGGCGAACATACCGAAACTTTTAAAGGAATGAAATATTGTTGTAATCTCGCATCGCCCTTGAAATTATGAACAAAAACACTAAATTACATTCATTTCAAATAGTACCGTCAGCGGATTTTTGAGTTCTTGGTTTGCATGTACCACGAAAAAAATGCCGACTATTCTTGTAAATCCAGAAATCCTGGGCTAGGTGCATTAGGCTAGTCTGTTCACCCTCTTTGCACTTGCGCGTCTGAAAAGTGGAGACATGTAAGGTGATGGTGGGTGGAATTAGTCGATGACGGAACTCTAAACACCCGTTCGAGTGATGAGATTCACTGTAAGCGCTTTCATTTCACCACACACTCAGGTGTAAAGTGTTGCGTCGCCGGACAAACTGACCACTCTGATGCTCGCTGGCTTGATTTCTGAATTTCTATAGAGTGTTTTAATTTTCAGAAGCGTTAAAGTACGACCTTCCTTGAATTTTAGCACAATGACTGCAAGTATTTGATTGACAATGTCAAGTCATAGCCAAGATTGTTAACAGCTTCTATTACGGCCTACGGATTCATACGTTCCTGTATTAGATGTAACCCTTAGGGCTGTCCTAGGCATGCTTTCAACGATAGATTTCTTACTTTCTCATAGGTGAACGAAAAGACAATGAACTAAAATGTTTTTATGGGTAGGTTTTCGGAGAGTTTTATTTTTTCCAAGTCTGAGATGGTGAGGAAATCCGCGGAAAAGGCTACAGAGGGGGTTGCTGCGGCCAGCCCAGCATACTTCCGCTCACATCTTCCTATTCATAGTAGAAAACAGCGTTTTCCATGTCGCTTCTTACAACTATTAGGGAAAGATGAATGAAATCATACTGGGTACTGAAAACTACAATCCCATCTCAAAGCTTCCCTTTGTCACTCCAGATTCCCCGTATGCTACCTTTAAATTGGCGTGTTATCAATGTTTTCAATTTATAGACCACTCTGCCGTTGGTCACAACGTTCACTTGACGACAATGGAGGATACCACACAGTTGCTTGTTAAAGATCTTGCACATGGTTATCCTTTGGCTGTTGACTACAACAAGGTAGATTCTTGCTAGTTGGAAATCTGTTCAAACTAAAAAAAAACTCACCTATTTCAGATTCCAATAGACTATCCAATCCCTCCTCCATTACCTCCACAAGCCAACGGTTTCCATCTGATCTCGGAAGTCACCAACACTTTGTTAGGCCAATAATTCACGTAATGCTGGTCACACACACCTTACTTGTAACTTGAGAATTCATGATCACTTTTATGATTAGCTGCAAACATATCGAATTAGAGTGAATTGGGGTCAGCACCCAGCTCAGAAATATCAATATGCCGTGTGATATTTCGTTTGATTGTGATACTAGTTATTTGACTATTTATTTACTTCGCTACTTTGCTCGCTAACGTTGGTGATGACGATCAACATTGCCGAAACTTTATTTCCGATGAATGTTGGTGGTGAGCGAAAGAGAGGAAATAATCACTGAATCAGCACACCTACAATAAGTACCCAACAAAATTGAAATCAGCACCTTTACTGTTAGTCGTCGTCGACAACGTTCAGTTTTGGGCGGCAACTTACCAGTACTACCAAAACAGTGCACAAGAATATGGTCCAACTAAAGCGACCAGATCTATGGTGCAATGTGGCGCAAGCATCGCGTTCAAACTGGCGTTGTTTTCAACCGCTCGCATATGATGTGAGGAAGCGTCTCATTGCAGGACAGCCAGTGACTAATTTCCAAATAGCAAGCGAGTTGGTCCCGCCACGCTATTCGAACGCAGTCGCTCATGCCCCATTGCACAGAGATCGAATTCATCGATTTCGTGTTTCCGTATTAGGCGTTCAAAACCTGTTGTCTCTCTTTAATAAGAAAGTGTAAATGTGTATTTGGTGAACTCCGTGACAATTGTTTTTTGAAATCATTGTTTTATATATTGGAACAAGTGAAGAACACAGTGGTGTTTCGTGTGAATGCATCACTTATAACAATTTTTCCAACAGAGTTGTCCATCTGTATTAAATGAACCTTGGAGCGGTTCAAACTAAACAAGGAAAGAAACATCGCTCCTTGAAAATGCTCATTCGAAATATAAAAAAAAAACTAAAATAAAAGGCGAAGCAATAGAATAAGTTGCACCAGTTTTTAAAAAAAAAAAGATTCAGGGTATTTTACAGGTCTGCAAAGTTGTTAACTAAAGCGATGATGTTCGGTTCTGTCGCAGGATAGGATTTTCACCGTGTTATTCGTGTTGTTTTTGTGTTCATATTTTCTCTCCTCATTTACCTTCAATAATCTCTGCATACCATTTTGCAAGCCCAAACCAAGACACAGCAGCAAATTTTCCCTGAGCTGGTGAAGCGTATGGAAAGGATGGTCTCCGCTTTAAGCCCAGCCGTTCCAACAACACCCGTTGCCACGGCCGAATTCGTCACGAATTCTCTATCCACACGCTTACCTGAGTTCATGTACGATCCGGACAATGGTTGCGCATTCGAGGTCTGGTACATCCGCTACAAGGACGGTCTAAAAGGACGGTGTAACCTTGGACGATGCAGCGAAAGCTCGACTAATCATATCAAAACTTGACGCCGTCACACACGCCCGTTTCACGAACCACATTTTTCTCGAAAAAAGTATGCAATGTTCCCTTAACGGGCACCGTAGCTGCTCTGAAGGAATTGTTCGGGCATAATACGTCAGTGTTCGCAAGACGCTACGCTTTCCTCAAGACACAGTGAAATGAGGAAAGCCTCCGCTACTACACCGGATTGGTCAGTCAGCGTCATACTATGGCTGAGTTCAACGACGTCACATTTAAGCAGATGAAATGCCTCGTGTGGATATGTGGACATGTCGCCCCGCTGGATGCCGATGTTTCGGCTCGTGCCCTTCGCAAGATGGAGGACAAACATGAAACCGCACTAAGGAAGCTTGCCATTGAAGTTCAGCACTGTCCAGACATTCGTCAGAATGCCGCACTCCTCGAATGATCAAATCTACCGCACGTCAACGTCGTGGATTTGCAAAAGAGTCGAAATCGTGACCCGCCGTCACATTGCTTTTTATGCGGAGCCAATCATTGGTCTAAAGACTGCACATTCATGAACAAGAGATGCCGCGACTGTAGACGCTCTGCAAGGGTTCCCCAGAGAAAATTTTCTCCCCAGAGAAAAGGAAGCGGAATCCGAAGCACAAGGAGACATCTGCCAACAGTGTTACCATTGCTTCGACTCATGCTGACGTCGTCACCTCAGATCCACTATGAATCGGAGCCTGAATCTCCTACAGGTTCGGTCGTGTAAAGTAACGCTAATTCGCGCTTCGAGCCGAGCCAGCGTTAATTACTAGGGCCATACATTTTGCTCTCCAATGGATTGTGTATTAGTATCATCCTGCAGTAGATATGATATGATAAGACTCTTCCTAACTTGTTTGATTAGTTTGTTGACCCGAATTGTATAGTTGGAAGTGTCTGAACAAGTAGAAACATATGCAGTACCTAAGGCTAAAAAAGAAACTTAAATCTAAAAACAAGCTTAGTAAGTAGCCTCTGCTCACTCCAGTGTAACTTTTGCCCACATGTTGCGGATCTTCTAAGACCAATTCTTAGGTTTTAGAGCAAAGACCTTCATAGTTTTACTCCAAATCTTAGTAGTTTCACCATATCTTATTAACTTTTATCTGCATGTCACCGATCATATCAGCCTCAATTCTTGAGTGTTGAGCTCCCGATCTCAGTATTGTCCCAGCACACTGCTGGGACAATACTGAGATCGGGAGCTCTATTGAAATAGGTCTATTGAAATTACTTATATTCTCGCTGTTTTTGCATATTCTACAAACCTTCGGCTCTATACACACTGTTGGCTACTCAACCTTGTACGCTCCTCCTACCCACGACGCATTGTATGGTCTTGGTGCGACACAACAAAGCTCAATTCGTTCTCATTATTTATGTGATGGGGTAACAATTGTCAACGAGTAGCAAAAAGTTCAGGATTTCCGCCTCAAACGACAAATGCTTGCGGTGTTGTCGCCACGCGTTCTCCTCTTCGGAGAAGTTTGGAGATAGCGGTTTGTAACTGTTTTCGCGCAGCAAAAGAGACTCGTTAAATTGGCGCTCTAACTCTTTTGAAAGAAGTACGGCTTTGGAGTGTGAATTGTCGTTCCTTTCCTCTGCATCTCCAGAGGCTCTATTGGAATACTGGCCTTCTTTTTACGCCTCCATGAAAGAGGATTTTCTTACGATTACGACAATGAAACAGCAGTAATCATGTACAAATTCAAAAAGAAGGAAAACTGTTCTAAGAAACAAGAAGAGAAAACAACGAGGAGAAATGTGTGAAAAACGGATATTGAAGTCAAATGTTTCTGCCTCGGTTACTTTGTACAAATAATATCAGCAGGAGACATCCCAAAAATTTCTTGACAAGAATCCGATACTCTCTGAAACTGGTGAATATTTGTGTAGGGAATAGAAAGCATTACTTCTGACTAAATTCTAGTGAATCCTGAGAACATTATGAATCATTTATCTAACGTCAATTAACAGCAAAAATTCCAGTTATTGACAACTACGATATATCTTCGTACTTTGAAGGTCTTCGTGCGATGAGTGTTCAACAAGTGCAGCTTCGAACTTCACGAACGACCGGCTGTACTTTATATTCGTTCTCATTCCTTCGATTAGTAAGCCTTTGTCATCCTCAGAATGTCAAGACTTCTTTTTCATAGCTTTATTAAATTGATATATTCTTCTATTGAAGTTTTATTTTGCTTTTGTTTTGTTTCTGGGAATTTTATTGAAAAAATCCATATAAAAGGCTAGAGTCTGATGGTGTTCGATGTTAAGGACAACACCGACGTTCCTTTTTTTCTTCCAAACTCCTCCATTAGCTTCTTTCTAAATCTTTCTAAACGAAACCAATAGAGTAAAAAATGTGTAGTTTCGAATAGTGACGTACCGCCCTCTTTGGGTGTAAATGTCTGTAGAGATGAAAGCCACTAACCTTCCAAACTGCTCCTTAACTCAGGAACTTTTACACGGGTCATGTGCATTTGTGCGATCACTTAGATACTTGGACACAACAATCACATGTGTATTTCACGGGAGAGTAGCTCCTCAGCGCTCACTTCCTTATTAGCATCTGTAGTGACTTGCGAGACAGCTAGAATATGCGCGGATAAAAACGTACAGGCTTATCTGTCGATATCGTACGAACACGAGAACAGAGCAACCACCTTATCGCCGATGATGCCTAGTCACTCAGGCTCACTATTTGTCAGACAAACCCTTCGGATGAATGCAAGCGCTTATCACAAGGTATGTATCCATTCCGCAGACAAACAGACACTGGGCTATCTTTCTTACAAGAGTTTCTTCTCTTTGGAAATTGTGCTCGATAGAATTCAGCATTTGTGCACAAACCGCATGCGTTCTTCGTTAACCAAACCGCATTAGCTACCTGCACCAACTCATTGTGGTGACAAAATCGACAAATAAGATCTAGAGAAGGTAAAACAAAGGGAGGATAAAAGTGATTAGGGACTTAGGTACGAAAAAGCTTCGAAGTATGATACCACGAAAGCGAATGGCGACCTTTAGGAAACAGCGGTGATACTTGGATGAGGTCGTTATCAATTTCACCGGTGCAGGTCTACCTAACACTACATGTTTAGTTCCGTGTTCGACACATTTTTTCCTCTAAACATGAAAGTTCCCATCAAATAATAGCATAAAGGCTTTCAACCTTTTTGTCTGGTTACCATGCCTTACCACTCACGCTGCGCGCATATACGAGCTGATTTGGATAGCTTCGGGCGACTTTTTCCGTGACGAGTCGCATGAATTCCTGTCCCTCAGAAAGATTTCAGGAGTTTGAAAAACCTGAAAGGCGAAACATTCCAAAGCAATAGGAATTTCTTCTCGCGGGAAAAAAGCAATCGTAATCATCTCACTTCTCTGTTAAATGCCAGCTGCAAGATCAGGTAAAGCAGCAGAATGTTGTACCTAAAATTCTTTAAGATGACATCATGCGACCGGAGGGATTGAAACGACAGTCAAGTTAATTTTTGTTATTTCTTGTTTTGCTGCAAAGTGAAAAAGAAACCCCGTTTTCGCCAGATGAACACTGTTCTTAATTGATTAAACAAAAGTAACAACTCATATTGAATATGATGAGGTAGATTTCGTGGAAAGGCCTTGCATATGTTTTGGAAATGGGTAACACCTTTCTGGGTCAACCAGTATCTTGTTTACTTTTATAGCAATATCTTCATGATAAGTATTCTCACCTATGAGTCCAGCATCCTTCAGTTGGCCATGATTATTCATCGCAAACAATAGCGGGACCATTTATATTTTCAGGAAATGAACATCGTTTTGCTGTTATTGTTCACCAGTTGTACGTTCCTTACAACTGTTAGAGCTGAATTACCGGTAAGGATATACCATTACGGGCAAGTATATAGCTAATTAGAAATGCAAAAAGTTTGAGTTTTCCTGCTCTTCAAATCGTAATAGGTACGATGTAGGTTACATACAGTAAGATCGATAATGCTTCAACAGGAGGCATAAAAGACACGGATACGACTTCTTCTGGTGTGTTTTTTGAATAAGTTGGATCACCTGGCCATGAATGGATTAATGAAAACAAGACATATCGACTGAGATTGATGCTCCGATATATAGAATTTCTGAAACCTGCTGATAGAATAGAATGGAATAGAATTACAGATGAGAACGTTATGCTTGCAGAGCAGTATTCTTCACTTGTTTTCCTCTGTTTTTTCTTTTCCGTTAATAAGAATTATTTTTGAAAGATTTGTTTCATCACAAATTGGCGATTTGGGCTCTTTTGGTTTCGATTTTGGATGATATAGCATCTCAGGGAATGATGACTTGTGGTGGATGGGGCATTTGAGATTATATGTTATACATGATCTGACTTTCCGGGGTCTGACGAAGGCGACGACGCCGAAACTTTAGTGGTAGTAAGGTTTGTTAACAATCTTGGCTCTTGCTTCAATTGAACAAAAAAAAAGATGAAAAAATGACAATATATTCTCTAGTCCTCAACACTCCTATTAGAGTCGCTGAGAAAACCATATCAATTGAAGGGGATCACTGCAACACTTTCCCTAAACTGCATGCGCCATCAGGTCTTGACCACGAGGGCGTCTAACGACATATATTCGCGGTCAGCGAGGAACCACTGACAGGTTCCGGTTTGTATCCAAACGTCGAAGAAAGGATACCTCAGTAGAGACGAATAAATTAGCGCAAAAAAGCTGAAATCTATTCGTCCGTCTGCGATTCGTCAAATGGCGAGGATCATCCAGCCATTATGGATCGACGAAAAGACAGCTGATTTGTGGAGACACCATCATAGTTTCCCTCCACAAGAAATTACTCATCACGGATCCACTAAATTATCTAGAAATAGAAAAGAAATCTCATTGCTGCGTGTTATGTACAAAGTCATCCAGCGGATAATCTTGACAAATATCGCGAAGAAACAATGCGCAACGAATAGGCTGACTTTTGCCCTTACCTATCTACAGCTGAACAGAAGTTCATAATCAAGACAGTGATTGAAACGTGGCTGCGGTATTTGAAGCCAATGCAATAAGCCTTTTCAGAATTCGAAACCGCTTTCAATTTTTCTCATTGTGAGCAGTCTTGTCAGCGCACCACACCAATTGAGTACAGGAAAGTTTGTTCGCTTAGTTGATAAGATGAATCAAAAAACAGTTGCTGTAATTCGAACACCACTCAAATGTACAACATCTTTTGAAGTGGCTACTGGAGTAAGGCAAGGGGCAGTACCAGGACCTTTTGCGTACAATTTCGCCATCTACGACATTATGCAGGAACCCTGGATCAATCTCTTGCCGATGTCATCCTAGCACCATAAGGACGCGCACTGACCGAAACTCAAGTACACCGACGATATTGTGGTATTCTTGACAAGCAATGCGAGAAGACTTCAATATCTTGTCTATCTTGTATCGAAGCTAGCCTCATGGATTACGGGGCCGGGGCCTTGTACATGATGTAAACAGATGTGGGTATCATCGAGATCTTCAACAGCCATCAGGATAGGATAGATAGCATCCGATTGCACTCGTACAGGAGTTCTGCTGCCTGGACTGTGTGCTGAAGAACAATGGTAACTCTGAGAGTGATGTACAGCACAAATGCGCTAGGGTCTGTTCAACCAGTCAACCCCTGACGAAGTGTTTGTAGTCGACTCCTATCGAAGACAAGCTCGCGAAGACAAGTTGCGACTCTACCTTCTCACTGTTCGCCCTATCATGTTGTACGTATCGGCATATCGGAGACGTGGACACTACTGCCCATAGTGATGGAAGAGCTTGACATGCAGGAAAAGCTGTTTAGACGACTGTTAGGCTAATTTTCGCGGTGGTGTGCCATAACGAACGACTTTTTTCTTCTTCGATTTTTTCGGCCACGACTCCAGCTTGTTTCGTACGTGTCTTAGGGCATGAGCAGGAATCAACGTTTGTGCAAACACAATATACCAGAAGTCCAATTTAGTGGGGTTGAAAAGTGGCCGAACTGGCACCGCTAAGCAACTAACTTGAACCTCGCGACAACTGCTGTTTTGTATAGCCGCTACATACACACATAAGATTTGTCAACCCAGCATTTCTATCTTTGACCCCAAAGCATCTGGATATTCGCACTGGAGATTATAAAAACAATTAAATTTCTTGTACTTGTTGTTGCAAAGTGATGAAGTTGTCATCAAGGTGATGCTTTAAAGTAAGGGAGAACATTTTGTAGGGAATATTAATTGTAGTACACTTTCTGGCACTCAGTGTTCCTCTGTGTACTGGTAGGTTAATGTGCTATTTTCGTAATTATCTGATCATTTGTTTGAAGGTACTCGTAAGCGTCGCCGGTGCTGCTGTAAAGGATAGACAAGCAGGTTCGTTTTTCGTACTGAATCATCAATAAACACTTGAAAAAAAACCACATTCAAATCATAGCTTCATAAAAAGAAGAAAAGTCTTGGAAACTCTAGAAATGACTTTCTATATCTAATACTGTTGCCAGGCATATCGAAAATGACAAATGCTGTATATTGTGCATTTTACAACTGTTTCAAACTTAAAAACTAGTATTGCAAAAAATCTTTGGAGAGTACATTAAATACTTGGGAAGACCCTTAGAAAGCCCGGTGAATTCGATATTTTTGAACACTCTGGACGTAGTCGATGCACTGGAAGCATTGGCGCCAAGAGCAGAGATAGTACAGCTCTCCTTTGTTACGCTCACGATCCTGTTCTTCCAGATATCTTCAGGTTTTTATGCATCGTTCCTTTTTCCTAAACTATTTCGCTATAATAAATACACAGCAATGTAAGAATAAAAATGCACGAATTAAAGAAGAAGTAAAATATACACATACACTGACCGCACGAGGATTCCGTGTACTTACATATCTTATCTAACAAAAATAGATTAGGTTTAACTTAAAGTTGAACTTAATTAGAATTAATTTTGACCTATGTGGATCAATGACTAAGAGATAAGACCTGTGGTCCTATGACGTTGTTCTTAACAAGTTTTGCTAGACTCTTCATAGAATTATTCGCTACGACAACGAAAAAGAATGACGATTTGAAAAATGGCAGCGTAAGATTGAGCGAAAGCGAATATCTAATCTAAAGCGCCTTCAAGACACGAAGAATAGATACTACTAATCTTTTCATCTCACAGTGTAATTTGTAATCTCCATAATTTAGTCCGGACTGTGTGTTCAAATCCACCGAGAGAGGAAGACAAAGTACGTTTGGCGTTCCAAAGTGAACATAACAACTACAGGAGGAGTCTTGCGACTGGAACCGTAGACGATGATGGGGGCACTCTACCCGGATCCAGAAGCTTGTTTATGATGGTATGTTTAGAGTATATAGAACCGTTGCCCTCGTATAGTCGATACGTCTTTTTAAATACTAATTAAAGAAGCTGTATAAGGACGTACCAATGTGTCATATTTTGTGAAGTATCCTAAAATTTGACCACATTTCCAAACATCAAAGTAGGACGAATGTATAATGAATGAATGCTGGTAAGAGGTTACAGCTACGCCTTTGCATCCAGCAGTTCGACACCGTTTAACTAAACACTTCATATTCACGATGTTGATAAATCCTACCATCCTTCTCTGGAACGGTGAAAACAATCACTTGATACATTGATAGCATCCAGCAAAGTACTATATAAGCCACATACGTGCTCATAAACCTCTACTGCACTCAATTTGAAATTGTATGAGTGGCATCTTTAAAGGGATAAATAAGCGCCAAGTTCTCTAGAACTCGGAAGATCCCGGCGTGTGCACACAGCTGGCGCGCTCCAATCGAACTCGTTGTAGAAAATAGCGCGCCGGAACGCTCGAAGCCATATCTTCCTAACCATTTTTTACCGCAATTAGGAACAAATGGACTTAATCACCGCCCTCTTCTGAATCTACGATCCCGTATAGGAATACTCCACCTGCAATCCGTACCACCTCAGATTCGTAGGGTGATGCCTTTAATGCTGCTTGATATTCTAGTCATACAACTGCGAATTGGAACTACAGGCTTTTACGGTTACCAGCGCATGTAAATCTCAGAGCAACACACCAGGTGCCATACAGGGAATATCTATAAACTACGGGATGTGAGCTGTTTAATGTTTCTCCAATGTTAACTAAATCAAATAACATATTATATTGATATTTATATTTAGAATACGTGATAACATTGCTGCTCCCTCCGATGACAAAGCTGTACAAGACATACATACATTGATGACTAAGTGGACGGAAACAAGATATGAATATAATTTCAACAAAACCACAGTTATCTACGGAAACAAAGATACTGCGCCGTTTGCAAGAGTAGGTTTTATTCAATGTTGAAGAATTTATTATTATTTGGACAAAAGAATTCATTATTGGATTCATTGGATTCTACAACGGTATCTTAGATAGAACATCATCTCCTTCTTTCAAATTGTTTTTTCTCGGTGTAGGTGTTTTCTTCAGTAAAAATGCTAGTTGCGATTTTTTGACCACCATCTAATGTGACGCACTAAAATTGGTGCAAGTTCTGTGAATTATTTAAAATTTCTTGAGGATGTAAGGGAAATTATAAAGAAATGTCAAGAACACAAGCACCAACCATTCTCTTGCCTTTGATATTACTGCACTTTGTGTACCTTATAAGAGTTGTTGGATATTACATGATATCTATAAAAATCATCAAATCTCGTTACCTTATATAAAGGTTTAATTTTTCTCTTCTCAATGTTGCAAATTTGTTCTTTTGCAAAAATTGAGAATTTTTAATATGTTAAGTGGAGGGTTCGAATCCGCCCTAGTGCTCAGCAAGCCTTTCATCTCTCCGGGGTCGATAAATTGGTACCAGACTTGTCTGGGAGGATAAAAACACTGACTAAATCATCGGCTGGCCCCCGCAAGTCATTGTATAGGCCAGTTACACGTTCGTAAACCTCAAAAGATTCTGAATTGAAGTGAACGTGGTGGCCCAAGTGGATTGATACGCTAGTGACTTCATCCTTTGACTTTTATTTTAACACTATTTAGATTGTTTACAACAAATCGATTTCGCTGGGATGTACAATAACTCAATGTGCACCGAGAAAAACAGCATATGCTTGCGCATACAGTGACAGGTAAAAAAATAAAAATAATAACAATAAATAGTAATGAATAAAACGAGTGATAAACAATAGATAATAAATATTATTATTGCAATAAATAATAAATGATAAAATAAATAATAATAAATAACAATAAATGACAAAAAATCGAAAAAACAATTGGATAAATAAGAGACTGCAGTTCACCTAAAAATAATCGATTTTGAAACTTCTATTCTTTCCGTTCTTTGTTTCCTCTTGATTTTCGTCAGAAATAAAATTTTTGTTCTTATCCTGAAAATGATGAAAAACTTTGCATAAACATGTAAGTTCTGAATGTAATTTTATAACAATAAGTATTGTTCTTTTTTTATATTTTCTACTATTCAGTCCAGTCATTGGAGAGCCACTCTACTGGCCGTCAAAAAAACCTATGGGCTGCACGAGTAACTCTCAGTGTAGAAAGGCCATACCTGGTTCAACCACCACGTGCGGAACTAGTCTAAACCTCTGCTCTACGAATTTGTTGGCATTAAGTGGTGAGTTCATCAATGTCTTATTCATTATGGTTCTTTTTTCGGTCCAGATGAACGAATAACTTCTTCGTCGCTCAAATAAAACCCTACATATTAGGTTGGAAATAAGTTCTTATTTCCCAGCCTAATATTTCAAAATGTTGCTCAAATGAATGAGCTTTATATTATATTTTGTTTTATAGTGATTTCTTGCTCTTTAGCTAAGTGTTTATACTATTTCAAAAAAGCCCTCTTTGCTCTAGAAAATTGTGGGTTTTTTTGAATAGTTTAATTTCTTGTTACTATTGTTAACCTTATGGATAAAAAAATAGAAATTGAATAAAAAATCTACACTTTCAACACTGACTTTTCCTTGTGATTTCTAGCGAAGTCAGAAATCTGCTGCAGCCTCTCGGAACATTTGCGGGATACGGAGAAGGTGCCATAGGCGTGTCTAGTGCACAGAAATGGTTTGCGAAATTGAAAACTGGCGACTTTGACCACAACGACACGCCTCGCACCGGAAGCTTTGTAGAACAAGCAGAGCTCTTTCAAGTAATATAAACGCATTACCGAGAAGAAAGCGAATCATTCTACTATAGAATTTTATATAAAACTCTACGAACTTATTCTCCAACCTTGCACAATAATAACAAGATGGTCGATTACACCAGGTTGGATAGAAAAATTTGGATAGGTTTGCAGCTGGATCAACCACTGCTGGTAGCAGCAATGCCACCAGAACCAGCACAACCACCTCAACCACAACTGGGACCTCTACGACCACTGCGGTTGCTCCAGGTGAGTACGAAGTTTTTGGCGATTCGCTAAAATTGATGAAAGCATTGTTGGTAAACTGACGAGAGAAAAGAGAAAAATGGGGTAAATCGTAACCTCGTCGTTGACTATGAGTTGTTTTTTTTGGATAATCAAGTCAGAGACTCACCTAGAGTCAATAGTCTGGCGATAGGACACGACCCTCTCGAATACGACCCCCTTTAAGTAGTAGATGAAACAAAATTTGCTGAAATGTTGTTGAAATATTGGTATTGAAAATTCTTCATTTTTATTCCATTCTATTTCTTGTTCTAAAATCTATGGAACGTCTTTAAATCTTACCTAAGGAAATAATGGGGCAAAAAATAGAAGAGTTAGGTGCATAGATCGAGTTACAGAGGAACGAAGAAAAAATACGTAGTTTTTAGCTGCTTGATGGATTTAACAGAATTTAATGACCGAAAGAGCTCAGATTCTCGGCACGGCATTGTTAGGTCTGGAAGGTCGCGTGTCGCGTTCGTGGATGCTAGTCAGCCGTGCCCAGTTCCGACTCACTCATTGATAGAGTGCATCCGCACATGGTATGGTAGCCACTAGGCTTGCGTCTGGGCATCGATGGTTCACTCTCTGCCGCGCGGGTCACTACCTTGGGAAGCCCTAAGGCTACCGCCGTGCTTCTCTGTACTTCTGGCCCCATGCCGGCCTTACACTACGCTCTGGCACTAATGAGACGTCGCTGGCCGCCGACCTGCGGGCACTGCGGCTTGGGCTCCTTGAGCCCTTGGCAATACACGTACGTACACTTACTGTGCACGTACGGTTTGCCTACCCACTCCCTCGTGGCTCCTGTGTAGTCACTGCACTTCAGCACACTGAGTATTTACTCAGTCTTCATCCCACTTTACACATATATACACAACTACGATACTAAAGGGGGGCCTAACTAGCCACTCACTATGGGCCCGGCAAGTGCAAATCCCCGGACGTATGAACGAAGTTCTGGTCATGTGCTTCACTCCGCCGGACAACCTCAGGGACGCCGGTTACCTCTTCTTCGTGCCAGGTCCACCTCCTCCCTTTTGGCTGATGTTGTTGCTCGAAAGTGGCGCTGATGTTCGATATCGATGGCATCAGCTCCTCGAGTCCGTTCCGGTCGCAGCTTACCAGATGACATGTTGATGGAATGAATTTCAAAACACGGAACGGCTCCTTTTATAGCAGCGAAAGTGGGCGGGGCGAAAAGCGCGCGAAACAGAGGAGAGCTTTGTCGCGGCACGCCCCCTTTAGATATTTCCGATCTCGCAGAACTAACAATGTTCACATAATCTAAGCATCTTGGGCTTTTTTTACTTCTTCTTGATCCACGTTTAAACTGCTGAAAAACACTTATAATTGAATTCTTCATCTTTTAGTAGTAGTTCCAAGTTCCTAACTCCTTTGCAAAAATTTGGCTTAGCGGAATTTTGAACCTGCATAGTCCCATTGCCACGTTGTCAGCACTTGTACTTCTTCAAAACAAAATGTTAGCGCTTCCATGTTGCTGCGCAACGCTTGGAACTTAATCTAATATTTTGTGATGTATGTAATTATTTAATATAATTTGATGTAATATCTGGTAATGCATGTACATATTTGATACTACGTAATACAATAGTAAAGGGCGGCTGTGGTGTAGCGGTTAGAGGTTCCGCTTCCTGCACGATCGATCGGAGGTTTGAATCCGCCATAGTGCTCACCAAGCCTTTCATCCCTCCGGGGTCGATAAATTGGTACCAGAGTTATCTGGGAGGATAAAAACATCGACTAGACACATCTGTTAGTCACCGTAAGTCAGCGTTTAGGCCAGTTACACGTTCGTAAACCTCAAACGATTCTGAATTGAAGTGAACGTGGGAGTGCATTCTAAGCGGATTGATTAACATCAGACACTTTATCCTTAACGTAATTAATATTTTGCATTGGCTATCATGCTATTCTTAATTCATCCACCGCACCCGCCCGACACCCTTCTCTTGGGCTCCCCCATCCTCTTTACGACCCCCGATGGGGAAGTCCCATCACATGCTTGACCCATCGTGAACTCAAATCAAATCAAGTTTGATATGACATTTCAAAAAGAACATCATCAAGAAAAGTTCTGGAATCCTGTGCGAATCCCCGTTCTTTCCTCATTCAGCTACTATTTTGTGGATTTTGGCTACTGAATCTGGACCGTGAATATTGCTCAAAATCTTATTCCAGTCATATTTTCAAGGTGAGAACATGATGTGCCCAGGGAATAACGTGATAACCGACTCTATAAGGAATATATTCCTAGGACAATTCAATCAGATAAGGCATGTTTGATTGTTGCAGTTTTACCTTAGTAGATGTAAATTAACGATAAATCCAATAGATCACAAGTTGCTCGAGGCGTTTTCTTTACGACTTCAAGCGGATATGCTCGGCAGGCATCAAAAATGATAAAACTTGTGAGTATAAGAATGAGATTTCTGTGCATAGTGTTGAGCAGACATCACTCCTCATATTTTAGACATATAACTGCGCAGCAGAAACCAGTGCCAACAACTGGGCTGTACAGTGCCAGAACAGGGACTCGGGGACAACTATTTATGCTGAAACCAGATACATCTTTCAGGGCACTACTGCTGCAAAAGACACTATCGCAAGAACGGTAGACAACATTAGTCACAAAGACAGACGCTACCTCTCTTTTACATACTTGTTCAGGCTATTAACTCCTGGAGGGATGAAGTAAATACTGGCAGTCTGCCTCCGGCCGGCACGAAACCGCAGAATATTTACCAAACAAATCTTGGAATAAAAAACTTTGCGAAGGTAAATCAGCAGCATTTTCACACTGAACAAAAAGAAGTAGGATATCTGAAAACTGAGAGAGTTTATGCTGTAAATTGAGATGGTTTGGGACACTGAGACTGGAGTTGGCTGCTCGATAAATAGATGTTCCTCATTTACGAACGTGGTTTGCCACTTTACTCCAAGGTTCGTTAAATATCAGAAAAAGATTACATTTGACACAGGAAGAGTTTATCTTTCAGAGGAGATGTTGCTGGTACTCCAATCTACAAGGTAGGACCTTACTGCAACCGGTGCGCAAGAATCGGATTGCCGAACTGTTCTGAAGGACTCTGTAGCTCATGAGCGGACTAGAAGAAAAGATGCTCATCTACAATATAATTAACTGTTTGGAACTAGAAACTACTGTATTATGGTATTAGGGCATTGCAGAAGTCATCTAAAAATAAACTGCGTTTCTGAGAAGAGAAGCAAACATTGTATTGCAATGTGCACAGGATTTCAATTAAAGGTAAACTTTTTTAACGCAAGCCAGCTTTCCTTGCACACCGCTCATTCTTCTTCCTTCGTAAGAAATGTGAAACGGCTCACTTTAGAGTCTTCACTGCGGGCATTTACTCGTATTCCCATAACGGAACAGTAAGGCGGTCTAGTGCATTGCACCACTAGCTAATATATTACTAAAATGTTGACGTTGTACCACGACAGAGAACACCCCCACAAAAAATACACGACACAAAAATATGTTATATCAAAGTTGTTAGTGCTATTCTTATTTATTTTGAGTGACTGAAATTAAGGGGCGGGTGTAGTGTAGCGGTTAGAGGTTCCGCTTTCTGCATGATCTATCGGAGGTTCGAATGCGCCCCACTGCTCACCAAGTCTTTCATCCCTCCGGGGGTATAAATTGGTACCAGAGTTGTCCGGAAGAGAAAAAAAAACTCTGACTTGACAGCCCTTGCAAGTGATTGTGTAGGGCAGTTACACGTTCGTGAACCTCAAACGATTTTGAATTGAAGTGAACGTGGGGGCGCATCCCAAGCGGATTGATTAATGCCAGAAACTTTATCCTTTATCCTTTTTTGGTGTAGTGCGGGTGCAGCGCAGTCGGTGAGAGGTTCTGCCGTCCACATGATCGATCGGTGGCTCCAATCCGCCCCACTACCAACTAGGCCCTCCACCTCTTCGGGATCGATGGATTGATACCAGATCTGTCTGGGGGATAAAACACTGACTTGATAGCTCCGTAGCACTTTAACAACTTCGATTATATTATATTATGTATAGTTATATTTTAGTTTATGTAGTATAGACTTAACGTGCGTTCGAAAACCTCAAACAATTCTGAGTTGAAGTAAACGCGATGGCGTTTGCTGTAAGTTCGCTCTTTCACTAAGTATCGTTATGCTAGAAACGGGAGTAATCAACTGAACTAGCTGAGCGTGCGCTCCTTCTATCAGGAAACAGATTTAGATTTATTCAAATTTAAACTCAAACTGTAACTTGTAACTCAAACTTTAAACAGGAAGCATTGTTAGCAGTGATTCCCACGAAAAGCATGGAGAAATTCTCTGCGTTGAGATTTAAGTAAAATGAAAAAAATGAAGGAACGATTCATAATCAGTATTTCTGAAATGTCCATGAGATCACAGAAAAAAAGCAGAAGTAATCTTTTAGTTCTAGACGACACAAAAATATGTTATATCAAAGTTGTTAGTGCTAGGCTTACTTATTTTGAGTAACTGAAATTAAGGGGTAGGTGTAGTGTAGCAGCTAGAGGTTCCGCTTCCTGCGCGATCGGTCGGAGGTTCGAATCCGCCCTAGTTCTCACCAAGCCTTTCATGATATTGTCGCGGGAGGAAATGCATGTGGCCATTGTTGCGGCTCCCTTCGCGCAGACATAGCAACCTACTAGATCGGTGACCGAGAGCTGACAGATTGTTTCATTTACCAAGATGACGGGATCGATATTGTCTTGAAGGCTCATTATTATTTCTGAAGTCACCATGTGGAGCACGCGTGCCTGTACCTTTGAGGTAGGGTGCTGTCGGAGCGATAGTGAAGGAAATATTGCTAGCAATTGGTTTTTAACGTTATTGAACCATTGACCATTAGGGAAATCCTTATATTTACAATTAGCTTTAGTCTCGGCTGGCATGCATACACAGTCTTCTAAGACTTCGCAGCTCAATGTTTGCGTATTGTCACAATTAAAACATCTGAGCGCAGGTATTGTATTGGTTTTCCAGACAGCAGTGTGTTTGCCGTCTGATATGAATCTGGTATTGAGTAGTGGAATTGGTGGAACCGAAACTGAGCTGAGAGTGAAGGTGAAAGACTTCCACCTAACAGGTACATTCGGCATCAGTTCTGTTGTGAGAGACTTAGCTTTTCGCTGAATCCCGTCAATGTGGGTGATTTCGACTTTAGCAGCTTCGGCCCATCTACAGCAGTGAAAGATCTCAAAAGTTTTGTTATTGATGGGTTGAAGGTAGATTCTATAAAACAAACATCCAGAACTTGGAAAAAAGCAATCGCATCCTGGTCCTCCGCAGGATTCTACACAAGCTGTATTGCCTGGATATTGGTTTCTTTCTGCAAGTTCGGGTATGATGCTTGATGAGTTTATTGACGCGCATTTGTCACCTGTACATGAGCCACTATGGGGACAGCGCTTGCTATCCGCTACTTTGTGGACAGTGTCTCTAGCGAACATGTCTGTCTCTGGTTCGCAATTGAGGAGAAGCGATTTCCATTGAAGACCTCATGTATGGATATGTCATTCCGAGTAATTTTGAGGCAGGCTTCACCCTTGAAGGGGTTTTATTTAAACACCTCTGAGAGCTCAATCTGGCACGGTCCGAACCCATTATTTGTGCAGATGCCGGACCGATGCGTGAAGATGTGCTGGCACTGCTTTGCTGCCGGTATGATCGCTATCAAGGATATTGCTATGATTTCTGCTAGGAGTCTCTGTCGAATTCTGTCGGGAGCTTGACGTCGTCTGATCCTTCTGCAGTGGTCAAGAACCTGACTGTGGCATACAAAATTTGGGCGGCTATTCTAATCGGTTTACCGACCACTAGTGGAACGTATAGCAGTATGTAGCAGCCTGTGATTAGGAGATACAACAGGGTTGCTGTCTCTAGTATTACTTATCGGCACTTATCGGCCAACATTCCGGGTTGAAGATATTGGTTGAACAAAAGGTGCAGGTTATTGCTAGACAGAATGAAGATGGGGGACACAGAGTTTCGATAGTGTTCAGTTTTTCACCAAACTCCCACTGAACCAAGTGTTCATGGAGAATAATATCCGATATTCTCATCGACGCGAGGATTATCGAACTGAACACAGTAATTCTCCGCACAGACTTCATACGGGATTCTATCGGAGGAAATAAGATGGACACCTTCTGGGACGCACTGTATTGAATGTATCGTTCCTTTGGTTATTTTGCTTTTACTAGCAAGTATTATAACACTCAGTGATAGCATCAGAGAGACTTGAAGTAATGTGGAAGCTTTCATTATCTTATTGAGGTGGTGCGTGCGATGGGTTCTGTGCCCTCGTTTTCTTCGATCTTCCGTCGTGGACGAGGATCGTAGCGGCGGCTTGGGCTCTTGAGCTGTTCTTAATACTGACGTGTCACGGTCTGATTGGTCTCTTCGTTGAGACGGTTCTGTTGATGCCTGTTCTTCTGATTTGGGCTTCTCCAAAATTGTTTTCGTGCTACTGCCGTTATCATCAACTTCCAAAGGGACGAGTAGATTTACCGGACGCTTTATGAGGCGCTGCCATGGTAACCGTACTACTACCTCTCGAATTTTCCCTTCATTATTGGCTATTACTTGGTGTATCACTCCATGTTTCCATGAGTGACGTGGTTGTAGAGAATCACATATAAGTACCAGAGTTCCCACCTCGGGTGTCCGTGAACAACCCTTTTTGTGACTCACTTCGCGAGTATGCTTTCACGAAGAGCCGTTAGGTATTGTGTCTGCCAAGTATTCCAGAACTTGTCCGTAAGTTTGTACGAGGCTTCTAAAGCTACAATTGCTTGTCGTTTGGTGTTAATAACACCAAACGACAAGCAATTGTAGCTTTAGAATCCCCCTTATCTTCACCCTTTAGAATCCCCCTTATCTTTCACCAATAGATGCAGCATCGTTTGGTGTTATTAACACCAAACGATGCTGCATCTATTGGTGAAAGATAAGGGGGATCTTCTGATTCAGAGGTGAACCCCAACGGATACGATAACTGGATATCTCTTTGCTGAAAATCAGGATTCGATCGTTATTAAAATCGTTCGCGATGAAGGTAAGTGGGCGTGTATTGAGAAGTGCTTCAAATTCGAACACAATTGTGGAAAGTTCTTCCAGTGACACTATTGAGCTACCGAGAATTTTGTGGAGCGAGTGCTTGGCTGTCTTGATAAGCCTTCCGTAGAAACCTCCTTGCCAGGGAGCATACGGCGTTATGTGCCTCCAGTCAATTTCCCTACTTCCTACTTCTTTCATAATAGCGGAGTCATTTCGTGCCGTTTGAATATCCTCTTGTAAAATAGTATTGCCTAAATCGAATGTAGGAGCGTTGTCGCTTGTGATGGATCGAAGTACTCCTCCTCTAGCGAAAAATCGGCGCAGCATATTGAGAAAGGCGGTCGTGGTGAGATCCGATACCACGTCCAAATGTATCATTCGTGTTACCATGCAACTAAGAATTGCTCCATAACATTTCGCTTGGCTGTTTGAGGTTGTTCTTATTGTGAAGGGTCCAAAATAATCACGTTCCACATGTTGGAAAGGAGCAGACCTGATGACTCTTTCCTTAGGTAAATCTCCTCGAGTGGGATAGCCATATGGAAGGTTATTGAATCGTTGACATTGTATGCACTTCTGAATTATCCCTGTCACCTGAGAATGTATCTTTGGGATCCAAAAGTGTTGCCGAATGAGTGCGACAGTGTGATTCATACCCAGATGCCCTCTTTGGTGATAGTCCCGAATTATAATCTCCGCCAGAAAGGAATTCTGAAGAATGAAGACAGGATATTTGGCAATATCTTCTAGTTGTGCTTTACCCAGATGTCCATGTCAGCGTAAGACGCCTTCATAATCTGGTTGTGTATTGAGATGGTGGAGAGAACGCACTATTTGCTCCGTGACGTGGATATTTTGATGGTTCTTTACGAGAAGTTTTCCCGATAATTGAACCTCCGGTCCAGTCAAAGGTATTGAATCCAGTGGATACCACTACTGGAGGAGCATGATCTTATTGATTCGCGTGATATTGAGTTTCGCTGCAGCTACTAGGGGGAAGCGTAACGCGTATGCAAGCACACGTTTCGTCTTAGTCCAACTCCGTACTTGGTCATATTTGATCAAGTCCAGATCGTCTTCTGAAGAAGACTTCTTACTAACCGTCAATATCTCATTGGATTGCTCGTAAGCGAAACTGAGGAGTTCATCACCTATGTCCTCTGTCGTCATGATGAAGGATTTATTGCATGTCAGTCTGAGGGTGGTAATTATAAGAATTGAGGGCCTGTCCACCAAAAATGCGTGGTGAACTCATCTTTGGATAGGCCTCTTGTCCCACAATCGGCGGGATTAGCATGAGAGGTCACATAACCGAATCGGACCAAAAGGTGCTGTTCTGTTATGTGCTTGTATATTTTCCGTATCCCGGTTAGGCGGTTATGGATGAATTAACTGACCTCTTTTTCTGGTTTGAGTTGAAGCCAGTTCAAAACGATCTCGGAATCAGAGAACACGTGAATTCCATGAATATTGACAACTGATTGAAGTTGAGAAAGTACGGAATTGCGAGGCGCATTGCTAATGTCATTGCATTAGGCTCCAATTTGAGTATTGTATATTGTGCCTAAACCGATGGAAGTTTCGATTTGGCCATAATGAGATTTGCGCGATTACCTTGGTATAGGTATACGCAAGCGGCTATTGAGTTGGAACTGGCATCGGAAAATGTCACCAAGAGGTTTGTACTTCCTTTTTTTTTGCTAAAAACCGAGGTAAGTTTTACTCGAACCCGGAAATAAAGTTAGTAAATTGATGCCACTCCGGTTGTTTATCAGTGGGGTATTACCTCCATTAGACGGGTATTGTTCGAAGTGAATTCCCGTAGGTTCATGTGAATCTCTTGAAACAGTTGTTTTTGTCGATGTATAAGTTCTCCTTTATTTCTTGGCCCAAAGGTGCTTCTTTGGTATGGTTGTCGAGATGATAGTACGTTGTCCCTGCTAGCAGGAATGGAGACGACTTGATTCCGAATGTGACCCTGTTGAATCTGAACGTTTAGATATTGTCCAGTGTATGGTCCAGAGACGAGTTATGGTCTCTAAGCCAGAGACATCGAGTTACATCACGATCTACTTCTCGTAATCGTACTTGCAGAAAAGCCTTCTCTACATGCGATATTATTGCGATTTGTCCGATTCTGAAACGAAGAAGTACACCGTACAGAGACGGAAGTATTACCGGTCATCTATAGAGTACGTCGTTCAATGAGGGGCACCCTTTATAGTGTGCCGACGCATCGAAAACTACCCGTAGCTTGGTTGCCGCTTTGTTCGGAGTAAAGACGGGCTGATGAGGGATGTAGTGGACTTGATTTCCTTGAGTTGGTGCTGTTTCGTCCACTATTTCGATTATATTGTTAACCAGTTGTTCTTGGAACACGTTATTGTATTGATTCAGAATGTTCACATCCTTTCGTAATAAAGCCCATACGTTGACTAGACGTTTCTGGGCGAGTGCTTCATTGTCCGAAAGGTATTGATATCGCTCTTTCCAAGGAAGGGGGACGTAGTATCCGTCTTCTTTCTGTTGGATTGTGTGGTTGAAGAATTTCCAAACTTTTTCGTCTAGTGCAGCACGAACCTCTTTCTCGGTATTGCCGAGTCCTTCAGTCCCAGCTTTATCCATTGTCCAATATTGATCCCATTTCTCCCTTTCTTCCTCGGTTATGTCTGACACTGTAGCTCTTATCGTAGTGGCTTGAGTTTCACCAGCATCATCCATGGACCGGGTACTATCCCAGTGACTGATGTCATTTACATAAGGAGAAACTTGAATCAGTTGGCATGTCATTGACTGAGCCGTTTTGGATGTTATTGACTTCGCTTTTCCTGATATTATGGGTCCTAGCTTGGTTGGCAAAAGATAAAATCCTGATGGCAAAGGTATTGCTGATTTGTCGCACCTCATGAATGACCACAACTGATCACATTGTAGGAGTATGAGAGGTTTGACAATTTTTTTATCTTTTCGTATAGGTAGCGAAATGTCGAGGGAGTTCAGGAAACTCTGATCCTCTACCGACAGTTGCAGTGATGAAAAAGACCTAGTCAAAACCTCATAAGTCAACAGATCTAATGAATGCAAAGTTTCTTCGTCATCCCATCCTTCCAATCTGACTAGCGCATACTTTTCTTGCTTCGTTTCTTTCGATCCAAACGTGTGCAGTCTAATTGTCTTATGTTCGAGTACAGGAAGGTGTAACTTTGCTGCAAGTGAACTCTCGATAAATGATGTTTCCGCTCCGGTATCGAGGAGAACATCTACCTTGGATATGGCTTTTGTCTCATTGTCCATCACAGTGATCTCTCCTGTGAGTAAGTATGGACGGTCGGAGAGTTGGGTGTTGAACACTGTTTGTGGTTCACCCTTACCCCTTCACCCGTACTGTCTTGGCCCATATTACTGGGTTTGAGCATTGAATCGGATTAAATTGTAGCCACAACAGCTTTGCTTGGCTTTGCAGATCCCTTTGTTATTGGTTTGCACATTCCCTTGGTCTCAGACCTCTGTTGAGAAGGTCTTGGCTTCGGAGTGGGCTTAGCTTTAAAGCAACAGGATGTATGATGTGCTCCGTTGCAGTTGAAACACGGACGACTTCTACATTCAGTCGTGCTATGTTTCGGAGATGCACATATCAGACATAAGTGGTTTTGTCTCAAGTACAACGAACGTTCTTGAGGAGTTGCGAGCTTCGTACATGAGAAGGATGTATGGCTCCCTTTGCAGTACATACATACTGCAGTTATTGATTGATTATCCCGAGGCTTTCTGGGGATATTATTCGCTTTTTGCTGGGGATTTGGATGCTTACTGGGGAAAATTAGAAACATCTCTTCTGTCGCTAAAATTTCGTCCACGTATTTAAAGAGAGTTTCTATTGTGAATGGGACGCTCGGATTATGTCCGCGCCTTTTGGAAATTACTTTCCGTTTAACAGAGTCCGGAAATTTGGCTAACACCTTTTTGATGAGCCAGTGGCTATTGACTTGTTCCCCTTTTTCGGCCAGTTGGGCGATAATAAATTGATAATGTTCAAGGAGAGAACGCTGGTCCCTCACTGAAGGGTTGCGCAGTGTACACGCATCCAGTTGTTCGATCAAGTTATTGATTAGAATTTCTTTGTCATTGTATTTCGAAACAAGAAATTCTATTGCTTTCGCGTAATTGTCTTTCGTGACTTGAAATTTTTTAATGCTAATTCGCGAGCTTCGCCCTTTAGTGCATTGAGTAAGCAATTGTATTTCACCATCTCGGGTATATCTTGAGAATGAGTATTGTTGCTAAAAATCTTCCAAAAATTCTCCCACTCCCATATGTTCCCCCCAAATGTTGGAATGGGTAGTGGTGGTAGCTCTATCTTTTTTGTTTGGAGCTGAGGCGTCCGCGCGTGGTTATCAGCTGTGTCATCAATTGCACTTAGACGACGTGAAGAATTCACAGCTTGAAGGCGCGCTTGTAGTAATATGATGAGGTCGAACGCATATGAAAGTGCTGACTTAAACTTGCCTGAGCCATCGTAATCATGTTGCCCGGACCTTGATGACTCTTCGAGCCGATCGACCAATAAAGTGAAATCATTGAGTGATTTTTCAACGTTCAGAATGGGAGAATTGACTGCGCTAATGGCTTCTTCTAGCCTACTCACATATTGATGAGTCAATGTGCGAGGCGCATTAGGATCCAATGGAAGTTCTTCAAGCTTTTCATCTTTTATTTTAGAGACGATATGCTCTAATTTATTAGTGAAAGTCGTTAAGAGACGCTTCTGAGTTCTTAGTTGCGCAGACATATTGACTGTTGACCAAAATCTCAATGATAGTGGCTATTGAAGGAGATATTGGAAAGGAATTCGCTGAGGGTAAGATATTGTGAGCGAATTTGCACAGAAGATTCAAAATTCTTTAAGAAGTACAAGTGAGAGTCACGAAGACAAAATTGTTGTACTGAAATGTATTGCAAAGGCAACTTCTTCGAGAAGTGAGACTGCTAGCCACGAAGACAATGGTACTGTATTGAAAGATATTGCAAACCAAATTCGATTCGATTTTCTTCTGATGCACCAGAATGTGGTTAGCTGCAGAATTTGTTTGAGTAACGCTCGCCTTGAAATTCCCTTAGGAATCGCCACGCGGTACAGTTACAGAGAATTTGGTGCTGAAGCAGCTCTTCTTGACTGGCAAGTTTGTAGTATTGCAGGTACTGAACCGTTCCTTGACTCGGTTATTGTTTCCTGACGACCAGATGCCGAGTGTCCTGCGAATATTTGTTCGAAGATCAGCGAATAGAGTGGTACCGACGGGTATTGACGGTATCGACCGAAGGGAAATGGCGGTCGGTGGGAGCCAGCGGTAGAGGGCAGAAGAAGAAGCCGCGAGAGGCCGCCAGAGGAAAGGAGAGAGAGCGAGCCGAAAAGGCCTCGAGCTTTGTCGCTGCTGTATTATATATATATTACTGTCGAAGCCATATGATGTAAGCATTTTGAAATCTGAGAAGATACGCTGAAGATAATTGAAATGATGGGAAAGAAAACCTCCATGGCCATATGATATTTAGTAGCGCAGCTACAAAAGGCAACTTATTGTGGATGACAGAACGCGTGCAATTCGCAACGCGTCAGCGATTCCGCGAATGGTATGATTTCCAGCAGTTATTTGAGTTATCTGTCTGAACTTCCGGCTTTCAGAATTCTTGTGGTGCTCGCTTCCTTCGCCTTGAGTAGTCAATAAAAATCCAAAGTGGGGTTATTTTTATCAGAACAGAACTTGCTTCTGTTCCTAACAGCGGTTCTCCTCGCTATTTTTGAAGCGGAAACATTGTTGAACAAAACAACAACAACATAAGCATCCTTCATTATGTGATTACATTAGGTTTAGAGTTCGTAGAGTTCTATATAAACCAGCTGATTCGAGTTATGTGATGACCGTTACAGTAGGACAGATTGTAGTCATTACGCATGATACTTACTTAGGTGCTTAGATGGCCCGTCTTCAGTGGACGTGCGGGCCCCAGAATCTCTTCCACTCGTTTCTTTCCCTAACCATTGTCATTCAAGATGTTCTCAAGTTTTGTGAATGACGATGACGAGGTCCTTAAGCCGTATCCAGCTGAGCTCTCAGCTAGTCCATCCGTGTAGCGGACACGTCACCCCATCTCGTTGGCGGTCTTCCTCGAGGGCGCTTAGCATCTCTTGGGATCCACTCTAGCGTTCTTTTAGTCCATCTATCGTCGATTATTCTCATGATGTGATCGGCCCATCTATGTTTTGCTTTCGATACATATTCCGCTAGATAGCGAAGACGGGACATTCCTCTTAAGTCGGAGCTGCGAAAACCGGCTAGGTGTTGTGTGCGCCGGCTAAACTTCAGAAGGCATCTCTCAAGGGCTCTGTGGGTAGTAAGTAGCTTCCTAGACAGTGGTGTTTAAATCGTCTTCGCTGCGTAAGAGAGTGCTGGAAGAACTGTCGAGTCGAACAGATGGGCACGAAGATCTTGGGCCGTCAGTTTGTCCGTAGCTTCCTTGACGGCTGCGAATGCTGCCCATGCTGCTCTCATTCTTCTATTCAGTTCTTCCTTCTTCTTTCAAGTCGTTTTCCATGTTCATAGGTATACGTATGACGAAGTCATACGTATTGGGAGCCTTCAAGTTGTACTTCTCCGTCCTCGCAGTAAGCGTTCTTCATGAACTGTGTCTTTTTTCTGTTTACTCGCAGTCTTATTCTCTTCCCTGCTTCGTTCAATTCGTTGAGCATCGTTTCTGCTTCATTGGTACTGCTCGAAAAGAGAACGATGTCATCCGCGAAACGAAGGAGAAAAATCTTCCATCAACACGTATGACCCTTTCTTCCCAGGAAAGCGATTTCATTATCCTGTGCAATGCAGCCGTGAATAGCTTCGGCTTATAGCTTATAGTATCGCCTTGTGGTACCCCTCTTTCCAGTGGGTATTGTGAGAGGGCGGTGGAAAAGCTGTATCCTAGTCGTGCATCGATCGAGTTCGAGTAGAACCTCTCTGTAATGATTTCCACTGCGAGTCCCGTCTTCGCTCAACAAGGCTACTAGCGAAATATTATATTCGATGAGATCCCTGTGGCATTTATTTAGGCTCGCTCTTCTTTGTGCTGCTTCCAGAATCTTCTTCTGCCTGTGTTTCAAAAGATCCTCCTGCAACGCTTTTCTGCAGCTAGTGTTTGCTACTAACCACTCAATGTGCGATGTGATCGGATCAAGCCTCAAAGCCCTTCTTCTTTCCAACGATTCCTTGGTGGTCTTCGAAATTCGATCCAAGTTTGTCGTGCGCGGCTTCGAGGCACATTTAGCACAGGCTCGTAACCCTTTGAGCAGCATCTCGTAGTCCACGTTTGGATCCTCTTCGATGTGCCAGCCATCTTGGGACAAGGAGTCCTAGAGTACGAAATCGTCGTAGACGACTTCTTTTCTCCTTCGTTGCCAATGGCAGATGTTCTTTTAAATCGTGTGGCTAAATCGTATTTTCGCACGAAGGAGACGGTGATCAGAACCAGTGTAAAAAGATGGTACTACTGAGACGTCAAGTAGACACAACTCCGGTTGGTATGTAGTCGATCTCAGCACTAGTCGCACCGTTGGGCGATTCCCATATCCACCGACGATGATCTTTTTTCATGAAAAGAGAGTTCCCATGAAAGAGGCGAACGGCGGACAGCAGCCCGGCGAGACGATTGCCATTTTCATTCCGGTCCCCTAGTGTAAATCTTCCAATCCTGTATTCCTCTTCTGTGGCCTTTTCTAGTTTTGCGTTGAAGTCTCCGACAACGAATTTGTAGAAGGACTCCTCGTTGCGGACTACTTCCTCCAGCTCCTCGTAAAACGCGTCCAATTCGGATTCACCAGCTGCAAATGTTGGTGAGTAGCAGTTGATGATACTGATGGATTTTCGGCGCAGAGGGCGGAGGCGGAGAATGGCCAGACGAGGTGACAGGATCTAATGAGAATCGACAACAGGGACGACAGATGGGTGCACAACAAAACCAAAACCGCCTACATTTCGCGACTGAACCTGCTCTCCACGAATGACGAGTGTAGCGTCATTCATCTGTCGTACGTCGCTTCTTCTGCACTTTGCCTCCTGCAGAGCTTAAGCTTTTGCGATAAGGTGAAGGAGACCCAAGCACAGTAACATGCTAACACTCGTACCCTCACCAAATCTGCTTTTGGTACTCGTCAAATTTTAGGTGGAAACACTTACCATCACGGATCACCCCACGAATCTGAGGTGGTGCGGATTTCAGTAAAGAACTGTCCGGAAGATGCGGCGCGCGCACAAGGCTGGCACGCCCCCATCGAATTCGTTATAGAAAATAGTGCCCTGGATCGTTCGAAGCGTATCTTGCTGCCCGTTTTTTTTACGGCAATCAGGAAGGAATGGACGGAATCACTTCTCTCAATAATCTAGGATCCCATATACGAACACTCCACCTGAAACCCGTATCATCTCAGATTCGTGTGGTGATGCCTTTATGTTATTCAATCATTAACAACTCCAAACAACAATTCCTTCACATTAACACAAGTGGGTTGGAGTGGTTTTTTTTGCCGTCGTTTCTAGGAAGAAAGTAATTTACTCTTTTAGAAGAAATGCAGTACATAAGAACATGGTGGAAACGTATTTCCACCAACGGATTGAACGCCAGAATGCTGTACACTTTGCCTCTAAATACAAAGCCCAGCCGTTGTTCCGAATTCACACTGTTTGTTTCGTGGAGAGTTATTCTAGTTCAGTCTATTTTATCGCGCTGTAGAACTTATAATCTGAACTTGCAATGTTTCGGTAAAAAGAGTAAAAAAAGAAGAACAATCACCCAAATAAGAAGCTAGTGAATGACTTGACTGTTTGGTGAATAACACAAAATTCTTCGAAACGATAGATAAAAAAAAAACGTCCTGTCACAACAGTTCTCGATTTTGATTAAGCTATCTGAAACTTTTAAATATGCGCAGAAAAATCGAATGAATGGGATTACTATGCGCACCGTATCACAATTATAGCGTCAGTGGTTACCTGTGTACTTAACGAGCTCTTAACCTAGTTATCATGACAGCTGTCCCCTGTATTTGCAGAAATGGTAATGCCGTAGCAGAATTCCGGGAAGAAGATTGGCAGAATATTTTGTTGATATCGAAAGAAAAAAGGAAATAAAGAACGGAAAAAAGGATAAGAAGGTGACAGTCAAGAGATATCCTGGAAACACTGGAATCTGCAGTTTATAATCCTTGAACCAGCGAGCTTACAAGGATTTTTCCTTTCATCGAAAGGAGAACTCATTTCAAAAACAGTGTAAAAAAGGTGAATTGGTTGTGCAGTCACAGTGAAGCTCTTACCGACTGCGTTACACCCGCACCACACCAAAAACAAATCGAAAATTAGGTAAAGTGGCACAGGTGTTCCTTGTTGTGGTACAACAGAGAACATTTTAGCAATATATTAGCTAGTAGTGCTATGCACTAGATCACCTTACTGTTCCGTTGTGGGAATACGAGTAAATCCCCGCAGTGAAAACTTTAAAATGAGCGACTTCACATTTCTTATGAGGGAAGAAGAATGAGCGATGTGCAATGAAAGTTGGATTGCCTTGGAAAAGTTCACATTCAGCTGAAATCCTGTGCACATTGCACTTCACTGTTTGCTTTTCTTCTCAGAAACGTGGTTATTTATGTAGATGAGTTGTGGAACATCCTAATACTGCTATATACTAGTCTGATTGCAAATAGTTCATTTATACTGTGCACTGTAGACCAGTGAGAGGAATCTCAACACCGTTTCTTCTAGTCCGCTCACGCGGTGCAGAGTCCTTCAGAACAGATCGGCAATCCTATTCTTGCGCAACGGTTGCAGGTAGGCCCTACCTTGTAGACTGGGTAACAAATAACACCTCCTCTGAAAGGTATCTTCTAATTATATTAGTTAATTAAATAAATAAATCTAATCTTTGTCAGAAGTTTAACGAACCTTGGATTAAAGTGGCAAACCACGTTCATGAATGAATAGCAATTTGCTATCGAGCAGCCAACTTCCCTCTCAATATCTCAAACCATTTTAATTTACAGCATGAAGTTCTTCATTTTGAAGTTTCCAATTTCATTCTGTTCTGTATAAAACGCATACGCAAAAGTAATTCCCCTATAGATGTATCTGGTTTCAGCATAATCAGGTGTCCCCGACTCCCTGTTTTCGCACTCTTCAGCCCAGCTTATAGCACTGGTTTCTGCCTCACAATTATATGTCTAAAATATGAGGAAACGAGGAATGATGTCTGCTCAACACAATGCTCAGAAATCTCATTCTTATACTCACAAGTTTTATCATTTTCGATGCCTTTCGAGCTTTTATGTTTGAAGTTGTAACAAAACGGCCTTGGGCAACTTGTGATCTATTGGATTCATTGCTCAATTATAGCTAGCAAGATAAGAACGACAGCGACGAAACGTACCTTATCTGGTTGATTTCTTCTAGGAATAGCTTCCTTACAGAATCGGTCAATACCTGATTCTCCGGGCACATCGTGTTCTGATCTTGAAAATAAGATTGGAATAAGCAATATTCACGTCCAAGATTCAGTTGTTGAAATCCACAAAATGGTAGTTATGGAAACAACTGATATTGGCAGAGTCCTCGCCGATTTTCCCAGTTAAGGTTGTTTTTGAAATGTCGTATTCAACAATTTGACTTGAATTTACGATGGACAGTGGACTTGGTTACATTATGCATCAGGCTAGTCTGTTCACCCTCCTTGCACTTGTGCGTATAAAAACTTGGCGACATGTAAGCCGTAAGTAAGTGTGGCCGAACTTAGTCAATGACGGACTTCTGAACACCTGTTCGAGTGACGAGATCCACTGTATGCGCTTTCATTTCATCACACACTCGGGTGTAAAGGAATGCGTCGTCGGGCAAGGTGACCACTATGATGCTCGCTGGCATTCTGATTTCTGCATTTCTATGGGGTGTTTTACTTCTCAGAAGCATTTCTTCTCGACTTTCTCTGAATCTTGGCACACTGACGACAAGTATTCGATTGATAATGTCAAGCAATAGCCAATATTGTTAACAGCTTTTATTATGTCTACGTTTCGGCGTTGTAGCCTTCGTTAGAGCCTAAAAAGTAAGAGCGTTTGCAACATATTCTTTCAAATACCTCATCTAGAGCAAGTCATCATCTTCTAAGATATTACACCCGAGAACAGGAGCCGAAAGAACCCAAAACGTTGAGCCTGCCTCAGTAGTCGCGTTTCCTTCGCATGATGAAAACGCTCCTCTAATACCAACTGGGTTGCGACCCGCATATGATCCCGTAGATCAAAAACCGCAAACGTCTTGGTAAAGGACCAGCGCATTGGTCACGGCTATGCACTCTTCCTTTCTATTCATTTTTGGAAATTTTGTACTTATCCAAAATGCCCCTGAAGATCTGCGAGCCACAATTTTGGGTTCCTACGGTAGGATCGTGGCGGCATTGCAGAAAGGAACATTTTTATGTCATTGCCTACGCTAAGCTCTGAGAGAGGCTGGTGTTTTCGGCTGTTTTAACCCATTTAGATATTATTCGATGCGAACACAAAGTAGTCGTTCCGTTTCGCCAATTTATTGGTCCCCAAATGTTTTGCACGAAATTAGATAGACTACATCAGAGACTATGCAGTCGCCTTCCTTGCCGAATGGGCATATTACACAGTCTGGAGTAAAACAGAGGCGTTCGTACATTCAATTTCGAATTAATTGCTTCTTGAGATTCCTTGGAGGCATTTCCACAATTTTCACTCGGTTCTCGAGACCGCACTTTCTAGATTAGTCCGTATCGCTTCACTGAAGTCGTCGATTATGAAAAACAGATAAAAATTAGTCTTATTCGAGTCATGACCACTGACGCTGACCACAATGATTCTCTTCTGGATATTAGATGTAACCCTTATGGCTGTCCTAAGCATGCTTTCAACGATAGATTTCTTACTTTTTCAGAGGTGAGCGGAAAGACAATGAACAAAAATCTTTTTATGGCTAGATTTTTGGAGAGTTTTATTTTTTCCAAATCTGAGATGGTGAGGGAATCCGCGGAAAAGGCTACAGAGGGGGTTGTAGATTGCGGCCGGTCCAACATACATCCGCTCATATCTTCCTATTCATTGTAGGAAACGGCGTTTTCAATGTCGCTTCTTACGACTATTAGGGAAAGATGAATGAAATCATACTGGGTACTGAAATCTACAATTCCATCTCTAGCTTTTTTCGCAGATTCCCTTTGTCACTCCAGATTCCCAGTATGCTACCTTTAAATTGCCGTGCTATCAATGCTTTCAATTTATAGACCACACTGCTGTTGGTCACAACGTTCACTTGACGAGAATGGAGGATACCACACAGTTGCTGGTTAAAGATCTTGCACATGGTTATCCTTTGGCTGTTGACTACAACAAGGTAGATTCTTGCTAGTCAAGTTGATTGGAAATCTGTTCAAACTAAAAAAAAAACTCACCTATTTCAGATTCCAATAGACTATCCAATCCCTCCTCCATCACCTCCACAAACCAACGGTTTCCATCTGATCTCGGAAGTCACCAACACTTTGTTAGGCCAATAGTTCACGTAATGCTGGTCACACACACCTCGGTCACTCTAGAAGAACAGTAGAGTTCTACTACGTGTCCTTGTGTATTAAACGAACCTTGGTACGGTTCAAACTAAATCTTGAACGGAACATCCCATTCTGAAGATTCTCGTTCGAGACGTAAAAAAGGGAAAAGAAGAATTAAAATAAAATAAAATGCGAAGAAATAGCATAAGTTCTGCCACTCCTTTTCTTTCAAAGAGATTTTAGGGTATCTCTAGTGCAACGCAGCTGAAGCAGCGCCAAAAGACAGGTTTCACAAAATTGACAATGTTTTGGTCTGTGCGGGCAAGTATAGAGATCGGGGTGTAGATTACGAGTAGAAACGTGGCCCAGCTCAGTTCCTCCTAGCAGTTCTAGAATAGGGCGTTGGTAACGGCTTTTTCCCTTCGACCTACGTAAAACCAAATAACACTTGTGCACGCGTTGCATCGAGCGGTCGAAAATCGGTAGTTTTCTAGGCAGGCTATTCACATAAAACCAATGAATGAGCTGAAGAGGGAACCAGAGAATGTACAAGGATAGCGCATCTGCATGTACATGAATAATTAATGAAGAAAGGAGTTGGAAAAAAAATGTTGAGAGTAACGTACGAGAGAGCAGGTGCATGAAGGCCTACATAAAGTGATTCAACGCACATAATTGTTACGGACATGAAACAGTACACCACTAACGCACCGCGATATCCCCCTCAGTGCTTTCTTGGGCAGTAATTTGACGCGCTGGAACCCATCTCTTCCTATTTTGTCTCCTTCTGATACTAGTACACCTATCCGACGCCGTCTGACCCGTCCCACTGCTTTCCGTTGCAAAATACAATACAAAATCCGTTGCACACAAACACAATTGGTGTGCCGGAGCCGGCAAGGGATGAAATGGGTTTAGATCGGTCCCATTCCATCGAGTTGCTGCCCTTCTTCAAAAGGCGCTGAAGTTGACTCCTCGGTGCAGCATTGGTGCAACTGCGCAAGAAACTGGAATCAGCGACGTTATCACCGCAGCGTCAGTAATTCCATGCGAATTTGTCAACAAGTAAATGCAACGTTGTAAACCGTTTCATGCCCGCGAAAACTGCATGGTTAGCGCTTCCCAATGAACATTTTTGCGTGTATATCCCTTGTACGCTAATCTTATCATGTTTGCCAGATTCTATCTTCAGAAATAGGATGACCATATGCAAGCAGCTGCTCCAGTAGCAGAAAGTAGTTCATGTGATTTGATTAGTGTGAAGGTGATGGTCAGTGGTTGTCATTTAATAATAGCACATCACTTTATATTGACTGCTGATAAAAAATGAGAAAAACGAGTGTTTTGCTTAATATTGTGCCGTTGAGAGAATATATGTGCAAAAACAAGTGCGAATGTACTAAATATGCTGACATTTTTACCGAATTCTATCATTGATGTTTTTATTTTGAAAAAGGGAAAAAACGCAATTGACCTAATACCATATGTACGCATAATTTCTTTGCGTGTGTATCCAAGTGTACGCTGATGATATTGAGATTTACGGCAGCTGTAGTGATGAGAATTACAACGAGATACGTTCTGTAATCCAGAACTCACCAGCTAAAGTGTTTGACTTGGCTTTCAGATGGGACCTGCCCATAATTACGACATGACTCTGAGTATGCACGTAAGTAAAGGGGATGTGGCTAAGTATGTATAAGATATTTAGGAATTTTTGTCGATGATAATCTCAATTTCTCATAACATATTAGTCATATTGAACAAAAAGCATACTCTTCACTTTTTCAGCCATTCCGGCTTGCCCACACCACTAACCCCACTATTCTCACTCATTTATACAAATCGTTCCTGCTACTTCATCTTGAATATGGTTCCCATTTTTGGACCCCTTCAAAGAAGAGGCACATAAGGATGGTGCAGGACACTATTACCCGTTTATTGTTCAAAGGAATGTCAGCAAAAAATAGTAGTCATTAACTACAATGATCGTGTCAAAAATTAGGCATCAGTAACTTGAGGAAGAGACGTATACACGCCGGCTTGGTTTTGTGTTTTCGAGTCCTCAGAAACGGAACCAAGTTAATGCCCAGCAATTTTTGGACCCTCAGAACCATTAGTGGAACAACGGGTGGTCTCAACTTACATTATGCAAAAAATTGACGTAGAAACTTTGCCCTAATGTTTAATGACTTCTTCTATAAAGTTGCAAGACGGTTAAAGCTCTTGTCTCATGATGTTTTTGGAGCCGGAGAGAGTGAAAAATTCAAGAGGATTTTGAGGAAAATTTACTTAAGTGGGTGTTTGAATATTGAGGTCTAACCGCGTTCTCTGATTCTATTGCGCATCAGATGATTCCTTACTTTCTGGAGTAGGAGGACGACATGATTGGCGTGTTTTTTGTTACGAAAGTGACCGCGCCAGCCCCCACTAACAATAAGTTTGCCGATTTTTCATACGTGTTCTGACTCAGATATGTTGTGGTGTTCGTTTTTCTTTTGGTGTACCATTCATGCATGTGAATAAACAAACAAATGAATAAATAAAGAGTGTTTGAGCAGCATTAGAGAAAACGACTTTGATTCGGTGACAGAACTTTATAGAAAGTTCTTCGGCTTTGATTTTTTATTCATCACTAAGGCTAGCGAAGCGGGGAAAACAGGGTATCCGAAGTCCGAGATTAGACGGACGCTAAGAAGGATGCAATATAATATTATGGTGTCCCTACAGAAATTGCAGTCAGCGAGATTATTTGTGCACCAAGAGTTTGCAACAGTTCCGAGCAGTTTTGACAAAAGTAAAAGACGTTGAAAACCGTCTTATGGCTGTGACTATTACTAACATAGGGTTCTACGTTAATCTACGCCTCCTTATGACTACTACTCTGTTTCTTACCTTTATGTTTGTCAGACCTTTTCCTCAAAAATTGGATATAAGCACGCAGACAGCTGCATAAATAATAACTAACGGTTTACGTAACGTGGCGTAAGACTTTTACCTTTATCAGCATGATAATAATGCTCATGCCATTTGACG
Source organism: Necator americanus (assembly GCF_031761385.1). NCBI lineage: Eukaryota > Metazoa > Nematoda > Chromadorea > Rhabditida > Ancylostomatidae > Necator > Necator americanus. The sequence goes on from NC_087371.1 coordinate 27,807,937, forward strand.
TTAGCACATCATTGTATTTATATTGTCTGTGAGGGAAAAAGAGGAGAAATAGCTTTCTCTAAAACTTTGAATGTCTTTAATTTGCAGCGATGTCGTAGGAATATGGATTTGAAATCAAATTTGAATATTCTCTGAACGTAGTACTGATACTTCCACCAAGAATACTGCGAAATCATTTAACAATATCTACATTTCAAAAAAGGTAGAAAACGAACCGTTGTTGGCAACAAAAACGGATTTATTTCCGTAGCAAAAATTTGAGAGTGCTACTACTTTTAAACGCATCACCCCGCGAATCTGAGGTGGTGCAGATTTCAGGTGGAGTATTCTTATAAGGGATAGTAGATTATGAAGAGGAGGGTGATTCCGTCCATTTCTTTCTAATTCCCATAAAAACGGCCCAGAAGATTCGGCGCCGCACAAGGCTGGCGCACTTCAGTCGAACTCCCTGTAGAAAATAGTGCGCCAGAACGCCTGAAGCCGTATCTTCCGGGCCGTTTTTTGCGGCAATTAGGAAGAAATGGACAGAATCACCCTCCTCTTTATACTATCCTTTATAAGAATACTCCACCTGAAATCCGTACCACCTCAGTTTCGTGGAGTGATGCCTTTAACTTTCATTAATGGACGAAGCGGACACTAAACGAAACCTCAAAGTCGGGCATCAGAAGGACTCTCACAGTAATGGTGTGATAAGAATTCATATTTTGTATATCTCATCTCATCTTTCAAATAAAATCGTGTAATTCTTGAATTTAACGATGTAGGGAGACAAGGAACTTGTATAGCAAGTATGGTTAAGTTAGCATGAGGGTAGACAAGTTACAAAATGACGAAAAGTTCTAATTTCTCGCACTTTGGCATGCTTTGCCGCAATAAAACTTGACCACAAGTCATGGTTAGTGGTTGAGTGTTGAAAGTTGTCTCCGATGGTCTGAGAACTGCATCTGCGCCGCATAACAGTATAAAAGTGGAGCCAGCTGCATGCCAAAATTCGGTTTGAAGTTTTCATCACGATGCTGCTGAATGGGCACAGTGTACGTAATATCGCACCAGCAATAAAGTTCTCCTAAATCTCACATCTTTCGAGTTCCTCGAGCAGGCGTCCTTCGTCTCAATCACGAGCAGGAGTTGCCCAGATTCTTCTTTTTTGCAAGGAAAGTTTCTTGCCTAACAGGCACCTTCGCCACTGGTTTAGCGGTGTTCTCTCAATGACACCGCGTGGAAACCAGTAGCGCTCTGCTACTCTGCTATAATGGTTATCACTAAAGAACGTGACGTGTCCGCCCTTCTAAATTTTACTTTCCTTAGCAAATATGACACTGTCTCCATCTTCGAGCGTTTTCGTAAGGTAGAACTTTAGATGTCTTTTTTCCAGCTTTCTGAAGCGGAATACCACACGCAGCATTATCCTTCTGACATATTGTTCAGCAACACTGACCGTATTTTCTCTTGTTTGCAAAAGGATCGAAAAGGTAGAGATAGATAGAATTGTAGTGTTAAAGAGGTGGGTGTTTTTGGCTCCTTTACTACATCTTAGAAGCTTCTATGCTGGCCTATAAGTAGGGCGTAATATAGATAAAAAGGAATTACAAAAAGGAATGGCATAATAATAGTGCACTAGAAAAATTAGACAATAGTATGTTGACCAAAGGTATGCGGAGCCTCCAACACTTCCATAATACTATGTTAAAAGTTTGCTTCTAAACTATGTCACGTTTAAAATCGAGGAATTTCCATCAAGACTGTTCATACCTATGTCGTATAGAAGTGGAAAGAAGATGTCTAAATTGAAGTGACCAGCGCGCACCTCAACAACGTCGCCGTCTTGTAGTGGAGTGCAGGTGATTCTGGGTCGGACTGCGATGCACAGTGGAGGTACGACCTCTGGTAGGGTATCCTAAGCTAAGAAAAAGTTCGACACTTTCGACATTTCGAGTTCACGGAATCGAAACCCTAGCAAAGAGAAAACCACTGTCATCGTCTTTGCAAAATGTGGCAAAGTGGCTCTCTGATCAGATCCGATAGGTTGCGTGACGACCTGTGGTGAAAGCTAAGCTCGTCATGGCAGGGCCGCTTAGTATGAGGAAAAGTCTGTCTGCCACTGCAGCATACTAACTGCCTGAGTACCCTGTACAGCCCTGCCGTCTCAGACGGTATGTGATCGGTGAGGGGGATCAAATCTCAGGTTGCTCAGCACGTCTTCGACTCTGGATCAAGGCGAAACGTGCATGGAGCGCTAAGGGTTCGCGCCTACAACGTTGGAACAGTGTCCACAGACCTGCATGGTCTTCTAGAAGCTGCAGAGCGCATCGAATTTCAAGTGATTGCTCTGCAACTCTCTGAGAGCAATAGCAGAAGGAGCGAGGTTCGACAGATGAATGATGGCACGCTCGTCATTCACGGAGAGGAAACGACGCAAAGTGTAGGCAGTGTTGGTGTTGTTGTGCACCCATCTGTCGCCCATCTTGTCGATTTCCACAAGATCCTGTCATCTCGTCTGGCCATTCGTCACCTCTTCCATATACGCCAAAAACTCAGCAGCATCATCAACTGCTACTCACTAACATTAGCAACTGATGAATCCGAATTGGACGCACCTAAGAGGAATACAGGATTGGAAAATTTGGACTAGAGGACCGAAATGAAAATGGCAATCGTATCGCTGGCTTGTAGTTAGCCGTTTCTCTCTGAAAATCCTCTCTTTTCGAAAAAAAAAGATCATCCGCCGATGAACCGCCCAATGGTACGACTCTGACCACCGTCTTCTTCTTGCGAAAATACGACTTAGCCACACCATGGAAGAGAACATCTGCTATCGACAACGAAGGAGGAAAGAAATCATCTATGAGGTAGGCATACTCGAGGATTCCTTGTGCCAAGGTGACGGGTAGGTGAGGACGTGGATTACGAGCTGCTGCTCAGAGAAGTGCAAGCCTGTGCTGAACGGGCGTCGAAACCGCGCACTACAAATCGTGATTGAATTTTGAAGACCACCAAGGAAATGTTTGAAGGAAAAAGGACTTTGAGGATTCATCAGAATGAGCGTATTCGCGTTATCCCCTGGGCTCAGTTCTTGTGTTTTCCTCCTCAATCAATAGCTTCCCGCTAAACATTAGTCACTTTATGAATTGCTTGGTTCTGCTTAAGAAGTAGTGCAGAATCAAACTTTATAAATTACCTAACTAACTTTCGCCTAAGGATCACCTACATATAGCCCAATGCTTATGCTATTGTAGCGTTTATGTATGTCATGGCAAAATATTGTTAGGTTCGTAGCGCAGGTCCGTTGAAGTTGTATTTTCGGTGTTGTTGCATCTCCTGCAAATAATCACCTCTAGATACAATGTTGGCTATTTCAACCTTTTACGCTCCCCGTCCACACACACATTGTATGGGATTAGTGCGACACAACAAAGCGTCAATCCGTTTTCATTATTCATGTGATGGGGCTAGCAGACGCCAACGAGTAGGAAAAAGTGCAGGATTTTCGCCTCAGACCACGCGAGAGTTGATTTCACTACATGTTCTTCCCTTCGTTTTTTGGTAATACCGGTTTTTGGTAATTTTTATTTGTTGTCGAGCAACAAAAGAAGTGCTTTAAGTTGGTTCTCTAACTCCTTCGAAAAAACTACGGCTTTGGAATGTAGTCACGTTTCTGTCACAGCCGCTGCTACAAATGATATCATTAGGAGACATCCCAATAATTTTCTAGCAGAAATCGGATACTTTCAAGAACTGGTAAATTTATGAAGAACAGAACTTTTGACTTAATTCAAGCAAATCTTTAGACCATGTTGATGTGCAGTTTTTATCTAGCGTCAGTTTACAGCAATAATTTCAGTTCTTGACAAGTACGGTATATCACCTTACTGTAAAGGTCTGCTTATGATGAGTGTTCAACAGCTGCTGCCTCGAGCATCATGAAGGACGGGCTGTACGTAATATTCCCTTTCATTAAATGATGAGTAATCCTTTGTCATTGTCAAGACATCTATTTTATATCTTTATTACACTGAAGTTTTCTTTCTATGAGTAATTCTCGTCATTCCTAAAATGTCAAGACTCCTATTTCATAGCTTTATTGCACTGATATTTTCTTCTATGCAAGTTTCATTTGACTTTTGTTTTGTTCCTGAGAATTTTAATGAAAGAAAATCCGAATAAAAGGCTGTCGATTTTCGAGACAAATCAGACCTTCCTTTTTTCTCTAGATTCCTCCTTCACCTCCTCTCTAAGTGAAACCACTAGAGTAAAAAATCTATAATCTGAAACAGTGAGATTTTTTCCTCTGAACTTTTGCGCAGATGTGATGTAGTGGTCCAAGCTATAGACCTTTCAATCCGTTCCCTAACTCAGCCTTGTGGCTGTCTCATGTGCATAATCTTGATACTTGCGCGATGACTTAGATATCTGAACGCAACATCAAATGTGAATTTTGTGGGAGATTAGCTTCACACCGCTTACTTCCTGCCTAGCATCTGTGGTGACTTGTGAGACAGCTAACATACGTGCGGATAAAAATGTGCACGCCACTAATTCGTCACTACCGTATGCACATGAGTGCAGAGCACTCATTTTATCGTCCAGGTAAGCACATTGTGTGTCTTCATTTCGCAAACAAATAGGATCCGAAGTAAGAAGAACAGAGGGAGGAAAAAAGTAACTAGGGACTTAGACACGATGCCACGAAAGCGACTGGGGACCCTTTGGATACATGGGTGAGAGTTGGGTGAAGTCGCTACCAACTCTGTCTGTACGGATCTGCTTAATCACATCGTTTTGTTTCGTGTTCGACACCTTTTTTTCCTCTGAACTCTAAGGAACAAATCATAGAATAGAGACTTTTAGTCTTATTTCTATCGTATCACGCTACGCGCGGATACGAGCTTCGACTTTTTCCGTACCGAGTCGCATTGCTGTCTGTCCCTCAGAAGGATTTGAGGAGTTTGGAGAGCCTGAAATGCTGAGTATTCGAAGGCCATACGAATTTCTTCTTGCTGCAAACAACCGATTGTTATAGTCTCACATTTTTGGCAGATGGCAGCTGGACCATTGAGTAGAGCAAAAGAAAGTTGTAGCTGAAACTCTTTTAGATGGAAATGCATCCATCCAACCGGAAGCATCAAAATGAGAATGAAATTCTATTTTTGTTGTTTCTCTGTTTTGCTGCTGGGTGCAAAAAGACTTCTGTTTATGGCCAAATGGAGCAAAAGTTAAGCAAAAGTCGCAACTGGTGCTGAATGTGAAGGGGTAGACTTTGTGCAAGGATCTTGCATACGTTTTGGAAGTGGATAGCATCTTTCTAAGCCAATCAATATTCTTTTTACTTTTATAACAATGTCTTCATGATTAGTATTCACGCGTATGGGTACAACATCATTAGTTGCCCATGGTTATCCATAGCAAACAATAGCAGGACTAGTTATATTTTCAGGAGATGAATATCGCCTTGCTGTTGTTTGTCTACAGCTGTACGCCGCTTGCAGCAGTAAGAGCTGCATCACCGGTAAGGATGCACCATTACAACAAGGTAGATCGCTAATTGATGAGATGAAAAGTCGCTTCTGGAGTTTGAATTTTTCCTGCTCTCCTAATTGCAATTGGTAAGAAGTAGGTGATCTAGAGTAAGATCGAAACGCGGATGGGCCTCCTTTCGTTCTTTTTTCATATGTTTGCTCAATTTTATCCTAATTGTAATATCTGGCTTTGAATAGATGTGTGAACACAAAATCTACCGACTGAGATTGATACGCAATCGAGACATGGAACTCACAAAAGACAGAAAAGATTACCTGCAAATAAGACAGAATAGAATTACAGATGAGAACGCTATGCTTGCAGCGCACGATTCTTCACTTACCTTCATCTGTTTTCCTTTTGCATTGATAAGAGGTGTTTTTGAAAGATTTTTTTCCAAAACTTCCTTTGTACTACCGCTAAATTTCTTCGGTAATCCATACACCTTTAATGGTCTTGGTTTCATTTCATCCTTTAATATAGCAGACAGCGGATTGTGATGATAGCAAACAAAATTAATGAAGCCGATAGTGTATCACATATCTTAAACTAGCTTCACAACATGCTGTACCGACGTCCATACTCAGTAAATGTCCCATCAAATACCAAAGGTCTCTTATTAATCACATGGTTTCATTGCTTCCCTTCGCCGAGCTACTCGCTCTTCGCCCTTCTCACCGTGCATGTTATCAACGGTACAGCGATGTAGCGAGTAACTGCGAGCCATCACTTCAAGCGGTAGAGACGCCAAAATATTCAACAGCACCGTCTCGATGCAGGGCAGTGAAGACGGGTTAGGTTGAAAAATAGTCGAACTGCCAGTCTTAAGCAATTAATTTCGAACAGCTCACGACAACCGTTGTTTCTACACCTACCTACCTATCGCATAGCCACGATAATCCCCACAAGATATGCCAGCGCAGCATTTCTATCTTTTCTTCTTTTATCTTTTATCATTTCTATCCGAAGCATCTGAATGTTCACATCAGACATCAGATCAGGGACGATAAACTAAGACAATTAAATTTCTTGCAGTTTTTACTGCAAAGAGGTGAAGTGGTTATCAAAGTGTTGCTTTGAGTTAAAGGAGCAGATTTTGTAGAGAATAATAATTGAAGTACACCTTCTGACACTCAATGTTCATCTTTTTGCTGGTAAGTTAACGTGCACCTTTGTAATATCTGATAAGTTCATTTGTTTGAAGGTACTCGTAAGCGTCACCGGTGGTGCTCCACAGGATAAACAAGTAGGTTCGTCTTTCACACTCAACCATCAATAAACACTTGAAAAAAAAACCAAATTCAAAACATAGCTTTATGAAAGGATAAAGATTATCACAACCAATGTTGGAAGGAGTTGTCAAAAAGGACAAACATTTCTGCATTTTACAACTATCCTAGGCTTAAAACGAATAGTACAAACAAATGTATGAGAGTACATTAAAACACTTAGAGAGACACTTAGAAAGTCCAACAAATCCATCCGATACTTTTGGACACCTCGGATGCACGAGAGGCATGAGAATCAACTGCGGTAGTTCTGAAGGGCAGTAAACCAAGAGCAGAGCTAGTATGACCCTGCTCTCCTTTGCGTTCATGCATTGTTCCATATATGCGTGGATGCTAGCTTCATTGGAAGGCTTCAGACGCTTTTCCTAAGCCGTTTTCCTGTGAAAGATGGTAACATTACGTGCGCATAAGGAAATAGGAAATATTTAAATACACGGCAATGTAGGAACAAGTGTAGAAGCACTCGAATTAAAGAAGTAAAATATGCACACTACACTGACACTCGCGGTTTCCGTGCACAAACATATCTCTTCTAACAAAAATGGGTTACGTTTAACCTAGGACTTTACTTAATTAGATTTACTTTTGACCTGTGTGTAAGTGCTAAGAGGTGAGCCCTTTGGCTCTACGACATCTCTCTTAAGAAGCTTCTCTTGGGCCCCTCATGGAGTTTTTGGCTGCTACGAAAGAGAATGATCTAAAAAATGGCTGCGTGAGATGAAGCGAGAGCGAGAATCCGAACTACAGTCGCCTTCAAGAGACGAAGAATAGATATTAGTGAAGATTTCTCGTTCCACTGTTTAGTTTGTTATCTCTGTAATTTAGTCCGGCAAGTTTGCGCAAATCCACCGCTCCCCGATGACAAAATACGTTCGGCGTTCCTGACTGAACATAACAACTACAGGAGTAGTCTTGCGACTGGAAATGTATATGATGAACAGGGCACTCTACCGGGATCGACAAGCTTGTTCATGATGGTATGTTTATAGTTTAGAGTTTATGTTTATGATGTTTAGGGTTCCCTCATATAGTAAATATATTTTTAAATAGGCTCTGAGGAAGCTGTACAAAGGCGTAGGAGATGTGCCACGGTTTGTCAAATATCCCAAAATTTGCTCTGAATTCCAAATTATCAGAAAGGACGAATGTAGGCGCAATGGTACGAGATCAGCGCTACGCCTGCGTGTTCAATAGTTCGGCACCGTTTGACTAAATTCTTGATATTCACGATGTTGATAAATTCCACCATCCTTCTCTGGAATAGTGAAAACAATCACTTGATACATTGATAGCATCCAGCAAAGCACTATATAGGCCGCATATGTGCTCATCAACCTCTACTACTCTCAATTTGAAATTGTATGAGTAGCGTCTCTAAGGGGATAAATAAGCGCCAAGTTCTCTAAAACTGCTAGAGTTAGTGATGCTTGATATTCTAGTCATACAACTGCGGATTGGAACAACAGGTTTTATCGGTTACCACCGCTTGCAATTCTCAGAGCACCACGCCAGGTGTCTTACAGGGCAAATCTATAAACTATGGGATGTGAGCTGTTTGATGTTTCTTCAATGTTAACTACAAGAAATAACTTATTATACTCATATTTATATTTAGAATACGTGATAATGTTGCCGCTCCCTCTGATAAGAAAGTTGTACAAGACATTCAAAAATTGATGACTCAGTGGACAGAAACCAGCTTCGAATATAATTTCAACAAAACCACGGTTGTCTACGGGAACGAACTTGCTGCACCGTTTGCAAGAGTAGGTTTTATTCTATACTTGGAAAGAATTTATAATTGGAGTTTAATTTAATATTGGATTCTAGAACGGTATCATAGATAGAACATAAGTATCTCTTTTTATTTTTTTTTTTCTCAGGAGGTCTTTTCTTAAGTAAAAATACAAAAAGCAGTTTTTAAGCTACTATCCACTCCAAGGTAATGTAAACTCCGTGAATTGTTTCAAAGTTCTTCAGCATGTACAGGATATTATGAAGCAAGATCAAAAATACAAACACAGACCAATTTCTTGTCTATATAGTACTGTACTTTGTGTACCTTATAGAAGTGTTGAATATTACAAAAAATCTTCAAAGGTGATTTTCCTACACATAAGTTTGATTTGCATGTCGTTGCATTGTCGTTGTTGCTGGTTTTTTTCTTACCAAAATCTACATTTGTTGGTATGAAGCCGTCATTTTAGATTGTTTACCACAAATCGATCTCGCTAGGATGTACAATAACTCAATGTGCACCGAGAAAAACTGCATATGCTTGCGCATACAGTGACAGGTAAAAAATGAATGGAAAATACGAGTGGATAAATAAAAAATATTAGTTTACGTGAAAATAATCGTTTTTAAAGCTTTTATTCTACCCGTTCCTTGTTTCCTCTTGATTTTCGTCAAAAATAAAATTTTTGTCTCGATACTCAAAATGATGGAAAGTTTTGTGCGAACACATGAATTTTGAATATAATTAATTTTAAAGAAATAGATATTGTTATTTCTCTTGTTATTTTCCACTATTCAGTCCAGTTATTGGAGAACCACTCTATTCGCCTTCGAAAAAATCAACCGGTTGCACGAGTAACTCTCAGTGTAGAAAGGCCATACCTGGTTCAAATACAACGTGCGATACTAGTCTAAACCTATGCTCTACGCCCTTGTTGACATTAAATGGTGAGTTAGTTAAAACCCTATATTTCTTCTATCAGCGCTTGAGCAACACATTAAATATGGCATCTTAAAGTATTAATTGAGAATAAGCACTTACTTCTTAACCCTATATTTTAAAATGTTGCTCAAATGAATGAGTTTTACATGAAATTTTAATTTATACTAATTTACTCTTTCTTTGGTAAAACGTCTGGATTATATGATTACATCTCTACTCTGAAGAACTGATATAATTTCTATGAATAGGGACTCTCGGGGCTTTTGCGACGTGTACCAGAGAGGTGTCTTAGGCGTCCCTAGTGCACAGAAATGGTTTGCGAAATTGAAAAATGGCGATTTTAACCTCGCCGACACGCCTCACACCGGAATACCTTCTGAATTCAACGAGAGTTTTTTCACTCCATAGAGTACTTCAGTAGACCTCTCCAATCCACCAAACTCGAATCAAAGTTTCCTTTGGGTAGAGAACCTGCTTGACTCACGGCTTCGTTGTTTCTTCAATCCTTTATAAGATATCGACGTATAGACCCTACTACTCATCTCTAGTGAAAATACTGTTGAAGAATCGTTGCTTCTTCCCATGCATTCATTGCTCGATGTCCGGCGCCATTGAACCAGAAGGCAATTTTCTTTGTTTCTTTCGGTAAGCTCGTGAGGTACCCAACTGCCCAATTTTTGGGTACCTCACGAGCTCCCATAGTCCAGGTCTAGCCCGATCCCAGAGAAAACGGTGGAGAAAAGTTAGGTGATCGCGGTTCATTTTTTTGCCACTACGTGTTTGGTAACTGTCCTTCTTCGAAGTGCTTGAGGCTCTCCTCGTCGAACTTAGAAGGTCTTTCGATGCAATGCGTGTGACAAACTCTTAATCGCCGATTTTCAATTTCGCAGACCATTTCTGTGCACTAGACACACTATGACACTTCTGTACGCGTCGCTGATGTCCCAAGCGGCTGCAGCAGCTTTCCGACTTGGCTAGAAATCGCGTGAAAATGTAGTTGTCGAAAGTGCTGATCTTTGCATCTGGATATTCCATATCTAAGGCTGAAAAATAAGTAGAAAATAAATCATTCAAATTTTTTTTCAGTTTTGTAGAGCAAACGGAGCTCTTTCAAGTAATATAAACGCTTTACCTAGAAGCAAGCAAATAAGATGACCGATAACACTTAGCTGGATAGATAAGTTTGCATAGGTTTGCAGGGGGATCAACCACTGTTGTGAGCACCACAACCACGACAGCTGCGACCGCTACGACCACTACCGCTGCTCCGAGTAGCGTTGCCACCACAACCACGACAGCTGCGACTTCTACGACCACTATGGTTGCTCCGAGTGAGTACGAATTTTTTGGCCCTTCGCTGAGATCAATGAAGACATAGTTGGTAAACTGAGGAAAGAAAAGGAAAAATGTAGTCAGTCGTAACCGCATTGACTATAAGTCGTTCTTTGGGAATTTTCTGTAGTTGCACAGTTACAGTGCCAGTTGTTCGAGGCATCTGTCCTTCCTCTCCCGAAATAAATTCGTCTACGGAAGAAAACCAAAAACACGGATAAATATAATGAACGGGGTTATTTAGGAGCTCTGTTTTAGAAGAAGTACTAAACATAATAGAGAAATGAATGATACTGCATTTTATTCCAACACTCGAGACTGCACAAGTAGTCTTTCTCCGCCATATGCGAAGCATCTACACAGACATTGTAACGCGTCTTCTTTGCCCCTCTTGTTATACTCTCTCATGATACAGTGGGATATATTAGGGTGTTCCGAAAGTATCTGCCGAAAATTTCGCAGTAGCGCAGATTTTTTTTGAGATGTTCTGGAAGTTCCCGTTTTAAATATATTACATAAGGACACTACCGCCTGTATACAAATAACATATCTGGCTAACTCTTGCCTATTTCATCCTATAACGGCCGAACATTCCACCCATATTCGATACGTACTCCTTTACGAGTTCGAATCTGCTCCCTCGCTGCCGAAGCCCATCAAAACTTAAAGGCATCACCCCACGAATCTGGAGTGGTAGAGATATGGGATGTAGTATAGGTAATCGAGGTGGGAGACCCCGAAAAAGTGGGTGGCTCCGCTCATCTCGCGCTAAATCACCCCAAAAACCGGCCTCCAAAATGCCTATTCGAACGACGCGAACAAGCAACGCGCCACTGTTGCGCTCCGCCCATCTGCCTGTGACTCATCGTGGCTCTTTATGACGCCCCCATGGACAATTTGCTTTCTCTTCTCGGTTTTTTCTTATCTCTTTTGTTATTTTTGTGTTTGTATTTGCCTTTTTTTGTATTTCTTTTCTTCCTGCGTCATCGTGCATATGTTTGTGGCTGTCCTTTTTCGTTTTTTCTCACTATTTCGCTTTCTTTCTTCCTTTACCTTATGTATTATTGTCTGTCGGTTCTTATACTTACTTTTTGCCTCTTTTTTCGTCCTTGCACTTCTGTTTTTCATTGTTTCTGCCTTTCCTCCATATGTTTCTTTCCAGATATTTATGTTATTTATGTGGACTGAAAACTGTATGTGTTCATATATGTATGAATGGGAGTATGCGGATCTTGTATTCGGCAAATGCATATAACTGTCTACATGTCAGGTGTTTGATTTCATGAACGTAGGCACATTTATTTGAGAAGCAACGTCATTACAATTCTGTAACAACATCACAAATAGGAAAGAAAGATGAAGAAGATGAGCGGGATCCAAAGGAGCGAAAGGCGTTTCCACACCGAGGACATAAGGAGTGGAAGACTGAAAAAATGATACTCACTTGTCATGAAAGATAACTCTGTACGAAAACCATGATATCACAAAGGAGAAGAGATAATCATAGAGTACTTACCCTCGAAGTAGAAGAGGTGCGCGTAGTAATAAGAAAGAGAGTAGCAAATAACAGTGGGCAGAGGCGGGAGGCGAAGTGCGACTGAAAAGTAACAGGTAAAAGAAAGCAGAAAGACGAAAAAAAGGAGAAAAGAGGCAAGAGGAAGGCATAAGAACAGACAGAGAACAATAAACACAGTGAAAATACTAGAAACAATCATAAAGTGGCACTACTTACCTTCAAAACAGAATCAATCAGAAAGAATAATTGGCAGAGAGAGAGCGGCGAGAGTATCTGGAAAGAAACATATGGAGGAAAGGCAGAAACAATGAAAAACAGAAGTGCAAGGACGAAAAAAGAGGCAAAAAGTAAGTATAAGAACCGACAGACAATAATACATAAGGTAAAGGAAGAAAGAAAGCGAAATAGTGAGAAAAAACGAAAAAGGACAGCCACAAACATATGCACGATGACGCAGGAAGAAAAGAAATACAAAAAAAGGCAAATACAAACACAAAAATAACAAAAGAGATAAGAAAAAACCGAGAAGAGAAAGCAAATTGTCCATGGGGGCGTCATAAAGAGCCACGATGAGTCACAGGCAGATGGGCGGAGCGCAACAGTGGCGCGTTGCTTGTTCGCGTCGTTCGAATAGGCATTTTGGAGGCCGGTTTTTGGGGTGATTTAGCGCGAGATGAGCGGAGCCACCCACTTTTTCGGGGTCTCCCACCTCGATTACCTATACTACATCCCATATCTCTACCACTCCAGATTCGTGGGGTGATGCCTTTAAGTCAAGTATTTAGCATTGAAGCCCTTTCTGAGCGGTCTGTGCGCGCCTGGTTGCAGCGCTTAAAAGCCGGAAACAGGAAACTCGAAGATCAGCCTCGCTCTGGTTGACCGACTGCAATATCGTTCGACGAACTGAAGAATCTGGTGGAGCAACATCCATATGAAGGTGTGCGGTATTTTGCTGCCAGTCTTGGCTGTTCGCTGTCTACCGCGAGCAATGGACTGCAATTTCTCCGAATGGTGAAAAAGCTCGGTCAGTGCTCCCTCATGCATTGAGCAACGGCAAGCGCCACAGACGCCTAGACGTCTGCACTCAGCTGCTCTCCAGAAGCTGCAGATTCGACTGGCTGGACACCATTGTCACTGGAGATGAAAAATGGGTCATCTACGTCAACCACACTCACAAACGTGCGTGGTGCGCTGGCGATGAAATGCCGGATCCTTTCGTGAAAGATGAAATCCATGAGAAGAAGGTCGTGCCGAGCGTGTGGTGGGGAGTTCATGGAATCTACCGTTTCGAACTGCTGCCGGACAACACGACAGTTACTGCCGAGGTCTACTGCGCTCAACTGCAAAGACTGGCCGACAAGATCCGCAGGGAGCACACGAAGCTCGAGAACGTTCGCCTGCTGCAGGATAACGCGTGCCCTCACATCGCGAAGAAGACCTCCTAGAAATTCCTGAGATGGGAAGCTCAGCTGCACCCATCGTACAGCCCAGATAGATATGTTCTGCGTATGGCACTGAAGACAGGACAGGATCATATGTTCTCGTTCCTAAAAAAAAGCGTGTATAAAAAACAACGTTGTGAACGCTTTGTGCCGAAAGCATTTGGAGGAGAACAGTGGGTGAGTCAAAGTCCATTTGTGATTGTATCCGCTCTAGTGCTAAATCTAGACTGCAGGAGAAGTTCAGGTGATTGCTGAACCATCGGCAACAGTAGAAGGTTAGCGATCCTCTTAGCACTACCACTGCGCGTTAAGATCACAGCGGCACCAATGCTATCAACAGAAGCGTACAAGATTCGTGTACCCCTGATTGGAGATGCACTCACCTCAGCTGATTCGCCTTCCGTTTTGCACCTCGGTCCCAATTTCGCGCCTATTCTAGCAATAAGTCCAGAGTTATCACGAAAGTTTGTAGGCAGCCTCCAGCTGGTTTATGACAGTTAGCGACTGAGAGCAAAAGAAGAAGAGGGAAGGCAGGAAAACGGAATCGTTGACCATGGATAATTACCCTCCACACCTTTTTTTACGCACAACGTATAAACTACTAGACTCTGACCACACTGTAGAAAACAGAGTCAGAGTTGTCACAACATTAGTACACTCCGTTTTGGCGCGGTTTTCGAAAAAAAAAACATGTTGATTTCGACCTCTCTGTTCCATAACGCCGAGACCTATGTGAGATCTGAGATCTCCGCAATCTTTGTACAGCCGGATTGATCAACGTCATCGTTGGTTGTTTTTCTAGTCGTTTCTCCGTGATTCGACCTATGCAACTGACTCTTCTCTTTTTTGTCGCATTAGGTGATTAGCCAGTATTTGAAGTTATTTCGTAGGTTTAAGAATAAAAATAGAGTAGAATAAAAACGGAAATATTTCAATACCAATATCTCAACAACAATAAGCAAATTTGGTTCTTCTTGTACTACTTGGTGTTTCTTCGCTTCTGTCAGCACCGAATCCTGGGGGTCGCGCCCCACACCATGCTTGCTCCGACTGTGGAGGCTAATGTTATATTTATTAGAATCGAAATGCCAGTAGCTATTACTTCCCTCTCTCTTAAAGGCATCACTCCACGAATCTGAGGTGGTACGGATTTTAGGTGGAGTATTCGTATACGGGATCGTAGATTAAGGAGATAGGGGTGATTTCGTCCATTTCTTCCTAATTGCGGTAAAAAAACGGCCCGGAAGATACGGCTTCAGTGGTTCTGGCGCACTATTTTCTACAAGGAGTTCGACTGGAGCGCGCCAGCCTTGTGCACGCGCCGCATCTTCCGGACCGTTTTTTTTACCGCAATTAATGTGAAATGCTTTTGTTAGCGCTGTTCCGAAAATTTCCAACTATGCATTGAAAAGCGCCATGTTATTTTCAAAAACTGTGGTCAAAAACGGATCTAATGAGAGCCGTCGATTTAGTCCTGTTCCGCCGAATTTTTGGACTCTTTTCTCGTACTAAAATTTTAAGCAGTAGTCCAGGGCTTCCTCCATAAAAACTCATTAAAGCATTTCTCTGAGTCCTGTTATCACGAAATCATTTGCGATCTCCCAAAACTAACAATGTGCACTGAATCTGTGCTTCTTTGGCCAACCTTCTTGTAGGGCGAACCTTCCCCTCTTAAAAACTACTTGAAACATTTCTCTTGATCCTCCTATCGCAGAGCTATTCACCATCTTCCAGATCTAAAAATGTGCACAGAATCTAATGCTTTTTGGTTATTAAATTCACTTTCAAACTGCTTAGAACTACTTACAATTGGATTCTTCATTCTTTAGGGTCGGTTTCACGTTCCTATCTCTTTCGCAAAAGGTTGGGTCAACGAAGTGTTGAACCTGCGGTCCCATTGTCACAATGTCAACACATTGTACATCTTCAAAACAAAATGCTGATGCTTCCATGTTACTGTCCTACGCCTAGAACGTAATATAATATTCTGTAATGCATGTAATTACTTATTATTATTTGATGCCACATTTTGTAGTGTATGTTATGTTATATAATGTTTGTAATGCACCATGGGATATCATACAATATTTTGTCCCGGTTATCACGCTTGTCTTCGATCATCCCTTCCCACGCGCACACGCCCCTTCCCTTGCTACCTCCCTTTTTACGACCCCGAGATCAAGTGAGAACGTCACTCAGTCATTAGACCTACCGTTAACTGAAATCAAATTGTTTGATTCGCCGAGATCCTTAACTGGGGACATTTTGTAATCCTCTACAAATCTCCGCTCTTTCTTCGCATAACTATAATTTCGTAGACTTTGACAGCTGACTCTGGACCGTGAATATTGCTCAAAATCTTATTCCAATCATATTTTCAAGGTGAGAACACGGTGTGCTCAGGAAATCAAGTGATAACCGATTCTGTAAGAAATACATTCCTAACACAATTCAATCAGATAAGGTATTTCTGGTTGTTGAAGTTTTTGCCTTAGTAGCTGTGCATTAACGATAAATCCAATAGATCACAAGTCGCTCGAGGTCTTTTCGTCACTAGTTCAGGAGTGTATGCTCGTCAGGCATCGAAAATGATAAGGCTTGTGAGTAAAACAGTGAGATTTCTAAACGCTTTGTAGAACAAACATTATTTCCCATATTCTAGACATATAGTTGTGAAGCAGAAACCAGTGCGAACAACTGGGCTATACAGTGCCAAGACAGGGACTCGGGGACAGCTACTTATGCTGAAACCAGATATATCTTTCAGGACACTACTGCTGCATATGACCCTGTCGCAAGAACGGTAGACAACATTAGTCACATAGACAAACGCTGCCTCTTTTTTATGTCCTGTTTTTTCAGGCTGTTAACAATTGGACGAATGAAGCAAATACTGGAAGGCTGCCTCCACAGGGCACGAACCCACAGTATATTTACCAGACTAGTCTTGGAATACCAAACTTTGCAAAAGTAAATTTGGAGCTCTCCTTTTTACTCAGAATAGAAGAAAAAATAATTTGGAACGAAGAAAGTCAATGCTGTGAATTAAGATGGTTTGGGACTCTGAGAGACAAGTTGGCTGCTCGATAGCAAGATGTCCTCCATTTGTGAACGTAGTTTGCCACTTTACTCCAAGGTGCGTTAAACTCTAGGCGGAAATTAAATTTGACACGTGAAGAGTATGTTTCAGAGGAGGTATTGCTGGCTCTCAAATGTACAAGCCAGGGCCTTCCTGCAACCGCTGCGTCAATATCAGATTGCCGACCTGTATGGAAGGACTTTGCAGCCCATGAGCGCGCTGAAAGAAACACTGTTGACATTCCTCTTACTCGTCTACAGTATAAATGAACTATTTGCAGTAAGGCTAGTGTATCACAGTATTAAGGCGTGGGCGGTTTCACAAATCATCTAAATAATAGCTAAGACTGAGAAGAATTCCATACAGCGGACCGCAATGTACACAATATTATAAATTACAATTGAAGCAAACTTTTTGCTTATAATCCCAATTTCTTTACACATTCTGCCCATTCTTCTTGCTTCTCAAGAAGTGTGAAAATCATGCGTTTTGTTTACTGCACGGTATTCTTTTATGTTCTCACAGGTGAGAAGCATTCTGATATAGCACATAGCACTACCAGCTAATATATTTGTAGAAATATTGGTATTGGTAGAAAATCAAAGAATGTTCTACAATAGGTAGTATACTATGCCGGTCTAACTGATTTCATACTGATTTTCGGAACAGGATCGGATCTAACGAAGTCCAAGGCCAAGATGTTCCGTTGTGTCTGCACGATAGTTTCAACGGTTTGTAATCCTCTTAGAGCCAATCAAGCTTTTCATTAATCTGGAATCGGCAAATTGGTCCGAAACATATCTCGAAGGGTGGAAACTTTAGGTTGATACATCGACTCGCCCCTGCAAGTCATTATCTAATATAGACATAATAATATAGACGTTTAAAAACCGCAAACGGTTCTGAATTGAAGTAAACCCAAGTGGATTGCTTAACGCCAGACACGTTGGCACGAGGGCGGTCTCATGTTAGTTCACTTCATGTTAGTTAATTGCTAAGGAAAGTCATGATTGGAAACAGGAATATTTGTTTATTTATTTATTCGTTCACATACACGAACGGTGCACCAAAAAGAGAAAAAAACGAAAACACATTTGCCTAAGTCAGAACATCTATGAAGAAATCGGCAAGCATATTGTCAGTGGCGCCTGGCGCAGTAAATTTCGTGGCGGATAATACGTTAAGCATGTCGCTCTCCTACTTCAAAAAGTAAATGATCCTCTCATGACATCTACTAATCCAGTCCACGACGCTCAGCATCGGTTTATTCATCTACATATCAGGATTTGACCATCAACTTCCCCCAATGGGGTAGGAGCTGATTTGACGATGAAAATTGAACAATAGAGATCACCAACTTTCGGGATTCTCAAACGAGTAACCACACCAATCAAGACAAGACCAAACCAGGTAGAAAATGCAGAAGTCAAAAAAGAGGTTGTTCAGAGATAGAGGAGTTTGAGAGAGGAGGTAACATGACGGAACAAATTTAAAAAAGTTTAATTGCAGGATATAAGTATCTTTATTAGTGAATGAGCTTCAGTGAGCGAGACAGGCTTCATGAGTCAGAAGGAGAGGAAGTGTGCCCACGTAGTTAGCCGAAAAAAAGAAAAAGTGGAATCTAGAGAGAGTTTTCACCTCCTGCCACTTACCCGATCAAGACACCATGTAGTCAGTGTCTTGATTCTCTCAAACAACTCCGTAAGTTTGGAAGATGGCAGACATAAAAAAGAGTGTTAACGCCTGCGCTACGCTTGCTCTAATGAAGCAATAGAATCCATAATTCATGACAATTTCGTTGTACGGTAAGGCAGGTGTAACGCAGTGGCAAGAGGTTTACTCGTGTCTGCATGTTTTGAAATTCCTTAGATCAGCCAAGATTTTTCCCTAAAGTGGCGAAAAATTGCTACTAGACTTGCCTAAGAAGATAAAGACGTTTATTAGATGCAGCGGTTGGTCCCTGCAATTCATTCTACGGCCCCATAAGCCCATAAGCCTCAAACGATTCTGATTGAAGAAGAACGGCGGTGAAACATCCCAAGATTGTTGTTTGATGCCGGTACTTCATTTTAATGTACGGTGTTCATTGAACAATATCAATAATAACTTCGTTCTAAACATCAGTGGTATGAGGTAATTCTGAATTTCCTTTGCATGTTCTCGTAACTCTTTCTTCCTTCTTGCTGTTCGGTGACAACTCTTCCACTAATTTAGGAGATCCTTCAGTATCTTTCGAAATTTCCATCAGCTTCGTTAAGGTCTGCTTTTAATCACTTCTTTTTTCTAAATCTCCAGCAGACTTCAGAAAAAAAAACCTCCTTCTTTTGCAGAGTATCTTTTTTCTTATTTGGCTGCTTCAAAAAACGAATTGCAAGTCTCTTTCCTGTTGTTTTTAGAAACGAAAGTGACTAAGCAATCCAAAATCTTTATCTTTAGATTGCTACCATATATATATATATATATATATATATATATATATATATATATCACCTTGACTTGATCACCTTGACTCCCGTTGATCTTCGAACTGGTCGAGCGGGCGCCAGTAATTCTTCCATTTGTCCCGATCGCGTGCCAGAGTAGCCCAGTGGTTCCTCCTTTCGCGTGGGACACGAAGAGCATCATATTTTTCTTTGAAGGACTTCGTGAAGAAATCTGACAATCGGGTCGGCGGTCTTCCTGTAGTGTGCTTAATATCGCGGGGAACGCGGCGACATTTGCCAAGGAAAGTAATATATATATATATATATATATATATATATATATATATTACTTTCCTTGGCAAATGAGATTGAGGTCTCGTTCACAAGTCTGATTGCTACCTGCTCATGGTGGCCCTGCTGTAACTAAATGTTATCAGGCGTTCGAGTCTACGCATTGGGAACGCACGAACTATATAAGCCACACTGTTATAAAAAGATCAAAAGGTCAAAAGATTTCCAACCATTGCATTAAAGGGTGCTGTCGCACAGCACATCGTCGAAGCCCACAACCTGAAAGGTCAACTGCCCGAAGGGAGCATGGAATTTTTGGGAGAAAGCATTCCTTTGGTCACGCTAAATTGCTTGTCGAGGGAGACACTGTCGAGTGTCTCCAACAAACCACCTTGTCTAGGCTTCTGCGATATCTCTGTGTGCTGTTTGCTGCACTGCAGGGAACAGGCATGAGAGATCAGCCTGTCATCAACACTGGAAATTGTAACATACACTGCGGCGATGCCGATGAGAAGAAAGTAGGTGGGTACGCGAGAGGAACCATCACAACAAGCTGGTAAAAGAATTTAACGTCGTCTAGATGTGCCTTTGTATGACTGTAGGATCGCAGAGTACAGAATCTGTGGATCGTAAGTGCTCGCGCACTTACAGAAACCGTTGAAGGCAGCAGGAAGAGCGTCTTCTACAATGAACTCAGTGCGTTGCTGTTTATAATGGCCAGTCACCAGGTGGTCATTGTCGGAATCAACACAAATGCGAAGATGGGACTCGAACAACAATTCGATTTGCTAGGAAAATGGTATTATTCACCAAGCGCATAACGACCCTCTGGCTGACTTATGTGTATATGTGCTCCATCATCGACGCCATCGGTTCACGTGGCAAGGGTCAACGCTTTCAACGCCTGAAGAGCAGCGCAAGCGGAAGATGAGGCTCTTAAACTTAAGCTTAACTGCGTTCTGAACAGGAATATTCCTCGTTTGAATATCCGGAAAACCATACCTGTTTGGGACGTTGCATTTGACTCTTCCACCAGCCAGTTCTTCTCAGCCTTAAGATTCACAAGACGAGACGGTTCCACAAGAGGAAGGGAGGAGTTCTTTCTCAAGTGAAAATCGAAATGAGAGGTCTGAAAGACGATGAATGCAGAACAAAATTTCCGCCAACGTGAGACTATTCATGTTGGAGTACGGACCAGGAAAAAACTTTGCGATGCGAATTCCTTCACAAAGTGGATCCAGGATGCTGCAAGGGAAACGCTCCCGGTTCTATTGTCGCGGAAGAAGTTTGCCTTTGCATCTGCGGAAACAAAATCTACATACAATTCTGTATGTGTCGCGCGCAGCGCTGGTGACTTCAACTAGGAAAAGCGTCTTAGAAGGAAACTGCGTCGTCAACTGCAACAAGACCGCGATAACGAGTGGAGGTCTAGAGCAATGGAGTTTGAGAAGGCGTGGGAGGACAGGAACCCGCGGAAAGCCTATGCTCTACTGAAGTATAGCAGCAAAATGAAGAGATGTTCCCCTGTCCTCAACACTGCCAATGGGGTAACTGTCAGTGAAGCAACCCTTCCAATTTGGAAGGAACACTTCAAGACCTTACTGAACCGGCTAGCACAGTCAGCTCCTGAACTCGAACACGTTCATAGATCGACATATGCGGTTAACGAGGAGCCACCGACCGAGTCGGAGGTCCTGGTCTGTATTCAAAAAATGAAGAATGGAAAATCTGGTGGAGACGGCGGGATTAGCGCAGAAATGCTAAAATATCTTCCTCCGTCTGGGATTCGTGAGATGACAAAGATCATCCGTTCAATATGAATAGACGAAAGGATACCTGATTCGTGGAGACACGCTATCATAATTCCCCTCCACAAGAAGTTTCACCGTCACGGACCCAAGGAATTATCGAGGAATCTCTTTGCTGCGTGTTATGTACAAGGTAGTGGAGCGCATTATCCTGGATCGACTTATCAAACATCGCGAAGAAAGAACGCGCGACGAGCAAGCTGGCTTTCGTCCTGACCGATTTACGATTGACCAGGTGTTCATCGTCAGGAGAGTGATCGAAATCTGGCAGCGGTATTCGAAGCCATTGCAACTAGCGTTTCTGGACTTTGAAGCCGCGTTCGACTCTCCTCGCCGAGACCGTCTTTTCAACGCGCTCCGCGCCGATGGAGTACCAGGAAAGTTCGTTCGCTTGCTTGATGATATGAATCAACGAACAACTGCTGCAGTTCGAACACCAGCCGGATGTACAACACCGTTTGAAGTGATAACTGGAGTAAGACAAGGGGCAGTGGCAGGACCTCTCCTGTTCAATTTCGCAATTGACGACATTATGCGAAGAACAGTCGACCAGTGTCCTGCCGACATTGTCTTAGCACCATCAGGGTGCCCCTTGACTGACCTCGAGTACGCCGACGATGTTGTTATATTCGCGGAAAGCAGTAGGAAACTTCAACATGTTGCCAACCTTGTATCGAAGCTGGCTGCAGCCTATGGACAACGCCTACGCGCTGAAAAATGCAAGCAGATGTGGATCTCTTCGAGACCGCGAACGGGAATCAGGGTGGACGGACAACCGATAGAACTCGTCGATGAGTTCTGTTACCTAGACTGCATGCTGAAGAACAATGGCAGCTACGAGAGAGATGTTCAGCAAAAATGCGCTAAGGCCACATCTGCATTTAACTCCTTAACGAAATGCCTGTGGTCGACCTCCATCACCAACGAAGTCAAGCTGCGAGTTTACCTATCCGCAATTCGCCCCATCATGATGTACGGATAGGAGAGTTGGACAGCACCGTCAACAGTTATGGAGAGGCTTGACTGCACGGAACGAAAGCTGCTTAGACGGCTACTTGGCTACTTTTGGCCTAGGGTATGTCACCATGAAGATTTTTACGCAAAAATTGATGTGGTATACTGGCGGATGACACGTGGAAGACATCAACATCTTGCACCGCCATCGAAAGTGGTTAAAGTAAATCGTCTTCGCTTCTTTGGTCATATATTAAAGGAGACCGGCAGATCGCCTTGTTCAACGAGTTCTGAGGAGTTCGTCGGGTTCGAGCTGGAAGAAGCCACCTGGCCGAAAATGGAAGTTCTGGACTGAGGTGGTGAAAGAGTACCTGAGGACACTCGGCGTGGATAGGCAGTTCAGGGGAGACGTAAGGATATGAATATGAAATAACGACGAATGGATTGATTCTGTGCGCAGAAGATCGAGAAGATTGGGCAGAGCTGTTTTCAAGGACGGCACACTTCGGCAAAGATGCGGGTAATCGCGTCAGGCGATGACATCAGCCCGCCGATTAAGTCAAGTAAGTCACAGCAAGTGAATCACCTTGATCACATTGACTCCCGTTGATCTTCGAACTGGTCCAGCGGACGCCAGTAATTCTTCCATTTGTCCCGATCGCGTGCCAGAGTAGCCCAGTGGTTCCTCCTTTCGCGTGGGACACGAGGAGCATCATATTTTTCTTTGAAGGACTTCGTGAAGAAATCTGACCATCGGGTCGGCGGTCTTCCTGTAGTGCGCTTAATATCGCGGGGAACCCAGTCGCTCACGGCTCCGGTCCAACGGTTGTCATCAAAGCGCATCACCTGTCCGGCCCACCTTATTTTACTTTCCTTGGCAAACGCGGCGGCGTCTCTAATCTTCGATCGCTGACGTAGGAGAGAGCTTCGAATCCCGTCCCTCACTTGCGTGAAACGAGGTCTCCTAGCATCACTCTCTCAGTTGCGCGTTCAATGACGCTCACCGAGTTTTCTTCCTGCTTGTGAAATGCCCAGGTTTCCGAAGCATATGTCAAAGCAGGAAGTACGGTGGTGTTGAAGAGGTGAGCACGGAGCCGGGTGTTCCTGGTCTTCTTCACTACATCCTCGATGCTTTTGTACGCTCCCCAAGCCGCTCGTCTCCTTCTGCCCAGCTCGGGGGTCAGGTCGTTCATCATGTTCAGTTCCCGACCCAGATAAACGTAGCTGGTGCATTCGGATATGTTCGTTCCGTTGAGCAGTGAATGGGGCATCCGAGACCCATCCGTTCCGCATGAACATCGTCTTTTGTAGATTCAGCTGAAGACCGATGCATCCACATGTTTCGTCGAATTCGGTCAGCATTCGTTCCGCGTGGCTGATGCTAGGTGTTACCAGTAAGATGTCATCAGCAAAGCGCAAATGGTGTAGCTGCCGACCATCAACCTTCACTCCCATGTCGTTCCATTCCAACTTTCGCATTGCGTTCTCGAGGGTGGCTTTGAGTATTTTGGGTGGAATTGTATCACCCTGTCGGACCCTCTTCTTCATTTTAATGATGATGTTCTTGTAGAATGGCGAAATTCCGGTCGTGAAGTTACTGTACAACTCTCCTTTATGAAGTACCTTTATGTACTGAGTAGGGACGCCTTGGTTGTCCAAGGCTTCCACGACCGCTTCCGTCTCAACTGAGTCGAAGGCCTTCTTTAAGTCGATGAAGGTGAGACAGAGCGGCATCTTGTACTCTCGTGATACCTCGATGAGTTTCGAAACAGTGTGAATGTGGTCAATCGTGCTGAATCCTTTTCGAAACCCTGCTTGCTCGCATGGCTGTCCTTCATCCAAGACTTTTTCAATCCTATTAAGGATTACTCTTGTTAAGAGCTTGTAGATGACGGACAGTAGGCAGATTGGGCGATAGTTGCCGATGTCATGTGGATCTCCCTTTTTATACAACAACACGGTCTTGCTGGTCTTCCACCGTTTAGGAACCTTGCATTCCGACAGATAACGTGTAAAGAGCCTCGTCAGGGTGTTGATGAGTACTGGCGGAAGGCTCTTCAGGTGTTCTGGTCTTATTCTGTCGGGACCGGGTGCCGTACGATTTCTTACCGACATGATAGCATGTCGTATTTTGGACGGGAGAACCTCTGGAATGACTTGTCCATCTTCCCTCAGATGGTGAGGAGGCAAGTGGACATGGCTGTCGAAGAGATCAGAGTAGGAGTCGTAGATGATTTTCTCCATCCCCCTTCTCGATGCAATGGTTGTTCCCTTTGGGTTCCGGAGAGCAGTCATCCTCGTCTTGCGACTGGCGAATTCTCGACGGGCATAGCGGATACTTCTCCCCGCCTCTGCAGCTTCAGCCAGCACTTCTGCTCTTCTCTCTTTAAGGTCTTCCCTTATCGCCTCTCGGCAAAGCCTTGCGAACTCGGACGTGAGTTCTTGGTTCCCTGCGGCTCGTGCTGCTCCACGCTGGCGTATCAGCTCAAGAGTTTGAAGAGACAGGCGCCTCTTGGTGGTTTTAAAACTCTCAGCCTTCTTCGCGCAGTCGTGAAGGTGTTCGACAAGCCGGTCATATTCCTCGTCGATGTTGTCCATTGCGGAATCTTCCAAAAGCCGGCTAGCGTAGCGAAGAGATCCCAGTTGATGGTAGTCCTGGGATTTCTCTCTCTGAACCTGGCGGCTTTCTCTGCTCCCCTTGTGAAGGAAAATCTTCCTCGGAGGAGGCGATGGTCCGATCCCGTATAGAACTTTGGTACAACACTGACGTCCGTCAGGCAGAACCTTTTATTGACGATGATGTGGTCTATTTCATTACGGTACCCTCCACCTGGTGACTCCCACGTCCAGCGTAGAGAGAAGGGCTTCTGGAATTGCGAGTTCCCATGGATGGTCTTAGTCGTCATGATGAACTCTGAGAGCCTCTCTCCCTGGTCATTCCATTGTAGGCCGTGGGTCCCGATGTGAAGTTCCTCCGGCGTTCTTCTTGGGCCAACCTTAGCGTTGAAATCGCCAATTATGACCTTGTAGAAGGCATGATCTTCTTGGTAGAACTTCTCCAGGTCCATATAGAAAACTTCGACTTCTTTTTCTTCGTAGCTTGATGTTGGAGCGTAAGCGACGAAGATAGCTGGTATTGGGCCACATCTTCTCATCCGCAGACATCCGATTCGGGTCGTAAGTTGTTCAAAAGAGTCGATGTTCTTTGCCATACTCGTGTTGACGAGGACGCCAACTCCACCAACACCTCTACTGTCGCATGTTCCTAAGAACAGTTCTTCTCCAGTTTCATATACGGCGTTGAGAGGGTGACGTCGTCTCGTCTCGGTCAGATCGCGATCCTAGTCCTTTTCCGTTTTGGTAGTCTACATGACTCCTGCAACCCCGTCCTACCTGGCGCTACCGTACCAGGCTTTCCTCCGGAATTAGGAGACTCTTTACTATTATTGTGTTTTGCTTAAAAATTTCAAAACCCATGGGCAGGTTGCAAGCCTCTAGTCCCTTGAGTTCCTGGGAGAACTTTCGTTCTCCCGGTGTGGACATGTGGAGCTTATTTGTTGGATTCGACTCCAAACCGCCTCCCTTGCACCTCCCAGTCACTTGATTGCAGGCTTTTGGCCGGACCGACGTGCGGGATACAAGGATGTCATGAGTCAGTCCTGGCTCAGCAGAAACAGGGAGTCCATCCCCTGAATCCACCTGCGTCTCTGGGCAAGCGCAAGGTCGCTTTTGGTCCGCGATTAGCCCGCTATCCGCCACCCGGGGACGCGCCACGTAGCCTCGCGACTAACCTTCTGTGATCCCTCTAGTGAGGGAGATCCGTGGGTGTTGTGGGTAATTTACCTATTTGAGGTGGAACAAGCAAAAGTTGATAGTCTTCGTCCAACGAAGTAGTATAACGGTGCTGGTGGTAGAGCACGTGCATCAACTGGAACGCTTCCAGAGTGAGTATTAATCGAGTAGTGTGTGCCGAAATCGCTGCTGAACTCATCAGCGCTTCTCGAAGACGTCCTCTGTAACGTGGAAGACTTCTTACGTGGCGCGCGTATAATCTTGATTGCCTACAGGACTTGAAAAACGAGGCAGCAGTAGTTCTTGAAGCAAATCGCACTAACTGTAATTGCAGTGATAAAGAGTTGCAATTCATGGATATAAGCCATGAGAAGATTTGATGTGCGGGCTTGCAGACGATTAAGGTACCTACTTTTTGAAACGCTAGAATGGCGGCATCGCAAATGGTTTTCAGCTGGTGATGGGTGGTGGGCTATTCGTCCAACCTGTTTTCGTTCCACTTCCGGAGTCGTTTCGACCTCCGAAGGGCTCTCTACCAAGGATGGAATCTGTGACCTGATGGAGTTGGTTCGCGCTATATACTCATACACTACACGTAATTGAGCATGCACATAAGGATTCGCCTTTAAGGGTGTATCTTTCCTGTGACGTTTGACATTTCGTGTGCTTGTTTCCGCTGTCGCTCTATTGTCGCGATAATCTCTCTCAATTCCAGTTCGTTAGAAGTTGGAATGAGGTTGCGACGTGCTTCTTCTTGCGCGAGCGACGTTATCCTCCGCTTGACATCTGACGTCATAGATGTTAACACGGTGGACTTTATACCTGATGGAGGACTCGCCGGTATTTGTATGGCCGCTTGCTTATGCGTAAATTTTACGGGTGACTTACATGCTGCTTGGGCCACGCACTACGCGCTGTCTAAAGCGATAGAGGTGGTAAATTGCGCTAAAGACGATGATGTAATGTTGAGTGTGTGCGAGAGAGGAAAATGAGTATAGGTAGAAGAGACAAGAACAGATGGAACAGATTGCGATGTGACGACGACGATAAGCTCTTCATGACGTTCACAACTCGAACGTCAGGATCATTCACTTGATCATGCATTTCTACTGTCTCCAAAATCTCTTTAATCTTCCGTGGGCTATTTTACTACCAAATAAGATAGCAGTGTCGCGAAATAATGTTATAATAATGCCTGAGATTTTGTATGCGGTAGAAATGGATAAGAAGCTTTGGATAAAGCTCAACATTACGTCTTACATTTTAGACTGCGAATCGCAGAATATGCAAAACAAAAGTCAAAAGGAATAAACTAGAGCTTCATGCATAGCTTCCTAGCAAGAACGGACAACGAAGTGGTCGAACAGTAAGACATATGACGGCCAAAGAAGATGTGCTCTTATAGCATACGGCGGAGTATCTTCATGATCACCCTTGGTAATATAGCTCAGTGGGTTATCGCCAAATACGAATGGATATTGAATAGGTAATATTACTGTAAGTGTATGATTAACTACTACTACGATTGTAAACTACGCTTAACTACAATAAACTACCGTGAACTACTATAACTAAGCGATAAAGAAGTTAGACGGTAAGCAAAGCAAAGCAAGAAGGAAAGAAAGAGAGAAAAAAGGAAAGCAAAAAGCAAAAGCAAAGCAGGGAAAAATAAAGGGAAACAAAGTAAGAAAACGCAATAAAGTATAAAACTAATGCAAAAACTTACAAATAAGCGAAATACAGCGGCGCAAATGACGCCCTACCTTTAGAAAGAAAGGATCCCACACCAGTGGAAGACTTCGCGAACAGTTCTCATAAGAAAGCTGACCCAGAGCGCCTTCAGAACTACCCCTGATATGCTTGCTGACCGTTTTATACAAAGTATTTACTAAGATCATCCTCATGCGCATATCTAGGACACTGGATGAACCCTAGTCTCAAGAACAAGCTGGATTCCTGCAGGGATTCAGCTACTTGGACCACATCAAGACCAAGTCAAGAGTCATAGGGGCTTGCCATTAATACCGCCTGCTCCTTGCTCTAAATTTCGTCGACTATGAGAAACCCTTCGACAGCGTAGAAACGAATGCAATACTGTCAGCGCTGGTTGATCAAGGTGTGGAAGCGTCGTATTTGAGGAGATCAACTAACTGTTACGATCGATACATCACTAATACATACAGCTTTTCTACCGCCCCCTCACCATACCCGCTGAAATGGGGTACGACAAAACGATACTGTGTCTCTGTGTGCATTGCAATGAATAATGAAATCTGTTTCTTGGCGAGAAAGGGGAATACGTGTTGAAAAAATAAAGTGATAAAGTGAAAATAAGCAGAAAGAAGACACAGCTCACGAAAAAGGCCTACTGCGAGGACGAAGGAGTGCAACTTGAAGGCTTCCAAATCGTGGAAACTTCCTCATACGTATACCTCAAACGTTCTATGAACATGGAGAACGACTTGAAGGAAGAACTGAATAGGAGGATGAGAACAGCATGGACAAACTGACGGACCAATATCTCCGTGCTCGTTTGTTGGACTCAACAAGTCTTCTAGCGCTCTGTTACACAGCGGAGACGTGGGGCAGACACCGCTGCCACGTCTACGAAGCGACTTACTACCCAGAGAGCCCTTGAGAGATGTTTTCTGAAGTTCAACCGGCGCATACAACACCTGGCCGGTATTCGCACCAGGTCTTCCGACTTAAGAGGAATGTCCCGTCTTTGCGACCCAGCGGAATATATCATGACATATAATAACGGGCTTATTCTGTCACGTGTGCGTGTGTGTGTCAGTCGCGAAATTCGAAAAGGGGGGTGCGACGGGTCCACCAGCGTCGGATAGGTGCGCCGCCGCCAGTTATCAACAGGAGGGGGTGCGACTGGTCCACCGGCGTCGGATAGGTGTGCCGGCGCCAGGTAGCTATGATATGGGGTGCGACGGGTCCACCGGCGTATATGAGTTTTCCTCCTGTTTCCTTCCAAGTTATCAAGTTGTCGATGAATGATGTTTAAGCACAAAATGACGTGAAAGACTTTAACCAACTGATAAAGATGACGTTCTACGTCAGATCATGTAAACTGTTCGCTAGTATTTAAGCAGACGTTTGCATGCATGTTTCCAATTTCTGAGCAAAGCCACGGCTATGGAACGGCTGCAACCATCTATCTTTTCGCCATGCACACGATGTTATTGCGCACCATTTCGATGTCGCGAGACCCGTCGCACCCCCTCTATAGGTATCTGGCGCCGGCGCACCAATCCGACGCCGGTGGACCCTTCGCAGGGCATATAATAGCTGTCTGGCGCCGGCGCACCAATGCAACGCCGGTGGATACGTCGCACCCTATTTTAGTGATATCTGACGCCGGCGTACCAATCGGACCTCGGTGGACCCGTCGCACCCCTTTTTCGAATTTCGTCACACACATACACACGTACACACACACGGACTAAGCTCGTTATTGTATATGTATATGTATACCACTTTAATCATGATCATGATCATGATTAAAGTAGAAAGCTATATCCTGGAAGGATATTGTGTTCTTTATTTTCCTCACAACTTCATGTATTCTTTTTCTTATACTGTTTGTGTTTTCGTCTCACCATTAAAAGAGACTTATTATGAATGACAGTATGCGTGCAATTCGCAACGCGTCAGCGATTTTGCGAGGGGAACGGTTTCCAGCACTTATTTGATTTATCTGTCTGAACTTCCGGCTAATGCTGGACTTTCAGAAGTCTTGTAGTGGTCGCTTCCCTCGCCTTGAGTGGTCAATAAAAATCCAAAGCGGGGTCACTTTTCGCAAAATTTTTGTCAGAGAACAGAACCTGCTTCTGATGCTAACATCGGTTCTCCTCGCTATTTTTGAAACGAAAACATTTTTGAACAAAACAACAACAACATAAACATCTTTCATATTGTGATTATATTAGGCTTAGAAATAAGCTCGTAAAGTTCTATATTATAATTTATTTTATGATGACTCTTTCGTAAAGTGTTTGGATGTTTTGAAAGTCTTCCCGTTACTCTACAAAAAAGTTACACCTGTATTAAATATTTAAATTTCTGATTATTTTATAGCCTTAGAGATGAATACCCATTAAAATATTCTTCGTTATTATTTACGACCCGTTTCCACTTATCAACCTATTAGTTGATGCCGTTTCGCCAGAAAGTGCGAAAAAAGTAGATGTCGGAAGTGCTGATTTTTTACTTCTGGATATTCTTTTTCTAAAGTAAAAAGTAATAAAAAAAAGTAAATAAATTATTCGAAAATGATTACACCAGTTTTGTAGAGCAAAGATAACTTTACCAAACACCAAGCAAATCATTATAAAATAAAATTTAATACAAAACTCTGGGAAGTTATCCTAATACCTAATACAACAATGCCTAGGAGTAGATCTATACCTGATTTCTCTGGATATTTAACCACTTTTAGATAGTGCTTCAACAGCACTGACTTCCTCTAATACTATTGCAACGAAACCAACTGATTCGAGTGATATGATGACCGATACAGTGCGATAGTGTCATTACGAATAATTCTTTAATAAATCTTCAATCAAATCTTTAATTCTCCCCAGTTGTACAAAAATCAAAAAAAAAAAAACGGCACTACAAAAGTGAAGCACAATTAAGTTAAATCGGGAATGCAATTGATTTCTGCGATTGGCGGATCTCAGTTGTCTGTCATGCAATATCGACCGGAAATACGGCATCCTGCTCACATAGTATGCATAAAGACCGTAAACAAAGAACAACGTTTAACGCAATTTTCAGAACGACTTCACTTTTTGAAATGATGTTAAGTAGTATTTCTATTTTAGGGAAACAAAAAAAAAGTTCTTAAAATTTAAACTCTAAACGTACGTGAATTTGATGTTTATAGAACGCCTACTCAAGGAAAATTCAAGAATGGAAAACGAAAAAAGCCGAATTGTGAGGCAGCCAAAAAAAATTTACCGACGGTGAGCGTTGACTGCTACCGTCACACAGAGGAATTAGAGCAGATAGCGGTGAATCAGTGATCAGAGAGGAAAGTTTGAACATCAGCAAACCATCTTACCCTCTCAAAAGCCTCTTAAAATAATTTGCTTGTTTCCGAGCATATTGTGTGCATGTCAGGAACGTCCATAGCACACAGAAATTTGTTTTCGCAGGCAAGAGGTGATTTTGTAAACCTCGAAGTAAGAATGGACGTTGAGAATGAAATATGTGGAAGAAATCTGGGCATAGAAAGTGTTGCTGTGCCTGTTCCAAGGCTATGCGTGCGTTTACATGTCTCCATATGTATGCCCATGGTGCCTCAGAGATATGTATGTGATGTCGACGCTCATGTGCACAACCGGTGAACAACCGAGTTTTCTCCTCGCGAGTACCGCAACCTCACATAGGGCAAAAATTATGAAAGAGAGAGCTGACTCGAGAGGTACAAGCCTTTCACATATGAGAAAATGAGTTTTGTCCTATGTGAAACGTTTAGCAACTGAACGTTAACTCTTGCGGTGGGATATTCTAATATTCTCAAATCGAAGTTAGAAAGGTACGATAAGATGAAGGAGACATAAGCACACTAAGACACTAACACTTGTACTCTCACAAAATCTGCTTTCGCAACACCCCAAATTTTAGGTGAAAACACATATTTTATTCAATCATCAACAATTCCAAACAACAATTCCTTCATATTGACACAAGTGGGTTGGAGTCGTTTTTTTTTGTGCTGTCATCCGTCGTAAGGAAGAAATTTACTCTTTTTGAAGAAATGCAGTGCATGCGAACATGGTGCAAACATATTTCCTCCAATTGATTGAACACCAAAATGCTGTACACTTTGCTTGTTTGTTTCGTGAAGAATTATTCTAGTTCAGTCTATTTTATCATGCTGTAGAATTTATAATTTGAGCTTGAAATAAAGAACGGAAAAAAGGATGAGAAGGTGACAGCTAAGAGATATCCTGGAAACATTGGAATCTGCAGTTTATAATCCTTGAACCAGCGAGCCTACAAAGGATTTTTCCTTTCATCGAAAGGCGAACTCATTTCAAAAACAGTGTAAAAGAGGCACAGGTACAAAGAGGTAAATTGGTTGTGCAGTCTCAGTGAACCTCTTACCGACTGCGTCACACCCGCACCACACCAAAAACAAATCGAAAATTAGGTAAAGTTGCACAGGGTGTTCTCTGTTGTGGTACAACAGAGAACATTTTAGCAATATATTAGCTAGTAGTGCTATGCACTAGATCACCTTACTGTTCCGTTGTGGGAATACGAGTAAATGCCCGCAGTGAAAACTTCAAAACGAGCGACTTCACATTTCTTATAAGGGAAGAAAAATGAGCGATGTGCAATGAAAGTTGGATTGTTGAAGTTGAAAGATTGGAAAAGTTCACATTCAGCTGAAATCTGTGTTCTCTGTTTGCTTTTCTTCTCAGGAACGTGGTTATTTATTTAGATGAGTTGTGGAACATCTTAATACTGCTATATACTAGTCTGATTGCAAATAGTTCATTTATACTGTGTACTGTAGATGAGTGAGAGGAATCTCAACACCGTTTCTTCTAGTCCGCTCACGCGCTGCAGAGTCCATCAGAACAGAACGGCAATCCGATATCAACGCAGCGGTTGCAGGTAGGCCCTACCTTGTACATTGGAGAACCAACAACACCTCCTCTGGAAGATACTCTTTTAATTATATCAATTAATTAAATAAATAAATCTAATCTTTGTCTGAAGTTTAACGAACCTTGGAGTAAAATGGCAAACCACGTTCATAAACGAATAGCAATTTGCTATCGAGCAACCAACTTCCCTCTCAGTATCCCAAACCATCTTAATTTACAGCATGAAGTTTTCATTTTTGAAGTATCCTATTTCATTCTGTTCTGTATAAAAATGCTGCTGATTCACCTTCGCAAAATTTGGTATTCCAAGAGTTGTTCGGTAAATATACTGTGGCTTCGTGCCCTCCGGAGGCAGTCTTCCAATGTTTGGTTCATTCTTCCAACCGTTAATAGCCTTAACAAGAATATGAAAGAAATCTGGAGTTTTCCTACGTGACTCAAGTTGTCCACCATTTTTGCGACATTGTCATACGCAGTATTAGTTCCCCTATAGATGTACCTGGTTTCAGCATAATCAGGTGTCCCCGAGTCCCTGTCTTCGCACTCTTCAGCCCAGTTGATAGCACTGGTTTCTGCCTCACAATTATATGTCTAAAATATGAGGAAACGAGGAATGATGTCTGCTTAACACAATGTTCAGAAATCTCATTCTTATACTCACAAGTTTTATCATTTTCGATGCCTTTCGAGCTTTTCTGTTTGAAGTTGTAAAAAAACGGCCTTGGGCAACTTGTGATCTATTGGATTCATTGCTCAATTATAGCTAGCAAGATAAGAACGACAGCGACGGAACGTACCTGATCTGGTTGATTTCTTCTAGGAATAGCTTCCTTACAGAATCGGTCAATACCTGATTCTCCGGGCACATCGTGTTCTGATCTTGAAAATAAGATTGGAATAAGCAATATTCACGGCCCAGATTCAGTTGTTGAAATCCACAAAATGGTAGTTA
This sequence comes from Necator americanus, assembly GCF_031761385.1. Lineage (NCBI taxonomy): Eukaryota > Metazoa > Nematoda > Chromadorea > Rhabditida > Ancylostomatidae > Necator > Necator americanus. The sequence goes on from NC_087371.1 coordinate 27,841,650, forward strand.
TGGAAACAACTGATATTGGCAGAGTCTTCCTCGATTTTCCCAGTTAAGGTTGTTTTTGAATTGTCGTATTGAACAATTTGACTTGAATTTACGATGGGCAGTGGACTTGATTATACCATGAAATCTCGAGAAGATCTCATGAGTTCATTTAAGCGAAGGAGGAACATCGAAACAGCATGCACGCACGACTTCAGTCTTATGAAAGCGAATATAAAACCAAGACGACTGCGTCTTTTTTCATTTTCTAACTGTACCATATATACTTATATACTGTAACATCGGAGAGTTCAAAAGGAGAGGCAAAGAAGATGTGTAACAATGTCTGTAAACACATAGAACACGAAAACACGACGGAGCCGATTTTGAAATTAGGGTCCAAATATTAGCGCACGAATCTAAAACGTTGGCTCGAAAATCGCTGGAGGCATTTTGGATCCAAGCTAAAAATCCTAAAATGAACCGCAAGGGTGAATGTCTGTCGATAACGAGGGAACTAGCGCCATATCTCGAATGGTTCGCCCGATCCGAATGTGACATTCGAACCATTCGCCCTCGTGATCGATCAGTCACCGGTCCATGCTGAGCGTTTCCGATCTAAGGTGAGCATTCAGTGTAGTCGCTAAATTTATGATTGAATGTAGGCATGGAGTTTATCAGTTTAGTGGTGGAGAGGTTGGTCGCTTGAATTGTAGATTGAATATCGCCCTTTTCAGGCTCTGAAGAAGGCGATATAGCCGAAACGTTAGCCAATTAATTTATTTAACAATCTCGTGTACAGTTTATCAAACCCGATAATATAAATATCTGTAAATTAGTTGTATACATTCGAGTGTTAAAACAACGGGTGCAGTAACATCCACTTCCCTAATATGCTTTCCCCTACTTCTAAAAGAGAGCCCACATAGAAAATTGAGCACGTTCATTATATTTATCTGTATTTTTGGTGTTCTTCCGTGCAAAACATGTCTCCTACCGGAAGTGAGAGCACATCTCACGCTCAAAGACTGGCACTATACCAGAAGAAGTGTATCAAGAATGTCGAAAAATGACTTATAGTCAACGGACTACAACTGACCACATTTTTTCTCTTTTCTCTTCTCAATTTGCCTATCCAATGTATCCAACTTTGTGTTATCACCCATCTTGTGATTGCATTAGGTTTGGAAATAAGTTCGTAGAGTTCTGTGTTGTATTCTCTTCATAATGATTTGCTTGCTCTTTGGTAAAGTGTTAGTATTGTACTATTTGAAAAAGCTCACTCTGCTTCACCAACTGTAATAATTGTTCTTTTGAATAGTCTAATTTTTCTTATTTTTCAACCTTGGAGAAGGGATCCAACAGCAAAAATAAACACCTTCGACACCTACTTTTCTCTTCGATTTCTTACGAAACGGCATCGACGAAAATTACCGTTTTCATTCCATGGAATACAAAAAAGCTCTCGTCGAATTCAGGTTTTCCAGTGCGAGGCGCATCGTTGAGGTCAAAATCGCCTTTTTTTGAATTTCGCAAACTATTGCTGTGCTTCATACCGTACATCTCCGTACACGCCGCAAATATCTTGAGCGGCTGTGGCAACTTGTCGCCAGAAATCCCAAAGAAAAGTAGATGTCGAAAATGCTACTTTTTTTCGTGAAGTGCAGAGTAAACTCTTTCGAATAATATGAACGTTTTACTACAGAGCAAGCAAACCATTACAAAATCATCCTATATAAATAAATACGAGATTGCTCTGTCTTGTGTGTCACGTAATATTATGAATATATTATGAATGAATAGACACACGTTGGCGTAATTTCGTTCTACATTCTTTGTCTTTCAGACCGGCCATGTCAATTTTCGGTTGAAGAAGAACTCCTCGGTTTCTCTTATGGAGCCGTATCTTGAAGCTGAGAAGTACTCGACGGTGGTCATACTCGAAAGCGACGTCCCAACCGTTCTAGATTTTCAGATCTCTGATTAAGGAATGTTCCTCGTCAGAACGTAGTCGAAGTAAAGTTTGAGAGTTCTTATCTTCCGCTTACGCTGCTCTTGAGGCGTTAAAAGGGTTGCCACATTAGCTGATGGCGTCGATGATTCTTCTTAAACGTGGAAGCGATAATGAGGCCCGTCTGTTCGCACAATTCGACCAGACGGTCACCGTTGTTCGACGTGCGCTCCGCTGCATAACACAATTTTCTTAGCACCTCGGATTGCTGTTCGAGTCTCATCTTTGCATTTGCGTAGACTCCGACAATGACCACCTGCTGGCATGGTATTTTAGACATAAACGCATTGAGTTTATCATAAAAAGCGTCGTTACTGTTGTCCTCAGGTGCATGGGCACTTACGATCCAGAGCTTACCTCCTCTGCGATCCCGCAATCGTAGAAAGATACACCTTGACGACGTTGAGCCAAATTCCTGCACCAGGATGTTATAGTCGTTCATCAGAGCTATCGCGCACCCACATATTTTCGTTTCATCAGCATCACCGCAGTAGATAGTGTAATTTTCGATGCTGGTGACGGGCCGATCTCTCGTGTGTGTTTCCTGCAGTGTATCAACAACACACAGAGATATCGTAAACCCCTTGACAGGGCAGTTTGTTGGAGTTCGCTCGACATTGTCTGGCAGTTCAGACGAAACGAATGGTTTTTGGCGGAGATTTCGTGCTCCCTTCAGGCAACTGACCTTTCAGGTTGTGGGCTTTGGCGATGTGCTGGACGACAACACCTCCTTGCAAAGAATGGTAATCTTTCGCCATATAACAGTGCGTCTCATATAGCTCGTATGTTCCCAATGCGTATACTCGAACGACTGATTGTGTTTCGTTAAAGCGAGGCCACCACTTGCAGGTAGCAAACAGACTCGCATACGCGGCCCCAAGGCTGAAGATATCTAGGAGGACAACGTATTGGGTGTAACAGAGCAAAACGGAGCCGTACTGTCTCTGCTCTTGGCTTTCTCTCATCTGCAACTACGGAACCGTTTGATTTTGCAAAAACCAATTTAGGAAAGATCTTGGTGATTATCTTCATTGTATTTTAATGAGCTTTTCATATATTTCTTTGCACTATTCGTTTGGAAACATAACATAGTTGTAAGTTACAGAACGTACCGCGTTGTATAGAATACAGGAAGTATTTTAAACTTTTTCATAATAATCTTCTCCCTTGTGTGATACTTTTTAATGAGGTTCTTCTTAAGGTGTTTATTGAGGAATGAGTACGAAAAACGAACCTTGTCGTTTATCTCGTCGAGCAGCATCGCCGACGCTTTCGAGTACCTTCAACAAAAGACCTGAGAGAGTGTTATAATGGGGACGTTAACATAGCAGCACAAAGATGAACATAATGTTCAAAAGGCGCACTACGATGAATATTCTATGCGAAAGTTTCTCTTTCATTTGAAACATTTCACTTTGTTAATCACTTCACCACTTTCCAATAAAAAAAAGTAAAAGAAATTTAGTTGTCTTTGCCTATCGCGCATGATAATGAGAACAATGTTCCGAGGTCAAAGATAGAAATACTGTGCTAACAAGTCTTCAGTAGATCATTATGGCTCCGCAAAAACAGCGAGCTGTTGGAAGCTGCTTGCTACCAGCACCAGTTTGGTATGTTTCAACCAAACTAAAATGGAGAATGAACTTCTAAGATAATGTGTTTCTGTATTCTTTTATTCCTCCTCATGCTTTAAGATACATACGATATAAATTAGAAATAAGATAATGCGCAATTTTTCAAAACTACTTTGTTCTAAATCCTTTCGAATTTTCTTGATGAAACTAGCAACCGACTTCGAAAGATTCTTAAGCTGATGACACTACTTTTCTACCACATACAGAAATGCATTGATGAATGCACGTTCGCAAAATATTTATTTAAAATATTTAGATAAATGATGCTCATAAATTATCTTAGAAAGTCCGAAAAGTTTGTAAATTTCTTGCATATGTAGAAATTGTGATTAGCTTGTGTAAAACCCTCAGCTGCAATGTTTTCACTGTCTCTATAGAGAAAGAAAGTCGAATTCAATAGTATCGGCAATTGCTTGAGGGTTTTGTCTACAATGTGTTCATATCTGCAGTAAGAACTGCCAAATAACCCCACAGTCAAGAGTTTGTGCATTTCGAATGCCCTAATTGGTAAATTGGTAGCGAGCATGAAAGAAAAAGCTGACGAAGTTGTTGGTTGTCGTCTATGGATTCATGATCAACGTTGTCAACTATCCTAAGAACCAAATTTTAAGGCAGCATACCCGGAATCTGAGCTGGTGCGGATTGGAGTATCCGTGTACGGGGTCGTGGATTATGGAGACGGGGGTAGTTCCGCTCATCTCTCCCTGCATCACTGCAAACAGCCGCCTCCAGAATGCTGTTTTGTACGACGCCATCTGTTGCAACGCTCCACCCCTTGCACCGCCCTCGCCCTGCAATTCTTCGGAAATTAATTCGGACTGCCCCGATAGGCAGTAAGGGACGCTACGCGTGCAAGGGTGGAGCGCTGCAATTGAAGGCATTGTACAAAACAGCATTCAGAGGCCGGCTGCTTGCAGTGATTGAAGGAGAGATGAGCGGAACCACCCCAGTCTCCATAATCTACGACCCCGTATACGGATACTCCACTTGAAATCCGTACCACCCAAGATTCGTGGTATGCTGCCTTTAAGCCACCTTATAAAAAAAGACCGAAAGGAGGCGCACCCGCGTCTTTTCCCAAGGATTATCTATCTTACTGTATGTCACCTACTTGTTAACAATTGCGATGTGAAGAGGAGGTGAAACTCAAACTTCTGAAGTAACTGTTTATCTCCTTAATAACCGATCTACTTGGTAGTAATGGTATATCCTCGCCGGTAATGCAGCTCTTACTGCTGCAAGGAACGTACAACTGCAGAAGAATAACAGCGAAGCGATGTTCATTCCCTGAAAATATAAATATTCCTTTTATTATTCACTATCTATAACCAAGGCCAAGCAAGGGATGTCGTGCCCCAAGGCGAGAATACTGATCTTGAAGGTTAACTATAAAAGTATGCCGATTGGCCCAGGAAGATGTCATCCACTGCCAAGACATATGCAAGGTCTTCGGAAGAGATCTACTCCATTATCATCAACATTAATTGTGACTTCTGCTTAAGCAAATAATAGCACTGGCCATAAACGGATTTCCTTCTCAACCCAGCAGCAGCTAGGTAAATAACAAAAATTAACTTGATTCTCATTTTAATCCTTCCGGTCACAAAGTGCCATCTTAAACAGTTCCAGCTACAACATTCTGCTCCTCTACCTAATGTTACAGCTGTCATTTAACACAGAAGTGAGATGATTACGATCGCCTGTTTGCCACGAGAAGAAATTCGTATCGCCTCGGAATGTTCCGCATTTTAGGCCGTCCAAACTCCTGAAATCCTTCTAAGGAGGCTGGGATTAACGCGATTCGTCACGGAAGAAGTCTGCAGAGACTATCCAAATCAACTTGTATCTGCGCGCAGCGTGATAATATACGATAGCCAGAAAAATGCTAATAACCCTTCATCCTATGGTTTCACCGAAACTTTTAGGTTAAGAGGAAAGAAATGTGTCGAACACGGAATTAAACTAATGTAGTGTTAGGTAGATCTGCACCGGCAAAAATTGTTAGCAACTTCATCCACAAGATCCTTCATCACAAGTCACTACAGATACTGGACATGAGCTGAATGGACATGTACGCCAAGATTAAGAGGATGGGATGTTACTGTTCCAGACTACATATTTTTACTTTAGTGGTTTCATTTAGAAAGGAGCTTAAGGAACAATTTAGAAGAAAAAAGGAACACCGCTGTTGTATCGAACATCTGTAACCTTTTATATGGATATTTTTTCAATAAAATTCTCAGGAATAAGACAAAAGTCAAATAAAACTTCAATAGAAGAAAATATCAGAAAATATCAGAATTCAATAGAAGAAAATAAACGCTATAAAGTTGAAGTCTTGACATTTTGAGAATGACAAACGATTATTCATCGATGGAATAAGAACGGATATTACATACCGCCAATCTTTCAATCTTTCAATAATCTTTCAATTCAAACTGTTCGAAACAACATTTGTAGAACATTCACTGCAAGCAGATTTACTAGTTTAGTCAAGAGAAATATCTTCTGTTTTTCCACGTATTCATTCCCCGGTTTCTGAAGGTATCTGATTCTTGCTAAAAAAATTTTGGGATGTCTCCTAACGATAGTATTTGTAACATAAAATGCGGCAGAAACATGTGACCTTAGAATGCGTTTTTCATTTTCATTTATATTTTTCCATTCATTTCTCCTCCGTGTTTTCTCTTTTCATTTCTTAAAGCAGTTTTCCGTCCTTCTTCTTGCATTTGATTACAGCAGCTTCAAAGTTTTAATCGTAGGAAAATCCTTTTTCATGGAGACGTCAAAGGAAGGTAAGGATTCCAATAGAGCCGCTGGAGATGCAGTGGAAAGTGAACGACAGTTCACTTTCCACTGCATCTCCAAAGCCGTACTTCTTTCGAAAAAGTTAGAGAGCCAATTTAACGAGTGTCTTCTCCTGCACGATCATAATTACAAACCGCCATCACCAAACAAAGAGGAGAACGCTTGGCGACAACTCTGTAAGGATCTATCGCGTCTTTTGAGGCGGAAATCCTGCAGTTGTTGCTATTCGTTGGCGCTTGTTTGCTCCACCACGTAAATAATGGGAACAAATTGAGCTTTGTTGAGTCGCACCAAATCCATACCAACCGTTGTGGGTAGGAAGAGCGTACAAGTAGCCAACAATGTGTCTAGACGCGACTGTTTGCAGAAGATGCAAGAACAGCTAGAATACTCAGCAACTTCGATGGATCTGTGTAATCTGTGCATCTTAAAAAGCAGTTGTCAAAGCGCGTCAGATCATTGTAGAAGTTCCCAAAAGGCGTGGATTTGGAGGTCTTCGAAGAACAGGGACAGCTGGAGATTAACGGAAAATGCTAGCTGTAACAGCCGCAGACCTAGCGATACCACGTCATTACATACATACATGCTACAATAGTATAAGCATTGGGCTTAGATGATCCTTAGTTACTTTTAAGGCCAGGTTGTAATCGCTAAAATAACCTCTAAATAACACTCGTATGTAGCAAACTGTGCTCTAAACACGATCTCAAAAAACTGCCGGTGAAATGTTCTTCTCAGTGATTTTGCAAAAATCTAGATTCCGGCGGGGATCGAACTATTCATCGTCTGTAACTACTGTCAATGAGTGGAATTGTGTGTAGAATGTAGAAAATAATGAGAAAATGCTTTTAGAATATGATCTGCGTTGGTATCAGTTGTTTTTCCATTTTGCAAAAATGGAGAAGTTCCGGCATGGATCGAACTCTCATCTGTTCATTTCCACTGCCGATGAGTAAAATTGTTTGTAAATAATAGGAAATAGTGTGAAAATTGTTTTAAAATGTGCTCTCCTTCATTTCCAGCTGTATATTTTTGTTTTTGCAAAAGTAAAAGTAATGGGACCCGCGGGGATCGAACTTCTGATCATCTCTTTATCAACGTCAAACAGTACAATTGTGTTGCCGAATACACATTGAGAGCTCACTCATATTTTCAAATTATATGTCTACATATGTACTGACTCACTTCTAATTCTTGCAGTAGCATCTACCTCGTACTAATCCGAGCAAATATACCTGGAGAATATTTTTGGTGAGTAGCCAATGTGGTATGGGTCACGGCCTACCGGTAGCACCTTCGACAATCAAACTGCCTTGTAGTTAGTCTTTCTTTATTATCTTGACAAGTCTTTTAATCTTCTCGCCTAATGATAATCATTTATTGGATCTATTTATACACTAATTGCAGTATTTACAGATGTATCACGATATTTCCGCCCTTTCTCCTGAGGAGAGCGTTATACGTTTTAATGAGATACGTGTTATACGTTTTAATGAGATTAACTCCGAACCAAGGCCTTCAGCCGAGTGGCTGGCAAAGAAGAAAAAGTTGAGAGATGCATGGATCACTTCTTCACCTACGACGACAACGACGGAAGATGCACTCTCATTCTCGGATCAATCCTATACACTGCTTATCGCAGTACTCGGATCGTTATGATTTGTTTTGATTATGCTCCTCGCGCTACTGGTAAGGGTTTTTTCATTGCGAACACTTTTTCCAGTCTATTTATAAGCTTTTTGAAATTCAATGTTTTTTGCTATTAACATTATTTCTGTTCAGACTTGTGCTGTGAGACGAAGAGGGCAAAGAAATCGTGACCGTGAACTTCAGAACTTCAGCAACATGTGGAGCTAATCGAGCAGTCTCTCCGTTCGATGTCCTTACTGCTCAAAATCGAAGATTAGAAGCATTTGTTAGATTTATTAGATACGTTAAATCCAATAAACATCTTCCTCTTCTTCTCACTGCACTGTTCCACATCTCCATTCAAACTACCCCGAACACACATTATTACAGAAATTCTACATAAAATCAAACACAATATTCTAAAAGTGTCTAGATCAGTGCATCGGGAGGATGAATGTTCTTCTACCTCGATTATTATTCTTGATCTTCTTCCACTTAGCACACGTTACGCGGCATCTTGAACATATAATTAACATGACCATATCATTTTTAGTTATTACTTATTCTATTAATATCGCTGTATTACAATATATATTTTATTTTACTTGTAGCATTACTCTTTTAGAAAACATTTTATTATTTATTTATTACATCGTATTATTTTAATTCATCTATTAGGCGTTTTTTTTTTCAAACTCTTTTTATTATATCCAATTTTTGATTGCTATGGAGGCAGCTATACTAGTAGGAACGAGATGAGGGGGTCGGTTTTGGGAGGGTCTGTGAGGGGGTGGGGGGGTTCGTTTTTAGGAGGTATTTTCTCCAACTACACGCTTGACCCTGGTTCCAACTGCTGCCTCTACCGCGCTGTTTCGAGCGCGTACGCAAATGCACCGCAATTACACTCGTGATTCATGTCGTTTTGATTCGACTATATCGACTCTTCAAGTCTGCTCATGAAGCAGGCTCGTAGACACATTATTAGAGAACATAGACGGAAGTATGCCGAGGCTTCCAAACACGAGAACGTTTGAACTACTACGTGAAGTACCGCCGAACACATCCTCTCTCGTAAGCGTTATTGCTACGTCCAAAAGTGGTAGCCACTCGTTAATCTGTGATTTTCTCCAGTGATGCAAGACGAATGGATTGACACCTAAGCTCATTTCGAATAAGAAAAATTGGTACTATTTGCGATCTTCCTGAGAATTCACTAGACAAAACTTCTTCCAGACTTCCAGAAATCCCCTTTTTTCTAGGTGCCCTGTGTATCCCGAATAATGGTTCTCGTTCAGCAGCATTACACACTGTTACGTATACAGCTTTACTACCACTTTAACACTTTACGTTTGCTGCAGATGTTGTTGCGTTATGGGAACTAAAAAGTTGGAGAAACGGACTCTTAAGTTGGTTCATTATCATATACCCGACCCCAAATTCGTTCAACCAGTTGGGTACAACACGCCCTTGACTGGAAAAGTGCAAATAGAAAAGGGGATTCCTTCTAGACAGATGATAAGCGCACGTTGTATCTGCTGCTCGTTGTGATCGTTGTGGAAATAAACTAACACCGTTACTTTTATACCTCGACCTTGAATCAATTATACTGCCTGGCCTCCGTAGCCCACAGGAATTACGTGAGCGGATGCGCTCGTGGTGGGACCCTCGCTAACTCTAATCGGACTGCAGAGATGGGTGACACTTCTAGCGCAACTACTTACGCAATTGCACCAGGCTTCAGGTGGTTTTGCTGGCTACGATTTCCTGACTACCAATAGTTTACCGTCGATTAGTTCTAACAATTGACTTTTCTTTGTTAAACTGATGTGTGTAGCTCTTGCATGTCAGACCATTCCACGTGGTTCATATCATTGCTGTGCAACTTATTGTTTTGCGTATTGATCCAGTTTTCGTAGTCGTTCCGCTTGTTTGTAGATGGATCCTCTCGACATCGCTGCTGCAGAAAAGTCATCTGCTCGGAGAAATGATGCTGAGAAATCAGTTCCTGAGAAGATTTACAAAGTGGTGACGAAAGATATGGAAGTGTGCGAGGTTTCCGCTTCGGTGATCAGCATGTCCAAGCTAATCACTACGATGCTCGAGGTAAGCAGAAGAGCATCCTACCACGTGTTCTTAACAGAGGCGCGACCTAAGAAGTTTCTAAGAAGTTCATTAGGATTGGTTGGAATTCCTATCGTCTTCACTAAAAAAGCAGAATAAGTTTGAAATTCTCTGGAATTTGTAGGAAGGTGGAGTGAAAAGTGATAACAACAGCAGAATTCTAGGAACTGTGCTACTCAGAAGTGAGCGAACTTCTTTCCGTGTTTCTCAAAACACGACTCTTTTGCGAAATTTATAGTCCAAAATATCCATATGTGACAGATCTGCTCGAAAATTAGATTAAGAATACAAAAAGATTACCAACATTTCACGAATACGTATTGACCAAAAATTATAGTAGACTTTGAGACCTCTGTGTTTTATTTACTTTTGCTGCGCTTTTCTTTTCCGAATAATATTTCTTTAAGGATTTGAATCTTCAAGATGATGACGCTCCGATTCCTGTTCCGAACGTAACATCTGCAATTTTAAAGAAGGTTTGTGCAACAGTGTATTTTAATGAGTTGGTTCGAGTTCGAGATTCTTTGAATTAATAGTCACACAACGCTGCGAGCTGCCTGTCGGTGTGTCTGCCAAGAACTGTTATGCTCGAAATCATCTTAGGAATCAGTTACCTTTCAAAACTAATGGTTATGTCCACTTCTATCGCCTCAGTACAACATCGGTTTAGTGAGTTCATGCAAGCACAGTATAGAAGGCTGGTAAAGGGTTAACTAGGATAAATGCTGCCTGCTAACTGCGCAAGAGGGCAATGGATTATTGGGATCTAAACACTGCACGCAACAACTGTCTATGGAAGAAGTGGAGAGTGAATGATTGCTGGATACGCACTTTAGTCCATTTTACATTGACATTTGATTCATCACAAGTCCCTTACTATGAACTCAGACAAGGGCTGCAACGCGCACCAGTATCCAAACAGTATATACAGGATTAAGTGTGCGGCTTTGATGAATACCTATGGGAATGCACCTACGCGTTCGACAAGAACTCAGACGTTGTATGAGGTTTATGAATGCGCATGCAACCTCAAGATGACTTATGGGAGCTTACCGATGTGTCAAGGTTTTTATCCTCCCAGACGATGAATGAATGATGATGAAGAAAGTGATGAAGGGCTTGGTTGAGACTGTGGGCGTGGGTGGGTTATGCAGCCACAGCGGAACTCCTTACTGACTCCGCTACACCGGCACACACAGTATATATTACATTTGTATTACTACTACAAGCATATATTGCCTCAGTCAGTAGAATACTTCAAACTGAATTTCTTTTTCTACAGGTGGTGTATTGGTGTGAAAAACATAAGCCTGTTTCTGAGAAGACCGCATCAATGAAGAAGAACGACGAAGAACTGCAAGACCCCTCAGAGATCAAAAAGTGGCGTAGCGAATACTTCAAAGTAGATCATGCAGTGTTGTTCGAAATAATTATGGTGAGTGGGGAGGATTTAGTGCTGATAATTACAATCATTTATTTTGTTTCCTAGGCTGCCAACTACCTGGACATCCCTGGATTGCTCGAAGACAGTTGCGAAGTGGTCGCTAGCATGATGAGGGTAACAAAGTTGTTATCTCCAGTTAAGTAATCGTGAACGTTACAGTACTACTATAGGGCAAGACTGCAGAAGAGATCCGGCTGATTTTCAACATCGCTAATGACTTAACACCTGAGGAAGAGGAAAAAATCAGAAAGGAGGGCAATTTGCCTGAAGAGTAGACTCTTGCCTTACTCTGTGCGATTCCATGCATTTATTTCTTGTACGATTATATCTGTAAGTAGCAATGTTGTTAAGGTGTGGTAGAGTCAAAACGACATGAAGTACGATGCAGTTGCGTAAGCGGCTGCGCTCGAAGTGGTGGAGCGTAGCGATGAGGATCGAGGGAGGACCTTACCAGCACCATTATTCATTGCAGTTCGCAGTTCGTAATGGTCCCACCTCGATTCCAACCGCTTTCCCCACCGCGCCGCTTCGAGCGCAGCCGCTAACGCAACTGCACCGTGCTTCACGTCGTTTTGACCTTACTACTGTTGAAAAGAGCATCAACGTCATTGGAATGTAGTGAGCCGTTAGAAATGAACCATATTAGCGTCTCCGTTGGATTGTTTTGGAGTATTTTAGATTTGCACCTGAGGCACAACAGTAGTGTGTAGAAGAAAAGGTTAGTAACGAGAGATATATGTATGTTTGTTCGTCTGTTAGTGTTGAAAGGAAAGCACTGTAAATTTACATGTCGTGAAGCAAAATAGACCGAGTTTTGCTGATTATACAGCTTGGGGTGTGCTTAGGGGATTGATTTGATTCTACTGCCAAGTGTATTAATTTTAATGGTTGTAAAGTCTGTTTTTATCTGAGCGAGGTGAAACTTTAGCGTATCGAGCCTATTGAGATGTTCACATATCATTGAAAGTATGTTTTACATTAAAAACTTAGTTGTTTTGTAGGTTCTTCTCTAGAGTTGTCCAGTTTTTATAAAGTCCACTAGAACCCTGGTTATAGGGATTCTCCTTCATTACGAAAACGGTAACAACTCTAGAATATAGTGACACTTCTGAGCAGTGCTATAGTAAATAAGATGTTCATCAGAACGTGCTCTATCCAGTGAGATAGGTCCAATCGTTTTAGGAACAGCAATGAGTGGTGAATTGAAACGTAGCCAATAAAAAGAGTTCAGAACAAGGGAAAGATATTTACTGCTATTCACTTCTTTACAATCATGTCGAATAAATTACAATGAATTGCTGGCATGAAGTCGCGTGAGAATCATATGAGAATACTTCTCCAACACTTAATACATAGAGCAGATGAACTTGGAAATAGCCACGATGTTAAGGTCAAAGCAGTGACGGTTCCTGGAAACTGTTGGTACTGATACTGGAAAACAGTGATGATGGTCAAGGATTTCTTAAGATTTCGAGTAAAAATCCAAGCGAAAAAAGATGCTGATACGAAAGCCCACTAAAATTATGATGGGACGGGTGAGCATCAAATCTATAAGAGCAACTTACTCGACCCCTTTTACGCCAGTCGGAAAACTCGTTCTAGAACATGCATTACAAATACTGGTTGTATTTTACTTACCAGTTAAGGCAAAAAGGTGAAGTAGAGCCTTTCCGCCTTAACTGGTAAGTAAAATCCTTCGGTCCTTTCTGCTTTTTTGTAAATACGCTATTGTTGATCAACGCTGGTGTAACTTTACGTCTAGTATCGACTTAAAGATCATGTGTATAGACAGCGAGTTTGAGGTAGGTGATCTCACGTAGGTGCTCGTTGATCACTATTCAAGCTTAAATATGACCTTAAAGAGTGCGATCCAACTCGACTAACGTTAAGAAAACGAAGGAAATGCTGTGGTGCTTGAAAAATTAGACAAGTGCTAGAACGATTTAAAGAGACAAAGGTAGATCACAGTAATCATTCCCGTCGGATCTTCCGATCACCTCTACTTGAATCATAGTTAGAGCGGTCGTCCCATGACCTTCGCTGCCCACGTCGATCGTTGTTGCGCCAGTGATCCCCTCCGCGACCTCTTCCACCTCTCCAGCCTCCCCTTCCATGGTTTGAACCTCCGCGATACTGGTAACCTCTGGGAAGGTTAACATTTGTATCCGAAGAAAATAACCAAGTTAGGAATCAAAAAGACACTTCTGCTTAGTTATATATAACTTACCTCTCGTAGTTTCTTTTTTGTCGCGAATGGAAAGGATACATACAAATCACCGGGTCAAATCCTTCACAAATCCTAGCAAATGACTCATTGGCCTGAAATACAGCACTACGCTATGGTTCAGCAATCTCCTACATACAGAACTCGTTCGGGAACCCATCCTCACCATAGAATAACGATCAGAAAACATATCCTCCAAAGTTAATCCAGACGCTGCAGTAGTGCAATGGCTGTTAGAGGCATTGCCCTCAAGATCGCATTCTTCCTTATTCAATGGTTTGGTCACTTCGTCCTTGTTCATCATCAACGCCTAAAAACTTACTTACTCAAATTAAACTGTTAATGAATCACAGCAAGACGCAAAAGTGAGGACCATACGGAGAACAGAACAGAAGAAATATTTTAGGGAAAAGTACCGGTAAAATAACCACCTCAACTACTGCTAATGAACATAACTTCTAAATGTAATGATAACTCCTATAAAAGCCCTCAGAATGCAAAAACTATGGAATATGCTACACAGACGAATCTTTAGAAGTAGCATACGCAGTGCACACCCAGCACAATTTCGCTATACAGTAAACCTATCGACGTTTGCTCAAAAAAAATCATCGCTTTCTAGTGCAGTTCTTTTCTCTTACTGGAGTTATCCTTCTACTGATAAAGAGCTTCCTCGTTTCGCTAGGTGATCAACAGGGTTTCTTGGTCTATGTGGATTTTTCTCTCTTTCAAGCATTCTCTGGCTCTTAAACGCGTAGAAACTCGAGACAAATATTTAAGATTTTTTTGTGCCGTTTCACAGTCAGACTGGAGCACTGTAGTGGTTGCCAACACTACAGTGATTTGATGTCGACTTGGAACGATCGCAACTCAGATAGCACATGGTTTCACATTATTATGGCACCGGTGTGTGTTGCCGAAGGGACGCCGTTCTCTGGCGTTTCTAGGGAATTTAATGGTGACCGGCTTGATGATAAACTTGATGGTTATTCCCAGGATCCGCCAGAAACATCAGAGAGCCTTGTCGATCGCCACCGAATTCCTCGGAATGTCGGGAAATCCACATAGCTATTCACATAGCCGCACACTACTGCTAGCCTTGTCAGCTGATTCTACTATAGTTGCTTTTGCGCACCTTCGGTGGAAGGAGCGGGAGTGGAAAAGCCTAACGGTAGAACAGTGCAACTGGATCAGCGTAGAGGCGATCGCTGCTGCATGCGCACACATGGATACACCTACTAACTTCGTTTCCTCCTCAGCGTTCGTTCCTCCTTATTCCCTTCTGATTTCTCTGTCAAACATCAAAGTTTTTGATCGACTACATGTGTTTGCCGTAATAAATCACTGACGTATAATTCGCTGTAGTTCAATGGTATAGTTGCTCGAAATGACATGAAGTTCGTTGCAGTTACGGGTGCGCTCGAAGCAGTGCGGTGGACCGTAGCGATTAAGATCGAGGCGGGTGGAGGACCCTTGGTAGCACTAGCACCACTCATCGCTGCAGTTCACTATGGACTCACCTCGATCTCAATCGGTAGCCTCTCGGCGATGCTTCGAGCGCAGCCGCCTACGCAGCTGCATCCAGCTTCATGTCGTTTTGTGGTTGGACTGTATTAGTAAGACATAGCTTGCAATCTGTTCTTTCCGTGATTTCCCGAATAGCTTCTCAAAGCCGCATGGTCGATACCTACTAGTTCAACCGGGTGGGCGCAACGCAACTGATGCAACGCACTACTTTATGGTCTATAGAATCTCTCCTTTATTTTGCTTCACCCAGGGCTGCACCGCGCTTATCATGTTGATCGCATGCGTCACCGACTATACATTTGTTCGTCTGTAAACATCTCTGTATATGTTTGCGGTTATGTCCTTCTTATAGCTCTTTTCATCCCTCATGCAGATAGATTCATTTGGGGAAAGTGTCGTTGGGAGGGGGGAGGGGGGCATGTAAACTTAAGTTACTAGGAGAAAAAAGTAAGCTAGAGCTTCGGGAAGTAAGGGCGCCGCTGAGTGGCCCCCACAGCGACATTTCCCCCATACATTTTGGTGTTTACTAGTATTTATCATCGTAGGTCATAAATTGTCCTAGTTGAATGAAAACAAGGTCCATTAGAGGTTGAATAATGAAAAATATGGGAAAGTTTCGCACGGATTTGTTTGTGTGGGGAGGCAGTTAACAATATACTGGCTGATAATGTCATCGAACCACTATTTTGTCTAGAATATTTCGATCAAACTCTGATTCCAAGGTCACTTGAAATGTTGTTCACGCTTATGTTCTTTTTGTATCGTAGAACATTTGGCTGCCCTTATTTAGTGTACGTATCTTCCAACAGTTTTTCTAAGAATCTTTTCAGGATTTTGCCCAGTGAGGTTCATATTTTGAACACGAAACTCGTAAGGTTTCCCGCTGTCGCTTCACCCAGTTGCAAAAAAGAGGGGTATGTATTTACCGTCTGTTTATCTGTTTAGATTTAATATGTACTTAAATCAAACTTAAGCATACGCGCAGAAAGCTTGCGCTTGTTTTAGTATTAATTCTACAGTATATAATACTGTCTCAGGTCGCACGTTCGTTAGGAAAAGTATCTTTCCTTTAGTTACGCTTTTTGCTAGAGGTTTACAAGACTCAGACGTTAGTTTTCTTTAAACTTCTCTGGTTTTGGTGCAGAAAATTATGCTGTTAAAATTGTCATAGGAATGTGGGATAAATTCAAAATGAAAAGTTTCAGTAATGTTCTCCGTACTGTTTCAAAATATTTTTTCACAAGTGTGCAACAAATGGACTACGATACAAAAATGATAAAAAAAAATGCCCTTGCAGTTTTCACTCCTATGAAGCTTAGAGGCGGACTCGAGAGAGGGTCCCATCGTGCCGAGCTCATGCGCTTCCTCAGGTCGCCGTTTGGTAGTTCAAAAAACGAATCAGGTAATTCAAACCCCGACGGCGACCTATGGAAATAGAGTTTGAAGGATTTTCTTAGAAAGTTTAGGGTTTTGTTGGTGAAACGGCTTAGTTTTTTTTTGTTCGTGTTCGTGTCGTGTTAGTTCTATTGCAAGAAGTCATTTCATTTTCAGTCAAAACTTTCAATTATTCAATTTTCAATTGTTTTTATCCGTATGAAACTCAGGCTCGTGGTTTTATTGTGGATTTTACACAATGTTTTATTGGCAACCTTGTTATTGCAACGCGATAAACAGATGTATTTATAACATAGTCTTTCTATATTTTTGTACATAGAAAGTTAATTATTTGTAAAGTTCCTTTACTTTTCTATTCGTAGTCTTCGTTTTCAGAAATTCCTGACGATGGGACTTTTCTCGCACCTGGTGACCATGTGCGTTGGTGTGTACGGCGGTGCATTTCTTGCACAAAACTATGAAGTGAGCTAACATCGAATCTGACTCCAGTTTTTCATCTACTCTGGAGTCTTTGCAGATAGGAAAGGTCCCATCGTTATCAGAGTTGGCGAAACAATTTGAAGGATATCTTCAAAACTACGCAAAGGATTTAAAAAAGGACAAATAACACCTGCTTTAATCACATGTGAGAAGCGAGTATTGTGTAGATATATTCGGTTAGATATTTCTTTAATGAATGTTAGAGTGTTTAGAATAGAGGTGCATCAAATTATATTTGCTTCTTTCACTACTGTTCCATGTTTTTATTTTGAGTGAGCCTCTATTAACAAAGTAACTTTCCGAAGTTGGTATCTTGTTTTCTTCGTAAATAAAAAGGTTCTTTTTTAAATTATGCCCAATGTTCTTGAAAATCTGAGATGGAATGAATTGACTCCGTCTTTTCTGAGACCGTGGCAACTTAGGACTCAATGGGAAAATGTAATGTTGTCAGATCAAAACGGCCTGAAGCTCGGTGTAGTTGCTACATGCTCGGTGCGGAAGCGGCGCGATTGAGTTGGTGGTTACGAGCGACTTATACTGCTGAGATGAGTGAAGCTAACGACAGTCCTTTTTCGATCACCGGTAGCTTCATGGGGCCTCTTGGAGGCCGGCCACTTATGCAATTGTTGTGAGCTTCAGGTCGTTTTGACTCAACTATGTTGAAAAGTAGTACCAAGTTGAGGCTTTTGAAGTACTGTGTCCAGAGACCCTAATTCCTTAAAGGTTAATAGGAATAGCCAGGGGAAAAGCACCATGATCTGAAGGATTTCTACCAAACTAAGAGCAAATCCAGATGGGACTGGCGCGAATTCTTAGGTCTACTAAGGGGGTTCTAAACGACATCGTTATGATAATTAGCAGCATCACTACAGAGTGAGCATAATTCAAAAATTTATCATCATGTCATCATATTTGCATAGGTGGCCTAACTGTGTTCACAGGAATAGAAAAAAGATCATTCACATTTTACACATAATACCCATACTTAGTGCAGTCCAATCAGGTCGTCATCATAAAGCAAAACATTCACTCGGACTGCGGCAATGAGGTTCATACGAGGGTCCCCTCTCGATCCCAACCACTACGATCCATCGCGGCGGTACGAGCACAACGGCTCACGCAGCTGCACCGAGCTTTAAAGGCAGCATACAACGAATCTGAGGTGGTGCGGATTTCAGTTGGAGTATTCGTATATGGGATCGTAGATTATGGAGAGAGAGGGTGATTCCGTGCATTTCTTCCTAATAAAAAACGGCACCGAAGATGCGGCACGTGCACATGGCTGGCGCGCTCCAGCCGAACTCCTTGGAGAAAATAGCGCGCCGGAACGTCCGAAGCCATATATTCTGGGTAGTTTTTTTTTTACGGCAATTAGAAAGAAATGGACGGGATCACTCCTTCCTTCATAATCTACGACCCCGTATACAAATACTCCATCTGAAATCCGTACCACCCCAGATTCGTGGTATGCTGCCTTTAAAAGGATCACCCCACGAATCTGGAGTGGTGCGAGTTTCAGGTTAGTTATGCCTGTACGTGATCGTAGATTATGGGGAGGAGGGTGAGTGTGTAACTAACTCTTGAAAAATAGAAGTTCGGAGCCGTTTCCTTGGGTCATGCTCGTTGGCAGCTTTTTGACCTGATTATTACATCTAAGACGGTAAGCATATAGAGTTATTCCGTACATTTTCAATAAAATCTGCTTCTAAAGGACGTATGCTAAAATTTCATGTGTCTTATCAAACCACTCCAATACGCGAGACACGTTTATATCGAGTACAGACATAAATTAATACAACGTTTTCACATCACTTATTTCCCTCATCCCTCGGCTTCTCATCGTCCTTCTGAAACAGTCACTTTTTTAAGCGCAGTATACATAGGCAGGAGAAATTATTCGAAATTATACCTTTTCACCACCTGGTAAATCGTCTATGATTTGCTGCAGGAGTTCTGGATTATTGATCAACTCATCAAGGTTATCCTAAAAAAAGTACAATTCAGTCATTTTTGTGAAGAAAGACTACAAACACCTACCACTTGCGCTGTACTGACGTCCATTGTTTCTTCAGTCGGTTGTGGTTGAGCAGGCTGAGCAGCAGGAGCTTAAATATGACAGTTCTCGGTAAACTCTGAGGTGATTACTACAGCAGAATAGGTTTGATCTATTTTCGGAACTATGGACTTCTTCTCTATTCTACAAAGAAGGTATACAGTTATGAAAGAAAACTGTGATATAGGATTCTACGATAAAAACAAATTTGAAGTACTTTCTAAACAGGCTGGAGTTGATCATATAGTTTTGATATGTTCCTAAGCGTAATACAGAGAAAAGAACAAGAGAGCGCAAGTCTCGAAATGATAGATCTTTTTCTGGAATATATATATATATATATATATATATATATATATATATATATATAAGTTGAGCATGAGAAAAATGAAAGCGCGTAAAACTAGAGACAGCCTTTCACACTTGTAGCAATAGTTGGACATTGGTTAGGATATTTTATTAGTTAGGAATATTTTATTATTTTATCTTATTAGTTAAGGATATTTCATTCTTTGAAGATGCAATATTTCAGTAGTAGATAACTTTGGGATTTTCTTCGAATTGATCATGATGGTATGCAAACTGAATAAGTTAACCCAACTATCACCAGAACGAACGAGTTACCTCTTTCAACTCATTGAGCTAAACACTACAGTATGTGCCAATAATTGGTGCGCAAGTACTGCAACTTAATATCAGTAAGATAGTAGTAAACATAATACTGAAGCCAGGCACTTTCAGAGGGAACACAATAGTCAAGTAACTTCATGAATGTATGGTTATCGATGCTCATTTCCTCCATTTTTTCTCAAGCATAACTTTCTAGGAATCCGAATAGAGGTGACTAAATTAGCAGATTTTGGCAGCAGTTGCTAATTCAATGAAGAGGCCCAGTGGATTTAGGTGGGTGAAATTCACGAACTGACCGAGTGAATTCGTGTTCCGCGCAGTGCACATGAACAAAATAAGCATTGTTCAGTGCATGACTAATTTCCTTTGACGTGCCAACGTGAAAACTTAACACGGGCACCATCTGCATTTGAGAAATTATGGAAGTCGCCTCATGATGTAACTATTAGTTATTATAAAACACTGATAAGATAGAGGAGCAAGCGACAATCTGACAAACACTATACAAAAATACCAGGGACAGAATCCTGCATCGACATTCTAAGAGCCCATTCAAGCTGTTGTTCCTCAGTCATTTCGCCCATCTCCATGTCCATTACATCGACATTCTAAGACTGTACGGATTCGAAAAAATGAAATGGGTATCAACTTCCAATGTACCTGTGCCGTATCGGAGCCTCCAGATACCTCAGCTTGCCCGCCATTTGCGGCAGCGGCTGCAGCCGCTTCAGCTGCTTGCCGCGCACGCTCTTCCTCCATAGAAACGCGTAAAGCCTAAGTAATTAGTCATGTATTCAGCTGAACAACCAAAACTAATTTAGCGTTACAGGAAATGCAGAAAACAGGCACCAACAAGAGCAAGATCAGGATCATCTTCCGGATCAACTCCAAACTCGAAACCACCACCAGCTCCAACAACAGGAGCGTTGCCACCATCCTCTCCGCGACAAACTGCTGATGAGATTAAAGCTTCGGTTAAGATCGATCCTGCTGGCACCACAAGAAGATTTGAACCACTGCCTTCTCTTAAAAACTTCAGAATTCATGCGGTCACAGCACGCTATGCAACAAACATTTCGAAATTGCTGACAAATATATGCTTCAAGAAGGAACACAAATCCTAATTCATCCGTTGTACTTACTTGCCATTCAGAGTATCAACAAACTGTCCCATGATCTGGCTGTTTTCCGAATCAGCTTCTCCAAAGCAAATGACATCGCACTGCACCTTTTCCTTCTTAAGCTTCTTTGCGATCTTCGTCAGCTAAGGTAAAACAAAACAATACTAAGAATTCTAATCTTTCCATTTGAATCAACGAAAAAAGTTCTGACAGGCACCTCAGCGGAGTCAAGGTTGTCGATGGGGCTACCGATGAACATCACAATCCGCATTTTATGGTTCCTATTCTGGCGATGTTTTAGAGCCAGATGTGCGATCTTGATAGCAGACATGAAGTTGCATTGACCCTAAAATGGATAGCAAGCGTCTCCAGGACAAATTACCCGCATTACAAAAAGATAATACTTTCGCGGGGCATTTTTACAAATTAATAAGAAGATGTGGCACATCTTTGAAAAAAAACGACAAGAAATGTTACTGAAAATGTTGGTCCTCCTTGAGCTATTTCGAGTAGATACTCTTTAGAAAATTTGTTCCGTAATTTTCTAAAGAGTATCAGAGGCCGGAAATTGAGAAACTTAAAGGAATACCTGAGGCTCCAGTTGATGCAATTTCATGAATAAGCGACCACTTTCTTGCGTCATGGTTGACAGCACTTGCACTTGGCTAGAATGTAAAAATAAACTGAGTAGCAAGGAAATTCGGGCGGAGTTTTGAGAGACCCACTTTGCCATAGAAAGAAGTCCAACTGCATTTTCTGGATTTGCTCGTAATTTGCACTGCAAAATGAGATTGGCAGCATCTTGCTGACACTGAAGTCGAGTCGGCACAAAGTCACCATTGCGCATCCATTCAGAATTGTCCACACTGATAATTATATCGCTAAGTCTTATATTCAATTTCTTAAAATCCAATTGTTATTTAGTTTCTCTCTTAAAATAACTTACCAAATCATAGTACTTTCTTGCACCATATTTACAAGATTAAGCACCAGAAGGGTTAAAGAAAAACTCTACCAGTGGAGCTGAAACAGACATTAACTCCCAGCGAGCATTCTCTATCTTAATGAAGTAACAGAAATGATGAAACAATATCACGCATCAATCAGACAAGAAGCTAGTTTTTTTTTTCAAACAATCAACAACAATATATAGGGACAATATGTACAAGAGAAAAAATCTCAGAACTATCTAAAAAATTTACTAGCTCCTAAGTCAATAATATGATGCGGCTTTCATAACTACCGCAATTTTCGCCTCATAAAATCAACTACTGGGAAATGTTCGTCTATTTCAGGTGTGGTACTGTAATGAGGTTGTTCTTCCTTAATACCAAATCGGGCTAGTTGTGCTGCCGTTGGAGTGCGATTGCTCTCTGGGACCAGTATCTAAAATTGGCGAAATGCTAAGATATGCAATGGAAAGGCGATATGATTGCAATAATTACATTAACATTCTTTCTACTCCATTACCAAATACCAAAACAGCATGAACTGAAACGAAATCGAGTGGACAAACAAAAATTGCACACCTGTTTTGACTCGTCTGCTGAAATGTGTGTAATCCTCCCTAGCATTGGAACGATGTACTGTTTCGAGACCTGAAACAAGCATGAATGTCACTTACTCTTAAAAAAGAAAAAGTCGGCTGAAAAGGTGGGCGCTCTGAGGAACTTCTTCAGGAGAAAGTACTTCTAAAAGCACTACTCACGCAAAATTTTCCAACTTCCGCATCTTTTGTAATGATATCATCTAACAGAAGAGAGAAAACCGGAAAGAGAACAGAGTCAAAAGGCACCATATATCAAGTAATGCGCCTTCCACAATTGTACATTCACAATCATTGGCTGGACTTTCCATGGAAGTTATATGAGGTCACAAACATCGCGTAGAGCCAGTAATTTGCTAGAATCCAAATAACGGAGCGAATGTTTCCCTAACGATACTATTGCAAAGTATATATAATAGGGTCAAAATGACTTGAAGTACGGTGCAGCAACGCAAGCGGCTGCGCTCGAAGCGGTGCGGTGGAGCGCAACGGTTAGGATCGCAAAAGGACCAATGTTAGCATTATTCATCGCAGCATTTCGTGATGGTCCTACGTCGATTCCAACCACCATTTGTGCGCTCGAATCGGCGCAGTGTCCGCTAAAAACTGGCGCTGGAAAATGCAACAGGAAAAGGACGAAGAAAAATCAACAGATTTTCTTTCAAAGCAAAGATGACGTTTTCTAAATGAACTGCTTTCTATATCAACTAATGAATCCACCGCACCGTTTCCAGCGCGTACTCAAATGCTCTGCAACTATACTCGTGATTCATGTCGTTTTGACCCTACTATATCTTAGCAATGAAGCAACGTAAACCATGACACATCTTTCTTAGAAGTTATCTTCATTTTTTTCCATTGTCATGGAATTTGAATGCAGCCCAAAATTGATCTTTTGTATTTCTTTTCAGCATGCAAATCTCAACAATCGAGCAACACCACAACAGTAGAAGAAAGATAACAACCCTTGTAATAGCAATTTGAACCGCGTTACACTCAAATATTAGTTTGTGATAACTAATGAGTATTAAAGAGGGAAAAGGAAATAGAAACTTCAAAAAACACACCACTACGTAGAATCGAATCAACCGAGCTTCAATTTCGAAGTTGGGGCCGCTGATAGGTTCATCTCCAAGAAATATTGCATCATCCAGCATACCTACGCCCTAAAAAATGGTTTACCATTCAAAATATCAGTTTTACCTTTAGTTGTCAAATGAAACCTACCGTTTGCCTTAGTGAAGTTTTTATGATGTTTTTATCTATAGTCCATTTGTTTTCCATGCTAACCTTAATTGGGACTACCAATGCCTGTAGATCTCGACCGATACAAATATATTCATAAGGAATTCGCACTCGCTTTGATAGTTCATCTGCCATCTTCTGCAAATTCAGATACTGCTATTTCTACCAACCATTAGTATCAGAATAAAGAAATCGAAGAAACAGTGATGTTACCTCCTTGACTTTTGCATAGTACTCCAGATCGAAGGGAGATGCATACACTGCTTTTCTTGTGAGAAGTAGATCAGATCGGGCTAGCCTTCTATCCACATTAACTACATCGAATTGGTGCCCCACTCCTTTAAAAGTACCATTACTTCGTACGCTTATTATACTCTTTCTACTTTTACTTCTGCGGGTAACAACTGAAAAATCCACTTTGTTTTCAGAACTTCATTATTTGCTTAACTCATTCAGTGGATGAAAAAGAACGACAAACTTGTTTGCAAAGCAGGCGGGACAATACTCACAACCGGGGGTATAACGTGTTAAAAAGGCAGCAAACTCTACACTAATTGTTTTACATAAATGAAAGGAAAGATTGTTTGTAAAGCAGAAGTAGACGGTGAAAGATTGTTATGGTGAAAGAATATCTCAATCTCCGGCAGTATCGCACATGTCTGCGTCTTGGTAAGGGAAGGATATCACACGACAACACTTCCACTTAGCCATATACTTGGTGAAATTTGTCCGCCTCTACAATTACTTAAAAGCATCACCCTACGAATCTGAGGTGGTGCAGATTTCAGGTGGAGTATTCGTATACGGGATGGGAGACTATGGAGAGGGGGGTGATTCTGTTCATTACTTCCTGATTGCCTTAAAAAACGGCCCGGAAAGTGCGGCGCCGCACAAGACTGGCGCGCTCCAGTCTAACTCCCTGTAGAAAATAGTGCGCGAGAACGCCTGAAGCCGTATCTTCCGGGCCGTTTTTTTACGGCAATTAGGAAGAAATGGACGGAATCACCCCCCTCTCCATAGTCTCCCATCCCTTATACGAATACCCCACCTGAAATCCGTACCACTTCAGATTCGTGGAGTGATGCCTTTAATGGAGCGTGTTACACAGGCAACAGTCACTCGTTTTCTGTATTGCTCCCAAACATTAAAGTAGAAAAAGTTCGAATATAAAGGATAAAATGCAAAAAGTTTGCCGTTACTCAATCTGCTTGCGATGCGCCACAAAGTTCACTTGAATTCAGAATAGTTTGAAGTGTAACGTGTAAATGGCCTATACAATGAATCGCGAGGGCTAGCCGATGTGTCAAGTCAGTGTTTTTTTTTCTCGCAGACAACTCTGGCACCAATTTATCGACCCCGGAGGGATAAAAGGCTTCGTTGGTTCTACAGCGGACTAGAAGCTCCGATAGATGTGGACGGAGCGGAACCTTTTACTGCGCTACACCCGTCAAGTTCAGTTCATATTCGAACTTAGCCCTGTTTTTCAAGTTCGAATAAGAACTGAATGGTTGTGCAAAAAATTGCGATGCGATTGGTTACCAACCATGAAAACGCAAATATGCAACATAGTTTCTTTCGTTCAGCTTCTTTCCAATAGGAGGGTACAAGAACACAAGTCTATGACCACAAACCTTCTATATCTTGCAGTAAAATGACCTTCAGTGGTCCAGCGGGCTTCAGTGTTTCGTAGTCTACCGTCTCAAGTTTCATAAGGTTAGGTAACTCCTCCGGATTGCGTTGCACCTTCCCAGGAGGTGTAGGCTCCGGCGCGAACACCCTTCTCAGGATCCATGTGTTCTGAAAAAATAATAAAATCACAAACTCAAGAACATACATGGAGATTCTTCTTTTAGAATAATTTACTGGATCTCTACCCTGACTGCTTGAAGAGGTTTTGTGGCTGCAGATCCTATCCGTAGCGTCAGGACAGTTTGTCCCAACATGGGACCTGAATATGGATAATTTATCGAGCCATACTAGAAAACTATCGAACTAGACTTAAAGACAAAATACAACACCTAAAAATTTGAGAGAAATTGAAATGAAAGCGATTGAAGCAATAGGATGACAATTT
Organism: Necator americanus; assembly: GCF_031761385.1. NCBI lineage: Eukaryota > Metazoa > Nematoda > Chromadorea > Rhabditida > Ancylostomatidae > Necator > Necator americanus. The sequence continues at coordinate 27,867,568 of NC_087371.1, forward strand.
CTAAAGGACTCTATGCAGCTTAGCGCTCGGATTCCCACTGGAAGTACCGTAACGCCGGCTCTCCCGCCCCGTTCTCGGGAGTGCTCGACCTTTTGACGGCAGTTTCTTTCCTTTGGAGGTAGAAGTCTATGATTTTGGAGATTTGCTTGTTGTTTACGGGAGTGAAGGCGGTGAAATGGAATGTCTGATTTAAGGAAGTCATTTCCTTAGCTCTGTCTCCTTTTTACAAAGGATTCTTAGTTTCTAAGGACTTTCGTCTTGCCGTTGTTCCTTATCGTTGGTTTCTGTCCCCAACAGATTTATCGCCGCCCGAATAGTAGCATATTTTTTTTATATTCCGAGCTTCGCGGTGACTATACCACCATGGCTCCAATACCCAGCAAAGCTAGGGTGTACGCGGATGTGAGTTTCACTTCATTTATCATATCTTCATCTTGTTGAGTCTCTTTTTTTAGGTCAATCCCTCGAAGCCACGTGAATACTGGGACTACGAATCACATGTCATCGAATGGGGTAACATAGACGATTATCAGTTAGTTCGAAAATTGGGTCGCGGGAAATATTCTGAGGTGTTTTTGCTCACTTCCTATGCTTTTCTACGTTGACCAAATTCTGTACTATAGGTGTTCGAAGGAGTGAAGATAACTACTGAAGAGAAAGTTGTTGTTAAAATACTGAAGGTAAGCACTTCAGTGGTGGACATCGCCCGGTAACAAGCGGCGACTCTTTAACTAGTTATTTCGTGGATATTGGACATGGATATGGATTGCATTGTTTTCGTATGTTTAGCCTGTTAAAAAGAAGAAAATCAAAAGAGAAATCAAGATATTGGAAAATCTTCGGGGTGGAACAAATGTCATCACCTTGCTTGATGTCGTCAAGGACCCGATTTCTCGCACTCCAGCGTTAATTTTTGAGTAAGTGGAAGCGTTCCTTAGCAACCTGGCAATTTTTTTTGAAAGAAACTCTGCCGAATAGTTTGATGTGTAATACTTAAGATATGTGAACAATTCGGATTTCAAACAGCTATACGGAACTCTTAGCGATTTCGACATTCGATTCTACTTGTATGAACTTCTAAAGGTTTGCGTCTCTTTTTATTTTACGGAATGTTTCTCCCTATCCTAATCATACGGGTTGTATTACATTCGTAAACAAAGAATTTCCAGTTGCACCGAAGTGCTAAATATGCAGTTTTCTTTCAGGCACTGGACTATTGTCACTCACAAGGAATCATGCATAGAGACGTGAAGCCCCACAATGTTATGATCGACCATGAAAAGAAACAGGTTGATTGTTTTTTTTTATGAATAGGAAAAAGGTTCGAAATGTCAGAGTTATAGCTGCGTTTGATTGACTGGGGTTTGGCCGAGTTCTACCATCCAAAACAAGACTACAATGTACGAGTCGCCTCACGGTATTTCAAGGTATGATGCAGTGCTTCTTGTTTTCCTCAAGATTTTATTGTGGAAGTAGAGATTGCTTTTTCAATGTGTTCGCTTCCACAAGAGCAAGCTCAAGTTGGCCTTTTTCATCTCTTGTTGGTAAGATACTACCAACATAATAAGCAAATCTTTGCGAATGTTTCAGTTCAGTTCTCTGCTACTCACTGTAACATCAAAAATGGAGCTAATGTTTATCATAGGAACAATTTCATGATTTTCTGTAACCATGCTTTCTCATTACTTCCATCCAAGTCTCCTGCTCGCACTGCCTACCGTTCAATTGGATCTTTGCAGATATAGAATAATTGGGAACAGGTTTCTGACGAAGTTAAATGCTGATACTTCGTTAATCATGACTGTTTATTGCGTTCGTGTGTTTCTTTAGAAAAATCATATCATCAAAAAGCTCAAACGCTTCAGTGTTCAAAGATCCGGTTCATCACAGGTGTTCATTGTGAAAGGGATTGCTTTTCTGCTTTTGTGAAAATTGGTCCTAGGTTACCAATCCACTTAGTACGTGAGATGTAATTTCATTTAAAACTCATCAGGGGCATCCTATATTTCTGTATCTTTTCTTGATGCGACTATTCAAACTCGAAATGCAGTGTCACATTGTCTACAGCTACGAGCAGAAAACGCAATACACATACGTTCTTGCTTTTGTTCGGATGCTATATTACGTATTAACTTATATTTTTATATGATGTTGTATTGTAATTAGGCTGTTGCGATATCGGCTTTGGATCATAACCCTTGTACGTCGATATTAGAGGGTCTTTTTCAATCTTTTCTGTAATATTTTGTAATATTTTTTAAAGTCACTTTGTTTCCCTCCCTTACGGCTATAATGAATTTATGTTATGTTCCTAACGACCGCGTTCGACTGCATAAACAGAGATGTGGGAGCGTGTGTTTACGCACATGAGTCCTGTTTGCGTACAAATATGAGTCCAGATCCCTAAATATACTCCATGATCTACTAGTGTTTGATTTTAGGGTCCGGAACTTTTGGTCGATTATCAGTGTTATGATTACTCGCTAGATATGTGGAGTCTCGGTTGCATGCTCGCCAGTATGATCTTTCGTAAGGAACCCTTCTTCCATGGACATGATAATTATGATCAGGTACGTAAAGATATGTTACAGTGAGCTGCTTTGATTAGATTGTTCCCTTTTATTACACTCGAAAATAAATCGAAACAAATCCAAATTTTTCAGCTTGTCCGCATTGCAAAAGTATTGGGAACTGAAGAGCTACACGAATATATTGACAAGTATCACATAGAACTGGATCCGAGATTCAACGATATTCTTGGTCGGCATTCACGGAAACGTTGGGAAAGGTCTGTTAAAGTTATATTTCTTCTATTTACTCCCACATTTCTTTATATATGATATGTCCTCAATCTTAAAACCTTGCAAACAAGACAAACAAGTGGAGGCTGTGGTAATACCACATTTGTTTTCGACAGTATTGGAGTTAAAGGCAGCGTATCAGGAAGTTGACAATGTTGGGTTCTGTTCAGGGGAATACAGAGTTCGGTGTAGATAGTGAGTGTGAGCTTAGCCACGCTTGACTCCCAATAATCATAATGAAAATAGCGGTGGACACGGGCATGTACGAGAGTGACGCGTTATAGGATGCAAGTTCTTCAGGACGGTTAGAGGGGAATTTTGACATGGCCACGATCAAACTCGTGAACTACAACTCGAACTCTATATTGTACCATAGAGGATCCAACATAGTCAATTTTGTGGTATGCTGCCTTTAATTGTCTATAATCCGCATTTCGGAATTCAGCACAATCCATCTATTTCTAATGCATGAAGTATTAACTCGACAGAAATAACATTTATTCCTACATCTTCAAGTCTTGTGTAGTCACTGTGAGTAAGAGTTTGCTTACAACAGAATTTATTTTAGCCCTGTGAGAAATAGTTATTTTGCATTTGCTACCTTTGCAATTGTTTATAAAGTTTAACATGCCATTGTTTTTTTTTTTGCTAAAGGAAAGATGTATAAAAAACTGTTTGTAGGAGTTTCTATTTACAACTTGAGGAACTGATGGTGGTAATACAGACCTCTCAAGGTGTTTGGCTACAGGGGCTTGTGTACTGCATCACCTCGGTCTAATGAAATAATGAAAATGAAGATGAAAGTGGAATTGCGGATAGAAAGCATAAATTTTAGCAGATATTTCGTACCAGTGAAAGTTTGGAGTACCTATAATTGAGTCAAAAGATCTTACTGTTCATTGCAAGGATTTTGGGCTGAGAATGGTTGAATTGCTGTCGCTTTCAATTCAAGACATTCAAAAACTACTAACTAGATGACAATGGGAACGTACTTTACAATCATAAAATTGTGGAAATTGAATTGAGATGTGCCGTCATCCGTATAGCAATATTCGGGGGTGATGTGGATCTAACATGGAACTAAGGTACAGTTGAGACTGTGGCTGGAACTGGGAAATCCGCCAAATGTATGGGCAAGGACACCCCCTCAGAAGGTTATGGTTGCTCTGCTTGGGCTAGCTAAAAAGTCGTTCCTGTTGCATTCTGAAGCTACAATGCTTTGTTTCCGGAAATGGTTTCCTCATTCAGTCTAGGAAATTCCCATTAATATCCACAGTTGAAAGAATGCAAATGTTCGAACTCTCATCAGTTTCTGCGGAAAATGCGTGCGTGGTGGCTATGTGATTTGTTTGCAATATTTTCTGCAAAAGTTCTTGTTGCCCTTTTAAATGTTTTTTTTCTTTCCTTGCTCGAGAACTGTCATTCCCTAATTGGAATATGATAAAAAGCCTCTTATACCGAAAATGAGTCATTTAAGTGTTTGAAAAGTTCTTTGGCGACAGTTCTCTTCTTCATACTTAAAAACGCGCGGAATGGGACTGCTTTTGATAGTGTTTTTTTTTTGTTGTTAATGTAGCTGATATGGTAAATGTATCTTTTGCTTGCGTAAGTTACCGTGTCGTCACGAAGTATTTTAAGGAATTGATGAGAGAAAGTACGGATATTCTAGAAATTTCAGTGTTTCATATTTCAGTGTTTACTTCAAGTGTCCTCCTAAGGCACTTTAGTGAAAATATCTTTTTTGTGCATTTCACTGTTTCGAATGTAAAGGTTCGCTGCTTTATGTAATTGCGGAGATCGCTATCAAAACAATATAGATGCTTCAATAAAAAATATGCGTCGTTTTTTTAAGTCGGGTCTCCTCCTCTTTTCGAAATCGTAAGTCTCTGCGAAGGCTTCGCTTTCTCATTGAAAATTATAATCTGGATTCTTACATTGTGCGCTCAAAGGCAGCGTTCCTGGAGATTTTCCTGTTCGAGGGATGACATTCAGAGCTCTAATTTTTTCAAGTTGAATTTCCATCCTCAGAGCTGATAATTCATCAGTAGCGACCCGTCAAGTTTTGCTTCTTTTTAAATTTCGCTTTATAGTTGTGGCTTTTGCACAGCAGAACACTTTTAAGGGCAAATTAATGTTTGTATGGTGGAAGAAATTTTTCATTTTCATTCTTCCTAGTTAACCTGTTGATCCATGCAAAGATTTGGAGCTTGATTTAGATTCATTCATGCTGAGAATCAACATCTCGTCACACCAGAAGCTATCGATTTCCTCGACAAGCTGCTCCGTTACGACCATCAGGTGGTGTATTTTTCTTCTGTTCTGAAGACGTTTTTAATGGCTTGGATATTTTCCTGTTTAGGAGCGCTTAACTGCTCGTGAAGCTATGGCTCATCCTTATTTCTACCCCGTTGTTGAGGCCGCTCGTCAGGGCGGTGACACGATTTCCGTGAAGAGTGAACACTCTGAAATCCTTCCACAAATCGCTGCTACATCCTAAATAGGTAGTTCTCATCGCTGGCTTAAGCGGTTCGCTCAACTGTTTATACTCTGGTTTAGGTTCAGACTGGTTCTCCTGCGGCGTAGTCTGTGTTACGCTAACGTTCCGATGTGCCTGCTGCCTGCTTCCGGTGGCGACTCTTACTCCAGTCTGTTTGTTGTTCTGCACTATTTCTCTCTTCTGCGGTATCCTTTTCGCAGTATTTCCTGCTCACTTGATCCATTAACAGTCGATAACAGTGGCTGAAAAACGCTACTGATTTCTTTTGTCTCTTCTTAAATTTTTATGTACAATCTATAGACAAATCGTGTGTATTTCCTACTCAAGCTCTCCTCCCGTTTCTGATCTTTATTTTTTTTTTTGCTTTGTGATGACGAGCTGATTGGACTGTACTAAGTATGGATGGTAGACATAAAATGTGCATAGTCTGTTTTCTATTCTTGTGCCCACGGTTGGCCACCTATTCATATATGATAATGACGGGATGATAAATTTTTGAATCATGCAAACTTTGGTGTTGTTAGTTATCATAACACCGCCATTCAAAGACATCTAAGTATGTAACTCACTTCAATTTCATGTGGATTTGCTTGTAGGGTGCTAAAAATTCTAGAGGGCATGGCGCCGTTTTCTTTCTAACTATCACCCATAAGTGAAAGAGTTGTAGACTTTTAGGCAGTGCTTTAACTGTCTTAGATGGCTCTACTTTTTAATGTTAGATACTCATGTAATATTATATTGTTTTGATGTTGTTTCGCCGGCTAACGTTAAAATTATTAACGCTAAAGTTAAATTATGATGGTTAATAACTTTAGCGTCAGCACTCCAGCAAAGCAAAACAAGAAGAAGAAAAATGCAAGTTCAACATAGAAATTGTACACTAGTAGTTTCAGTAGTGGGCTAAGTTTGTTGTAGGGCTTTAATACGTTGATTTTCCTCTTAAGCATTCCTTTCAACTACCTATTCAGTTTCCATTCTAAAGGATGGCACGGGCTTGCTGTCTTCTACACTCCTTAAGCGTCACTGTTTTAAGATGCTTTGCTTGATTCACTGATTTCATTGATTCCGTGTAATGTCAGGTTCTGTATTTCGGTGGAATGTAGACTAGAGCGCTTCACAGAGATGTGGTAGCACGGCTACTGATTTCTTGCGGCTTTTCACACCAAATTTTCGGGAGCATACGAGTGCAAATGGAGAGAATCGAAGATTAGGATCATTCCAACTTTCAAGCAGATGGGGGGGGGGGGGGGGGAGGGAACAGTACGGAAGAGTATAGCGGGTGATGGTGAAGAGGTCGTCAGGTCACGTTACCTACCTTTTACCTCTCGCATTTCAATATGTTGTACCCCATGCATGCATAATGAAGCTTTAGCATCAAATTTATCACGTTGGATGCTCTCCATCAATGTTAGATCAATCCGTCTAACTTCTTCTGTTGCTTGTTGGCTGCTTTGTTGCCCGCTGCATTCAGTGGAAGGCACAATTAGAGACATTTTCAAAAGTTATCGAGGAAAGTTCTAGTGATTTTGGTTTACTGTGATACAACACAAAGTACATTTAGCAGTAGTAAAGAAATATTAGATAATCGCATATTCTTTGTACGAAGTCTCGTTATCAGGCGAGTTCCCTAGGCGGGCGATTGTTATCTTAGAAAGAAGTGTTTGAGAAAGGAAATCTCTGTTTTTAATATTTGACGCATCTATGATGAATTTGAGATACTGTGGAATGGATCAGTTTGTAAGAGGTTCTGCTGCGACCGCATGGTCGTCGGTTCGGAACTTCCATGAACAACGACGAAAACACACGGCGAAAACACTGACTTGATATATCGATTAGTATTGGTTGGACAAACATAATTGTGTTGATAAACCTCGAACAATTTCGACTAAAGTCGAAGGCGTTACTGCGTCTCTACCGGATTGATTAACACCAGTCATTTTGTCCTTTTATCATTTACATATCTTTATATTTCCTTGAATTGCTTTTTCGCTTGTATGGTGTAGGTCACAGAAACATATGCTGATTTGGTTTCTCTTATCTACACCATCCAGTTCAGAATGTTAGCGGGACGGTGCGTAAGCTCATTGACACGCATGTGCGCTCGCCCACTTGCAACTCAAGCTGTTGATCCCGTCGCACCCTCTCCCATTTATCTTGATGTACAAGCAACTTCACCGATGGTTAGTTACTACATCTTGATATAGATGTAGATTCAACTGTAAATTCTAATTTTAACATCCTTATAAGTGAAATAATAAGGATCTTCGTGTGGTCGATGCCATGCTGCCATATATGGTGAACGACTACGGAAATCCGCATTCACGAACTCACGCATATGGTTGGAAAGCAGAAGAGGCAGTAGAGAAGGCGCGGACTCAAGTCGCAGCAATCATAAAGGTTACGTTTGCACCGCTTTAGTATTCTTTATTTTTTTCTTTCGCCCAATTTTCTAAAATTCAATGTTTCCAGGCAGATCCCAGAGAAGTCGTATTCACATCTGGTGCTACAGAGTCAAACAATATTGCCATCAAAGGAGTAGCGAAGTTTCAACGCCATACTGGGAAGAATCACGTTGTCACTTTGCAAACGGTAGTAATTTACGAATAACAATACGTCTGAAATCGTTATCATATCTTGTGTTTACAGGAGCATAAATGTGTGCTGGATTCGTGCCGTTCATTGGAGACTGAAGGTTTCAAGGTCACATATCTTCCTGTAGATCATGGCGGAAGAGTTGACTTGAAGGTAATCGATAAGTTTGTGTGGTTGAATGAACGCATACCAAAAATTTCTTTTTAGGCACTTGAGAAAGCAATAACCCCAGAAACTTGTTTGGTGTCGATTATGTCAGTGAACAATGAAATTGGAGTGATCCAACCTATAAAGGAAATTGGTACTTGCATTTCTTTTAAAGTCTCGACGATATTTGCTCTGGAGATCTTCTTGAACTTTGATTTTTTAGATCACTGTTTTAATCTTTGATCGTTTGAAGTTTCTGCATCCGAAAATCTAGTATTTCAGGGGAAATTTGCCGTGCTAGAAAGGTGACTTTTCATACTGACGCTGCTCAGGCTGTTGGGAAAATTCCACTCGATGTAAATGATCTGAAAGTCGATGTGATGTCTATTTCAGGCCATAAAATTTATGGTCCAAAAGGTAATGTCTTTATTACGTGTACTTTTGCGCTATGTACCTATAATTGAAGTTGATTGCGTTGGATCCCAGGTGTTGGGGCAATCTATGTTCGTCGCCGACCTCGTGTTCGGCTTGAGGCTCAGATGAGTGGAGGAGGACAAGAGCGTGGTATTCGATCTGGCACGTTGCCAACCCCGCTTTGCGTTGGTTTGGGAGAAGCATGCCGAATCGCAAACGAAGAAATGGGTGGGATTATGCGACGTTCTCTGGATTTTTTCTTCCAAATATACTATTACAGCACTACTCAATAGTTTTATCTCATTTTTATGTTGTTGATTTTAGAAATGGATGCAGCCCATGTGCAACGCCTTTCGGAGATGCTGATAAATGGCATACAGTCAAAATGCAGCGACATAATTCGAAATGGAGACCCTGCACATGCTTATCCAGGATGTGTAAATCTTTCCTTCGCTTATGTTGAGGGTAAATCTTCTCCACCAGTCTTTAGCTCTGTTTGAATTCGAAACTATTTCCAATTTTATACATGTGCATCTTTGTTTTTCTTCAGTGCAGAGAGCTTTTTTTTTGTTCTTCTCTGTCCGTTCTTCTCGAGTTTTGTATTCTAGGAGAATCTCTGCTAATGGCTCTAAAAAGTGTTGCCCTGTCTTCCGGAAGTGCATGCACTTCTGCATCCTTGGAACCTTCATATGTTTTGCGCGCAATCGGTACTGGGGAGGACTTGGCGCACTCATCTATCCGATTTGGCATTGGTCGGTTCACTACAGAAGAGGAGGTGAGGAAAAACCCAGCTAATGTCTGGTAGAATTTTTCAGAAGGTTGTTTGTGTTGCTGTTCTTGTACGCTCAAACTGATGGGCAAAAAGTGAGGGAATTCAGATTTCTTTTGAAGTTTGGTTGAGCGAAATAGAGTTCTGATTACTGGTGGAGTGAAATCAAACTGTTCGGAAATGTTTCTATTTCCCTTCGTATAAAATTACTCGGAACTAGATTACAACGCCTCAGTTCGTCTGCATTTTTCTTTTGCAGGAAGAGTTTTTTTTTTTGGAAATTTCCGGTCACTCTTTTTGTTATCATCTTGTTTTTATGCTGCGTGTAAAACATCCATAATAACAAAGTACAGTCGGGTCAAAACGACATGAAACACGAGTGTAGTTGCGGTGCATTTGCGTACACGCTCGAAACGACGCGCGGAGGCAGCAGTTGGGACCGAGTTGGAACCGTCGCGAACTGCAGCGATGAATGGTGCCAGCAAGGGTTTCACTGCGAACCTATTTGCTACGCTCCACCGCACCACCTCGAACGAAGCCGTATACGCAGTTGCGCACGTGCTTCATGTCGTTTTGACTCTATTATATGTGTTGTTACAATACAACACCAAAGATTCGTAGATTCCATGCAAAAAGAGAACACCAGATTAGTTTCTGAGAAATTGACTAGCCTATGTGGAAACAGTGAGATCTGCACTTAATGTGTCATAATTGATGCTACATTGATCATCTGTCGTTTACACCTAATTGAACAGCAATAAACACTAAGTTGACAATAAGATTTGATGTGGAACATCATTTCCTCTTCTATACTGGAAAATGCTTCTCGTTTATCTGTGGGTACGTTTTATTTCTTCGATACTAACGGGCTCAACTCCTTTCAGGGTGTGGTCGGAATTGCAGGTTTTTTTTTTCCTGAATACAAAAAGATGTTAGCCATGTCCTTTACAAATATTAATTTACATTTTTGAAGGTACAACATACGATCGATCTATGTGTGAAAGAGGTTAAACGATTACGCGATTTAAGCCCGTTATGGGAAATGGTACAGGAGGGTATTGATCTGAAAAGTATTCAATGGACTCAGCATTAAATTAAGAGTGCAATTCATTCTAAGATCGTGAATTCTATTCAACTCTTTAGAATCTATCAATACTGTTGAGTTCACTTTTTGTTAGTCGCACGCTGTTAGCGTTCTTTTATTCACGGTTACCAGGACACGGTCTTAAACTCTTCTAAACGGATGCGTAAAAGCGTTTTCATAGCTTTGCCAAGCCGTCTCCGATGATGAAGGATACGAATTCAGTTAAGCGAAACGAAATGGGCGAGTTATCACAACAAGGGACGCAAGCGGAGCCCCCTTACATTTTTTATTGCGCGATATATCGAATGTGTGACATTGGCTCGTTGCGTATCGCTTTTCGCGGTGGTCCGCATTTGAAGAACCTCAATCTGCGGTGCAGAATCTCTATCTTTTATCAAACGTAGCGCGGAGGCAAAACTATGAAAACGGGTCAACTCCGGTTATTGGTTAGTCACCTTTTCTTCTTAAAGAATGAAGTCATAGAGTTCTTCATGTATATTTGATGTTTGATACGATGCAAATTTTTTTGTATATACGAGATAATAAATTGCATTGTTCTGTGCTTGTGTGGATAGAATAATAAAGTGTGTAAAAGTGTCTGGCGTCAATCAATTCGCTTGGATGCGACACGGCATTCACTTCAATTCAGAATCGTTTGAGGCTTTCGAACGCATGTCTAGCTCGTACAATGTCTTGCGAGTGCGACTCGATCTATAAAGCCAGTGTTTTTATCATCCCCGACCAATTTGTCGGCACCGAAGAGATGAAAGACCGGGGCGTTTTCGAACTCTTGACCGTACTGTCACAGTAGAACTTCTTACCAATTGCGCCACATTCGCTAACGATAGAATAAATAGTGTAATGATAGAATGTTACGTGCTGTAAATGCGCAGTAAAGGGGTTGAATTTCCTAAATTTAAGTGGAGAATAATGCTACTAGAAGGGAAGGGATTAATCTGAATAGATGAGCTCAACCAGGAAAGGCAGTTTATTAGAAACAGGTCGTGATTGCACGAACTACATATATTCGACAGAAAATAACCGAATAGTGCCCAGATTTGTCAAAAATTCAGTTTTTCGAAGAATGGGGTTCTAGCCGATCGACAAATGGTAGGAGACTGCTATGCACATAAATTGCCACAGCATGTTCTATGGAAGTCTTTGCGAGGATCCTGGCTGCCATGCCTAGCACTCAGCACGATGATTGCTTCTAATTAGGCCATTAGACGAGATGAAGGTTGGATTTGGAGTCGTCAGTAATTCAGATGAAATATTGGCCATTGGGCATGTTCTTCTTCTTCCCTAATATCATTCATTGTTCGAGGAATACTCACATAGGTATGTAGAATCATTTGCATTCGTAAGAATAACCTTTTCGTACATTTCAAGAAAATCATGTTCCTTAGTGTCATACTTCAGGTATTCTTCTGGAAGAACATATCCACGATTATATTCGTGAAGCTATTAATTTCATTGAAAGTGCATTTAACGATCGTATTCTAACAGCATACCCGGATTGCGGATTCCATTCAATTTTTCGTTACGTTAACTACTCGGACCACGAACAAATAAGAGGAAAAGGTTTGCTTAAAGGCGGTGTTTGGGAAAACATCAAATATTAGGATTTTTCCGCCAGCAGATAGGGTTTGGAACGTAGTTCACGAGAATGGCACCACTATAGAAAACTACGAAAGAACACCCAAACACCCAAAGTTCAGGGATCAAGTGATTCAGAAGTGGCAGAGGCCTCAGTTTATGCAACGAGGCAGCTCTTTACACCCTTAGTATTGAAGAGATGTCTGAAGTGATTTTCGTTACTCGTGCGGATGTAAAAAAGTGTCTAATTGTTTGATTCCATCGCTAATCCGTTTTGAAGAGTTTCATATAATAATAATAATAATATATAATCAGTCCCATGGACGTAAAGAGTTGCTTCGTTGAGTAAACTGATGCCTCGAGTGTCTCTGCTTCCTGAGCTTGCTGGCGATGTTTTGTGTCTTTGTTGTAATACTTGTAAACTGAACTTTGTAAAAATGTCATGTCCTCAGATAGCATATTCAGTTTTTTTTTGTCTTTTTTGAATCCTTTAAATGGTGAGTGTTTGAAAAATAAAAGATACTAGCACATAGTTCTCATCTAATTGCTTTTAGAAATATGCTTCACATTGAAATCCCTTCTAAAAAGGGGTCGACATCGAAAAGAACTTGAAAATTATATTCTTCCAATAGAGGATTCCGGAACAAATCTATTTGAATAGCGTATATAAAATTACAGCAGATTAAGTCTCGTGGATGTCGCAAAAATTTTGTGCCCAAAAAGAGACTTAATTCTGAGTATCTATTATCATCCACGGATGCTCTGTGAATCAGTGAACTCAAAAACACCGTAGATCACAAGGTGTTTCTTTTGAACTTTTAGGTTGTTTGCGAATTTCCTGTCGATCATGTGTTACCTCAAAGATTCGCTTGATTTTTCTACATGTGGTGGATTGGTGTGGATCCTGGTCAGAGCTCAAACTCCGAAAACATCAACAAAAGAAAACATAAACAAAATAAGAGCAGAAAATGGAAAAGTACTTGGCGCTGTTGAGAATTAACAGTAAGAGAATGTGAATTTTAATATAATAGCATTTATTAAGTGACCTTTTATGTTATATAAATCCTCAGTTTTGTAGGTATTTATGACAAACGTAATAACTATGAAGTTCTACAAAACTTGTGTTTTGTATGACTCTTTTCACTCAAAATCCTCCCCAAAATAGTAAAATAAGGTTACGTTAAGTTATTTCACAAGAAATAATCTTTTCTTTACTATTTTGTAATTATCCATCGAAAAAATGTTGAACTACCACCCATTTCTTATTTTCCGCTTTGCCTTTGCTGTAGAGAAGTATAATAAAAATATAAATAGGGGTGATAAAAAAAAACCAGAAAATAAAAACCGTCATCTGGGTGACATTCATCTTTTGAAAAGAATTTTCTACATATTTTTTGAGAAAAGCTGTGAAAGAGATACCTGGTAATATTTTCCTGTTTTCAAATATTCATCGTTTGAGAAGTTAAAAACTGGCGACGGTGAACGACGAAGACATCTACGAAGACACCGCTGTTCTTAGAGAATTCTTGCGCATTATTGTACGTTCTGAACCTATATATTAATTCAAGGAACAATAATTCAATACAATTGTACATGGGAAAAGCAATATAAATTTTTTGTTGCATGAACTGCCAGTGTTGTCAGTGTAATCTCGTTCACTGGGTAATCCGACTAGTGTTTTTCTAGAAAATTCCACAACATTGGAAAATTTCATGGTCGCTGCCTTTGATGCGTGCTTTATTTTTGAAGTGTGAAAATTTTACTGCCGCCTATCTTGTCGTTCAGTGTGTGAACTTATCGAAGCTGGTGCAGTAATAATTCTCGGACCTCCAAGAAGAGAATTTGCTCAGTTCATCGAACCGATTTGTCGAGAGCTGGACGTAGTTTTCATCAAGTATCATTGGGATCCTTTCAAAGATTTCACTGCAGATGAGACGTGGGTGGCTGGATATTTTATTGATGTCATTTAAATTACGAAGTTAAATCCGATTCCAGATATGGATCCGCAACAATTAATCTTTTTCCCACATCACATTTTACTACGCTTCTGGATAAGCTGCTTCTACATTGGAAATGGGATTACTTCACTTTTGTATACACAAACAAAGATGGTACTGTTTTCCTTGATCTGATTTAACAAACACAGGTGATCCGTAGCTGTTGGATCACCTAAGAGGTTGATGGTTCTTATTTTTCCAATTTTCTAATTCCAGAAAAAAAAACAGCATTACATCACTAGGTGGATGCATAAGTAATAGAGTTTTTTTTGGAATTTAAACTTGTGCACAGAAAAAAAGAGTTTAGCGCTATGTAACATTTTATTTGAAAGAGTATTTCTTCCTCATCAAGGTAATGTTTTTGGTTGTTTACGCTGACTTGAATTTTTGCTAATTTTAGATCAAAATAGTATGCATCTTTGATTTAACGTAAGTCTATGAATTTATGATCCGGAGGAAACGTTCGAAGCTCTTTTGTTTCTAGTGGTGTTTCATTCAAGATGATTTGAAGACAGACAATGAACAGATGCAGCAAGAGCAGAAAAATGCACATTTTCTTGAAAGCAACTTTAAGCAAAGCTAGAAAAATGGGAACAAAACTGTTTGAGTCCGACTAGACTTGAATCAGTTTTGAATAGAAAATAATTATCAATTTATATGGTTTCTCAAAGAAATACCTATGGAGATTTTTTTTAAAATTTCAAGGACTCCGTAAAGAGCCAGCGCTGGTTTATGCTAACTCCGCGATGACATACGTTTCGCAATGAAAAAAAAATTGGAGAAAACTACTACAGTACAGAAATAAATCTCCTGGAATTCTTTCGCCACCACGTAGATCACGTTTGATATGCTTAGGCTTGAACTCATACTTCAGTACATACTTTCCTGAAACTTAATTAGTCTTCTTTCTTATTGTATTATATGTATATGTCTTCAAATCCTTCACTCATCATCTTCAATACCGTAATTAGAAGGTAATAAGCTGATAGACTTAGCGTTAATTCGCGTTCATTGTTTTAATGTCAAACATTTCAAATTTCGTTCATTCGCCCTATTATCCTTGAAAGCAATTAATCAGATAGTCCGCACCAGTGAACTCTTTTGTTATGCTCACAAGAAAGATCCATGTGCCTAGCGTATTTAGTCATAGTAGTCAACGATGTGTTTCTATTAGTGTGTCCAGGAGGTTTTTAGATGGGACCTTTATTTGCTGAGGTTTCGCTCTTTTAGCCGTCTTCTGATAGCTAAATGGATGTCGATTAGAAGAGGCTCACGTTTATTCCGTCAAGTTCCGCACTATCCTATGTAGGTTTCGACAATCGTTCAAGGAAAGTTCAGTGAAAACGGGACCCATATGCATTGAAATTAATCTTACAGTATTACGTAGTGTGCCACCGGATGTAGGGCGGCTAGTAGCACGCACTCGTCACTGGCTAAGTGTACCAGCGAGTGAGTATGTATTGCTGTATGTGGATCACCAACGACGATATAGATTATTTGATCTACACACACACAATATCAGGCAGTTATAGCTCACAGAGCGGTACAAATGGCAAGAACTCATTCGTTATCGACAGGCATTCATTCCTATTATTCATTGAAGGGTTTCTTTTAAGAATCCAAAACGCCTCCAACATCTTCGTTGCGGATGTTTCTGTTTCGTAAGCAGGTACAGCGCATTTCACATCGTGGTCGTTTCCGTTGTGGGCCTCATGTCTATGTCTCCGAATTGGTTTTATCAGTTATTCGACGGGAATAAGCGTGAGGCCGTTCCAATCAACCTCTATTTGGGCCTTCGAACGCGGCAAAAAGGCCAAAACGTCAGGCTAATGAAGGTTCCTTCCTGAAAACTTCGTAGTCGTTCTGGTAGAAAAACATAGATTTATGCCGAGATTCCAAGACGTGAGAACGTTTCAAGTACTACGCCAACGATAATACTTGTTTCAGTATAATTTTCTTGTCGGTAAGAGTATTTATCCAACTTAACGCTAACGATCATATTGCTATTATATATGACAAAATTTAATAAATGTGATTGGTATTGACAGTAAAAACAGTCTTATTATCAGCTCCAAGACAATTAACCCCGATTCTGTCGCGTATCTTCGTAACCCCTTCATTACTGATGGTTGATGATTCCACCGAACACGGATTGATGAAAGCTGCGCTGGCCCTAAGAGGGATTTGTGATTGGTCAGTTTGATATTTAGTAAAGAAAAATTCTAGGAATTTCTTGCTGTAACTGAAATTTTTAGGAGTTTCTGTTGGGTGAATAGAAATAAGGTGGTTATTGACATGAATCCCAACAGTACGCTACGATTTCTTGATGCTGCTCTCAAGCTAGGAATGATAAGTATCCATAATTGGTTCGTGGTCACCAGTCTGGTAAGTTCGATTAATTTCGATAGAGACTTTTATCATCGAATGGTACTCGGATAAAATGTAGGAAGAGGGGGAGTGGTGGGACACCCAACACTGCTCTAGTTGAACTGTGCCCGACCTTGGAGCTTGGAGCGCAAAAAATCGCCCCTGGGGCCCAGAAGTCATTCTCAGCTGTCAAACGCGAATTGCGGAGAAGCCAACTCTTAGACCGTTTTCGGTTTTGTTGGAAGTAATTCATAATATAACTCAGCAATCCACTCCCAGTGAGCGTGTGTGGACAGTTTGCTAAAGTTAAAACATAGGTAGTTTCAGCTATACCTTCCTTTCTTCTTTTAGTAGATTTGGCTTACATATTATGTATCCTCTAGGACTAATGCTTAGGTTTCATGGATCTGACTGACTCAGCCATTCACCTCTAGTGATCTGAAACTGTTGCCTTTTCAAGTTGATTTCAAAAGGGAAAACGATTTATCTTCTAAAGGCAGCACACCATGAAAAAACCGGATGGTTCCGTTCGACTCGCTGTAGTCGCTGTAAAAAACGACCAGGAAGCCGGCGTTTTTTTCACGATGGTTTGCATTGCAACGCGTCGTGAAAAAAACACAACACGCTTGCGCACGCGCCACATCAATGAGCGAACCTTCGAGGATCAATGACTTCTCCTCACCACCCTATCCAAGTTGAACTAATGAAAGGATTGCTGAGAGAGACGGAACGTGTACATAACGGCGCGCTCTAAACCAGTTCCCATGCTGTTTCTTACGACGATCATCGGGAGATGGGACCACGTGGTTTTCCATGATCTAGGACCCCGTATGGAAGCTTTCTTTGAGAATTCCATAACACGCCAGATCAGGGTCAAGCGTATAGTTGGGAAAAATCCCTCCTAAAAAAGACCCCCCCCCCCCCCCCTTCGCAGACCCTCCCAAAAACGACCCCCTCATCTCGTTCCTACCAGCATACAAGTATAGCTGCCCACACAGCAATCAAAATTTGGGTATAACAAAAAAATTTGAAAAACAAATAAACACCTAATAAATAAACTAAAATAATACGATGTAATAAACAAATAATAAATTATTTTAAAAAATAGTAATGCTACAAGTAAAACAAAATACATATTGTAATGGAGCGATGTTAATGGAATAAATGATAACTAGAAATTATACGTTCATGTTAATTATATGTTCAAGATGCCGCATGACGTGTGCCAGATGGAAGAAGATCAAGAAAAATAAAAGTTTTAAACAATAAACAAAAGTTCGATCCCCGCCGGAACCATTATTTTTGCAAAGCGAAAAAACAGCTGGAAAAGAAGGGGAACACCTTTTAGAACAATTTTCGCACTATTTCCAACTATTAGCAAACAATTTTACTCATCGACAATGGAAATGAAGGCATAAGAGTTCGATCCCCGCCGGAATCTAGATTTTTGCAAAACCGAAAAAAAATCACTAAGGAGAGCATTTCATAGGCAATTTTTTGAAATTGTATTTAAAGCACTGTTTGCCACATACAAGTGTTATGTAGAGGTTATTTTAACGATTAAAACCAGGTCTTAATTGGAAGTTACTGCTGGACAGATCGGATTTTGTTACTTTGAAATAAACATGAATAACTCACTAACGAAGAGAAGTGAGAAGATAAAGCTGGCTGCATTGTGCAGACAAAGTATTGCGCTACAAAATGGTTAAAAATTCTTTTGCAGGGACCCTCTGGTTTTTTTGAAACCTAGTTGAGAAAAAATTTGAAATTTGGCATTTTTCTCAACTTTTTCTCAACTAGCTTTTTTAGAGACGAAAACTACCTGTGAAAAAGTAAAAAGAAATTGTGATAGAAAAAATCTTCCTCTACAATATAATTCAAACCGAATTCGTTTTTATAAACTATGAGCAGAGTTATCGAAATTTTTTTGAAGTCACACAGATTTTGACGCGTTGCCGAAAATCTGAGATTTCGCTCTTTTTCCCGTTGGATACGGTAGCTTCGTTGAAACATTCGACTCCATATTTGGATAGAGCACCAAGGAAAACCCTTGACTGCAAATTTTGGCCTCTGTAGGTGTTCTGGTTCTCTCAAGAGCTAGTTGAGAAAAACTCGAAAATTTGAGGCAAAATTGGGAAAATTGGGATTTTTCTCAACTAGGTTTCAAAAAGACTAGGAAAGCTAGAGGCACCAAACTTTGTAGAAATATAAAAGAAATCTCTCTCTACAGATCGCAGCCAGCTTTATTGCATAAAATTCACTTTGAGCGTAGATATTCAGAAACACGTGGAGCCTACTTTGTACTAATGTTAACCCTAATTGCGCCTGTAGATATCTTTTTTTCGCTCAGTAGCAGCATCAGAATTGCTTTACTGAAAGTAAGATCCCTGACCATCACAATAAAAAGAGCGCGGCATCTCTTTAGCTATCCAATGTTGTTGGATCACCAGCATCAGCCCTATTTCAACAGAGCGTGTAATGGCCAATTAACAGATGTCCTTATCGAAGTCTTTGTAATCGCGCATAAATTAGTCTGCACTATACTTACCAACTTGAGCCAGCGTACTTGCTTTTCATTGCAGCTATGCTTCTACTTTTACTTAAACTTTACTCTTACACTTCTGTTAGCTTCTGAAGATCTCGTTTGTCATCCGTTCCTAAGCGAATTTTCGACGCTGCGTTCCCGTACAACTGCGGATCTTCAATATATTGAATTGGCTGTGACGGAAGAGTGCCGAAATAATGTGCAAGCTATGAAGGAAATGAAGATTGCTTCTTATTGTCTCTTAGTACTCAATACGAAGTCACCTCTGGTTAGTTTCATTTCTCTCATATAAAGTAGTAACACACAATTTTGAAGTAAACTATAATTTTGTAATTTTGTTTTGTAGAACTGTAATTTTGTAGTGCTTAGACTTGATGGGTTTGACAACAAGTCGATTTTTTGAAAGAACAAAAACCTTCAGGTAGTTAATTGCATTTAAAATAATTGGTTTCCTATTTTATCACATCACAACATTGTCACTTTATTTATTATGCATCACATTTATTCAAGATTTCAATTGTTTTGGTTTGTGCCACCGAAGCGACTCCGACGTCATCAAGCATCAGTTAGAGCAGCAAAAAATGCTAAGTCGTCCATCTTCAAGATTGACTCAAAAAGGGCAGTAGTTTCATTACCAGAACTATGAAGAATAAATTTTTTAAAAATCATTTTTTGGTTTGTGTACCCTCTTTTTATCCTAACTTTTTATGCTACAATAGTCTTCCTAAACTGCAACCGCGAGTCTTCTTCAATTGTTTATTCGAATACTAGAAAAAATTACTTATTCTATATCATTTATTTTTATATTAAACAATTTTTATATTAAAACACAAGTACTGAATATGCATCATTGACGTTTTTTCTTCTTTGAGACAACTCTTCTATTTTTTAGTCGCAGATATCGGGACCTGAAAAAAAGCGTTAGAATACGTTTCAGTTTTGAATATCTTCTGATGTGCGATAAAAACATGCTATTTACTGCTGATCATCCTTCAAGTTTCAGCACTACGTCTGAAAAGAAACAGTTTTCACTCCTGCTTTTCTGCTGAATGTCGCATACCTAAATTACACTTCATTTTGTACACCTTAATATGTGTTTGTTTGAAAACGCCAACCCCGTCTTCCTTTTCTCTTTGCTCCTTTGATTTTTTTCTGATTTTCCGACCCCTACTTAAATTTTTTCCTAGTTTTCCGACCCCCTCTTACGATCCCCCCCCCCTCCTGATCCGACACCCCTCTTACGACCCCCTGTTGAGAAATCCTCAACACACGCTTGACCCTGCGCCAGGTTCATGGTATACTGCCCTTAAAGGCATCACTCCACGAATCTGAGGTGGTACGGATTTCAGGTGGAGTATTCGCATACGGAATGGGAGACTATGGAGAGGGGGGTGATTCCATCCATTTCTTCCTAATTGCCGCAAAAAACCGGAAAAAGGCCCAGAAGATACGGCTTCAGGCGTTCTGGCGCACTATTTTCTATAGGGAGTTCGACTGGAACGCGTCAGCCGTGTGCGGCGCCGCATCTTCCGGGCCGTTTTTTACGGCAATTAGGAAGAAATGGACAGAATCACCCTCCTCTCCATAGTCTCCCATCCCGTTTACGAATATTCCACCTGAAATCTACACCACCTCAGACTCGTGGTGTGATGCCTTTAAGCACAGTTTTTGTGCTCTACGGATGTTTTTGCGCTCAAAAGTACACTTCAATTAGAGCAGTGTTGAGCAGTGCCACAACTACACTTTACCCTAGTTCTCTTATAGACTAGTGTTTATAGAAAGGATTTAGGATAACTTGGATACTTATCTTGAACAATACGTACATAATACTATGCGACTGTCGCTTATATCCATATGGAAGGGGGATATCGATCCGTTTCTTCACAATCGCGCAGAGATCAAAGAGCTCTATCAACGTTGGCTACGCAATCTACGGGAACCAAAGATAACGCCTTTTGTAGGCAGTTAACCGTAATCCCTGCTGGTTGTGCTTGTGATTGTTGATAAGGAATTGTTCCAGAAAGATTTCGCCTACATTTTTGATGCATTGCTTACTTCTTGCCATATTAGCCAACCTCAACGGAGGAAGCGTTCATGCAAGACAACTTTTATGATTAACAGTGACGAAATTATACGTGTACAGGTACTTGAAGCTTGAGAAAAAGTTCTGGAATATTGTATATTCGCTTATTTAAGCCCGTCCGTGGATTGACTGGTCTTCTATCGTTTGATCCCAAAGGAGAACGACAAGAAAATGAGCTTCAGATATGGGAACTGGGAATGAATGGAACTCCGTTAAATGTGGGTGTCCTATCCAATGAATAATTACATGCAACATATAGAAAAATTTCCCAGGTTTGGCTACTTGCACTCATACGAGGATTCCAGGCATAGTTTTCAAATGTCCCAGCTTGTCTTGTCTTGCAGGGCCCTTTTTCTGAAAAAAAAGAACTTTCGGTTCTTAATCGATACCCATATCTATTATATATCATTATGACCTGTGGTCTACCTCCGTATTAATTGTAGAACAGTTTATTTAGAGTTTCTCAGCAAAATGTGTACACAGTCGGGTACCCTTCCTTAAAGGCATCACCCCAATCTGAGGTGGTACGGATTTCAGGTGGACTATTCGTGCACGGGATAGTAGATTATGGAGAGGGGAGTGATCCCGTCCATTTCTTCCTAATTGCCGTAAAAAACGGTCCGGAAGATCCGGCGCGTGCACCAGGCTGGCGCGCTCCAATCGAACTCGTTGTAGAAAGTAGCGCAAACCCGTATCATCCGGGCCGTTTTTTACGGCAGTTAGGATGAAATGGACGGAATCACCCCTTCTCCATAGTTTACTATCCCGTAGACGAATACCACCTCACATTCGTGGAGTGATGCCTTTAAGGCTTCCGTGGCTAAGAAAACTTTCAACAAGTTCGGTGACATTAGTCGAGCGGTCGCCGACTTTTTCGACTCCAGCTCCTCCAATTCTGGGGAATGAGGATCGCCTACCCTACATGGAGCACTGTAGTGACTAACAATGGCGATTATATTTATTGTTGATTGATTTCCATTGTAAGTTTGATTAAAAAAGATATGAAGAAATAGATTACAATGCTATCGCGGCTTTCTTATCAATCTAGTAGATTAGCTGTGAAATTACTGTACAATTCTGTGGGCTCAGGGCGTAAGGAGCGGCGGAGTTGATAAATAAATTGATTTACACTTTACGCTCCCCATTCCTGATTTGTAGAGATTGATTTGAGTTCTCGCTGTGACACTTGCAAACTGAAATCTACCTCATGGTAGAGAGGATCCCACATCGAAAATTTCCCTGGTTTTGAAGAAATAGACGCTAATTTAGCACTTTAAGACCGGATCGTGGTCATCGGACAGCAGCGGCACGAAACAACTCTCAATGAGAGCGGCGACTATACCTGGAACACAAGAGTATGATGCCAATAGAAGGCATCAGGTTCGTTCATGGATTCAGAATGGAATAAGTGTCGATAGAGTAGAAAGGGCGTAGGATCGAAGGAGATTATTCTCTCTCCACCCATGTGATCTAGATGTTTGGGAGCGTAGAAAGAGGCTCCCGAAGAACTTCGTCACAGGACCTGAACGTGGGGTCTACGAGAGGTTCTTGAGTACAACGCGATCATGTTCGCCAAAAATGTTTTGTGCCCTCGGTCCTGGGAAGAACAGTTGTGGGTCCTGGATAGAGGGAGCCTCTTTCGTCGTCCCCTCAGAACTTCAGTCGTAGAAATTGGACCATTCTTTTAGGCTCGCGTCCTTCGAGTTTCTACTATTGCAGAACGACCATACGTGATGTTAAAGATCCTACCAAGCGGAAAAGTAAGCAGGCATGAATTATCAAATAAATAAATTATGACAAAAACTTTTTCGAAAATACTTATCTCCCAAATGACTACCGTCACCTACTTTCAAAACAGGTTTCTTGCAGGTCACTTATGAGGGCTTCTGCGTGGACCTACTGGACCGACTTGCTTCTTCGTTACATATATCCTATGAAATTTCGATAGTAAAAGATGGGAAATATGGTGAACCAACATCCAGCAATGGAAGCGAATGGGATGGAATGATTGGGGAAATTTTGAGAGGGGTGAATTTTGCGTTGCGGCCTGGTTTTATCTATGTATCGTGATATCATAACCAAGGAAGTGATTGAGGAGGCGGATATGGCTGTTGGACCGATAACCGTGACGGCAAGACGTCTGGAAGTGGTGGATTTCACTGATCCATTCCTTCAGATAGGAATTTCCATGTTGATGCGGCAGCCTAGCCAGAAACCATCTTCTGCTTTGACAAGCTTTCTTTGGCCATTGTCAGCAAGTTGAGTTTTATTTAAGTTGAAGCAGAAATGCAAATATCTTACTGTAGTCTTTAAAAGGAACATACTACGGTGATGGTGTCAGGATCTCTCCAGGAATGGATAAGTTTGGTTTGCGAATAAGAATGCAATCGTGTCCAACTGCCCCGAAATTCCCATGGAAAACGGTGTGAGAAAAGGCGTGTCGTAACGAATCCTCCAACGGTGCAGCTAACAACGTGGTGCATGGTCTGGCACCGCCTACGCCAACGAGAGCGAAAGGCAACGTCAGAATCCCGTTGGTTGTCCGCTCAGTCGCAGACGCGGCGCGTATCTCTGCTCTTGCATGCGTGACGCGTTAAATGCCTCGTAAGGAGGAATTTCCCCAAATTACCCAGGAAAACGACATGGTCATTTTCCACGGTAATTTGGGGAAATTTTTCGTGATCGCGACCATACTCATGACTTAGACCCCTAACCCTATTTATTCGCGAAATGATTCCAACAATAAATTTAGTGGAAATATCTTCAAATGTCACGCAGTTGCCAAATTTACTGTTTCGTTTCGACGCGCAGCACCAACAGACTTGTGGAACTCTTTTTTGCTTTGTTTTTTTAGAAATAAATCTTGCGCTTTTGCTATGAGTCTGCACGGTAATTAGAATTACCTCATGGCCATATTCGAAGAAAATTGCTTCTGATACCATAAGCACCATCGTCCTATCGATTGTGAGTCATGTCTCATTGACTGGCAGGTACACAGAAATACAGTCGGGTCAGAATGAAGCATGAAGCTCATTTCGTAAGCGCTTGCGTTCGAAACTGTTCGGCGAAGCTAATGGCTGGTATCGATGTGGGACCCTTACTATCACCAATGATCGCTGCAATTCGCGATGGTCCCGCCTCAGCCACAACCGCCAGCTCCATCGCGCCTCTTCGAGCGCATCTGCTTACGGTACTGCACCGAGCTTCACGTCGTTTTGGCTCGACTATGGCTTAGGATTTCAGGACCCAATTATGCCGAGAACTTGAAGTGTCATGAAAACACAATATATTCATTGAGGACCGAATATTTTCAATTTCAGCGTCTGGACATTTTCCGCGACGGCAACACTTGCGACAGCATTGCTCCTAACTTTGATCGCTGTCTCATCACCCAGTGAATATCCAGATGAATTCAATGTCATTAATTCGGTATGGTATCTCGTTTGTATTCTTCTAAGGGCTGGGTCCGGTTACAATTGTCAATCTGCTGCAGCGAGGTACGCGTATCTATTTACTTTTTTTTTTATCATGAACATTCTTTTTACCGATGCTCCTCGTCAGGTTTCTTTCCGCTGTTTGGTGGATGTTCACATTTGTTTTGTTCGCCCAATATACTGCAAATTTTGCCGCAGTGTTAACGGTGGATCGAAGGAATATGCCTTTCAACGTAATGTTTTTTTCCTATAGTTCGGGAATTTTTTCATGTTTACAATGTACAAAGGGGTATAAAACGAGAATGAAGTCTGCGTATAAGAAACACTTCAATATCGATGAAAAGCAAAAATTAATCAGTTTCCAGCGGTTTCGAACGGAAAAAAATAAAACAAATAAAAATAAATGAAAAATAAATGATAAATAGCTGCATTTTGTCGCGATTCTATTTATTCTACTATTGCAGTTGTTTGCATCAGATAAGAATAAACTGAAGTCCACTTTAATGAATTGAAACAGGCAGGACAGAATGTGGGATGAACTCCGCCCACCTTTTGACGGTATATCACCGGGGAGACAGACGTCAATCTAATGTCAATCGTCAATCAATTTGCAGAATCAAAAATTTGCAAACTGAGCAGAATTTTTAGACATATCGTCACTAATTCCGGAAAAACTACGGTTTTCTATATTTTAGTGAATAATAGTCAATCATATGCATAAATTCTTTGAACAAATCATTCCGAAATAAATGAATATAAATAAAACTAAAGAAATAAAGCCGACAAATCATCACACAAATTCACCCTTTAAAATCAGCCGAAATAAATGAATATAAATAAAACTAAGGAAATGAAGGCAAAATACGAAGCAAATATTGACCAGATGTAGATATGCATAGAAATAACACCACTTTTCAGCGCTTTTAATGTCAACATAATCACAAACACACTTTTTGTGATTCTTTCCATTTTTACAATCCTCATCTTCCAAATTCGCTCTTTTCGAACAAGTGTTTGCCTAACTTAATGTTACCAAAGATTAAATCTAAAAAACCCAAGAACATATACGTAGTTTAAAATCATATCTTCCTTCCGTCCTTCCAAATTTCATAGATTCTACGAAACACGAAAAGTAACTAAACTTCCAAGCCAATCAGAGGAGAATGGCTTGATTTTGTATGCTTTGATTTATGTGGACTGTGCTGTAGGTCAAGATCTTCGTCTGAGAAACTGAAGTCGTAGATTTAAATGTTTTCTGAAGATGATAAGACGTTTGAGAAAGTGTGATTCATCTCCACAAACACCTCACTACGTCAAGAAAGCGCTCAAATGACAGGTGTACTCAAAAAATAACAAGTACTTCAGTATGATCTGGAAAAATTTTGATTTGATAAAATTCAAAAAGGAAACTGAAAAAAGTTATGGACTAAAATTAGTAATAAATTTCACGTCCGAACATAACTATGAATAACAGAATTTCTTTGATAAGGAATCATAGCGATCCTCCTCAATCATGGCTCACCCCAACTGCAGCTATGAAATTCAAAGTCAACATTGTGACAGTATTCAAAGACACATACGAACACAACTGGATGTGTGTGTTTTTTTTTTCTTTAAATTTCCTGTCTAAGGAACTAATTATAGAGTTTCGAAGAACTTGGAAATCAATCCGAATACAAATTTGGTGCAGTTTTTGGCGGATCCACTATGCACTTCTTTAAGTACTCTCGAATAGAGACGTTTCGAAAATTATGGGAGACAATGCAAAATCAGACTCCAACTGCATTTGTTGCGGAAAACGACAGTGGAGTTCGTCGAGCGCTCCAGGAAAAGTAAGTCCTGTTTTTACTGCTTCTAAATATTCTTTAGGGTTTATTTTTACATTTTTTGTGTTCTCCATTGCGATAGGTAAAGCGATAAGCGATAACGGCTGGGAATTGCTTCATTACTAGTGTTTGTCGATATGCAGTAGTGATGGCTGTACTCAAGAGAGGAGAAAACCCCGTACCGAAGCGTGCAGGGTTCCGTTTTTTATTCCGCGCGGTGTCTCGGTTTTGCAACGTGTTAATATCGTAGGAGGTTAACAGTCGCTGAGCGCTGGTTTAATTACAGAAGTTCGGTGTTCCCGCTAGGTAGAGGTAGAGCTACTGCTTCATACCGTAAAATCAAACGACAAAAAGACAAAATCTCTGACTTTAGTCAATCCACTTGGGATGCGGCCACACGTTCAATTCAGAATCGTTTGGGGTATATAGTAGGGTCAAAACGACATGAAGCACGTACGCAATTGCGTACTTCTCTCGAGGGTTTTCAGTGCGGCGTTGCGGCTGGGAGCGTGGTGAAACGCCTGCTGGCACCACCCATCGCTGCAGTTTGCGATCGAGCAGTCGCAACTCGGTTCCAACTGCTGCCTCCACCGCGCCGTTTCAAGCGCGTATGCAAATGCACCGCAACTACACTCGTGATTCGTACCGTTTTGACCCGACTATACGAACGCTCACCTAGCACCTATAATGATTTACAGGTCCCGATACCGATGTATCAAGTCAGTGTTTTTATCCTCCCAAACAAATCTGGTACCAATTTATTGATGCCGGAGGAATGAAAGGCTTGGTTGGGACTAAAGCGGTATCGAACCATCGACCGATTGTACAAGCACGATCGTGTCGGACTTCTTAACGACCTGAGTGTGACTGTTAAAATCAGAGGAGAAAAGTACACAAGAATCTCGCACGCTTTTTTTTTCAAAAAAATTGTAAGTGGTCGTCTTTCTGTAACTTTGTATGCGGTTCCTCTCACAATTTGATTGGTCCTCGTGAACTGGGTTTTTGATTAATTCGAATAATTACGATAACAGCGCACTATTCTCAACTCGCACCAGCAAAACCCGCCTTAACGATACCGTATCGGTGTGGCTGTTAAATTTAAAATTCGTCCAAAGTTTCAAGTTTCAACTGTTGAAGTTGGTAATTAGCAGAGAACGATGCAAATGGATCCGAGTCATCAAAGATGAAGGTGAAGAAAGACCAAATAACGTAATGGGATTTTGTGAGGATCAATCTTTACCCAACCGTCGAAAAGTGAGGCCGGTCCTTTTGCTAAAAGTCCCAAAGGGAAGAGGGTCCCTTCGCCAACAGTTCAAAGCCAAAAGGGTCCCTTTGCCAACAGTCTCAAAGTGAAAGGAGTCCCTTCGCCAACAGTATGAAAGCGAAAGGGATCCCTTCGGCAACAGTATGAAAGCGAAAGGGATCCCTTCGGCAACAGTTCAAAAGTCGGCAAAAGGCAACAACGATCTTTTTCTTAGAGGGTGGCGAAAATAGTGAAGCCAAACAACGTGAAAATCGGTACGCGTTGTTACGCAAATTACGACTGCGGTCGAAACGGCGCGGTGAAGTAAGCGATTGGGTTCGAGGAGGGATCATCGACAACTGATGAGCAGTGCAGGCAAATGTCCTCCCTCGATCCTAACCGCTACGCTCCACAGCTTCGAGCGCAACCGTGTACACAACTGCGTCGAGCTTCCAGTTCAACTTTTAACCCGACTATACCATCGGTGGACATGAATTCTTGATTCTACCGCATGAGAATGTGTGTTTTATTAGAACTATGTCATTGAATTATTGCAGAATTCTTGTAGATATGTCTTTCTAATGGAATCAGCAACACTCGACTATCAAGTCACGCAAAATTGTAATCTCACACGTGTGGGGAACGTCGTTCTCGGCTCAAATGGTTACAGCATCGCTTTACCAAAAGGTAAAAAGACTATGCTATCAGATTTTTTTTCGTAGTTTTGTTTGTATTGGGGAAAGAGAATGTGTGGTTCCGAGAAAAGGATCCGACTCAGCTATAGCTTATTATCTGTTCCACACAGGTTCCAAATAATTTCAAGGTTCCTCATCCGATAATTTTCATTATTTTTCATATTTGTAACCTCACACTCTGCATAACAGGATCTAAATGGAGGGAGAAATTGACACGACAAATACTGGACCTTAACGAAAAAGGAGTGATAATGATGTTGAAGGACACGTGGTGGAAGAAACGACAGCAGTAAGTCATCTTTATTATCGTGTACTGCTACAATCACCGATGCTTTTGCTAAAATTTTCCTAGCTTCTTTAAAAGTCCCTTCCCTCAAAGCTTTTCTTTCTAAAGTTCAAATGGAAAATTGCTACATTGGAATTATTTCTCTTTGTTGAGAAATTTCGTTTCGAACGTTCCACTGGGACTCTGCGGGATCCGAATTCTATTTAATTTGTTGCCTCAAAGTCTTTAGGAATTTCCTGTGCGTTGGCACGTGAAGGACCTTTGCATTCGTTAAGAAGAGGATGTTGAGAAGTGAAACTGCCAGCATGAAGTCCAAAAGTCTCAAAGATACTACCTTAACCTTCCAGGCTGTTGATCACCACTGGAGTTCTTGAGCTCCGAAATAACCCTATGCACGAAGGGGGACATTTATCTCATGCCGTAAGACTGAGGAGATTGATTAAGGGTAAGGGGACGCTGAAGATTTTGAAGATGTACCACATCGAAGTGTTGTAGCTTGATGAGATAATTTTGTGATAAAACTGCAATCGCCAAAAAGTTCGAGAATCCAAATACCTTATACTGAACGATTCCTGGGGCGAGAAGTCAACGTTTAGACGAGAGTGACGACGGAAACGTCTCGGATATTGTTCAGAAGGACATCTCTCCAGCCACTTGACCTATTCTCAATAGTTTTCAAGCAGTTCAGATGTGAAACCGCTTAAAAATGCAGCATTTTCGATGCATTCAGTTTTTTTCCGCATTTAATCAAGGTGATAAGGTGCCACTGAAGCCAGTGCTTGCAGGATTTCGCCGTGTATGAAATCGAATGAGTCAAGAAAAATTTAGAAAGAACGAAAAAGATCTGGAGAAACATGAGAAAAATAAGTTAAAAAAACCTTGAAAACCCCAGCAATAATCATCAAAAAAGTATTGGGCGATGAGAGAAAGTTGTTGGAAACGTGGATAGGAACAATAATGGAGAGTATACCGTTGATTAATTTGAGGTAGTCTCAAAAAACCGCTCATGACTTCTTTTTCAACCCAACATATCCATAATCTAGTACAACCATGTAATTTCTATTCTCAATCAAGTACGAAGTAATGCTTGTCTAATTATTTTTAATTGGTTAATTAAGAAAATTCTTGGATCCACTTTCTACTCAGCTAATAGTCTAGCAAATATGACGAATAACGCTACATTGAGGATGTATCCATTCAGATTCAGAAATACGTACAAACAATACTTATTCTACTCACAAATTTAGTTTCTCTTTTTCTGTTGTTTCTGTTGACACTAGCTAGCTGGAATTCTGCCTTGATATGCTCCTTTTCAAATTCGTCCCTACAGTTGGCCCTTATTCTCTCCTGGTGGTGGGAATCCATTCAAGGATAGCAAAGCTGGTGGGCCCTTGCGCTTGAGGTCTCCCCAGCCGTTCGCCCAGGGTCTCTGACGGACTCCTCCGTTCAAGGTTAAGTTCGTCACCCAAACCCTGGTATCTGTTTATCTGCCGTAGCGTTCTGGGTCTCGGAAAAGGATCTCGCGTGAGGATTTCTCATCTTCTGTAGCAGGAGAATGACCTCCCAACCCACCACCCCTCACGCTTTGAAAGGCCAGTCTTGTTGTGTAAAATTCAGGGGGAATTCTGGTGAGCTCTGTTCCATCTTGTTTTTTGTTTTATGGCACACCTGCAGGTGTTTTCAATAAACAAATAAATAAATATTTTTCAGAGACTGTGATGCAGAATCCGTAGAAGATAGAAGAGCACTTGGAGTCGATCATGTCAAAGGTTTATTCGTTCTTCTCGCTTTTGGACTTGGAATCTCGCTAATCATTTCTTTATCTGAGAAGTTTATATTTGCTATGGTTATAAAAACCAATGCCTTCAAACGTGGATCATTTGTTTGTCCTGTTGTCATGCGTCATAAATAAACAATGAATAACTTCAAACAGTGGATTGCGAATAGTTTGTATGTATAATGAATTAGCTTCATAAAAATCTCAATGATTTCATAGGGTTGTCATCAATTGTTGGAAAAACAATAATGAAATCTGGTATAATAAGAGCGAGTAGCATTAGAAGTCATACAACGTCAAAAATGTTTTCACATAGGAATTTTTTTGAATTATATCCAAACCTGGTATGTGAAATGTGACTGGTGTTAACGTAGTTGGTAAGAAGTTCCGCTGTAACTGCACGATAGGTCGATGGTTGGAAAACGCTTTGGAGCCAACCAAGCTCTCCATCCCTCTGGGGTGCATAAACTGGTACCAAACTTGTCTCAGAGGGTAAAAACACTGACTCGATGCATCGGCTAGCCTTCGCAAGTCATTGTATAGGCCAGTTACTGGTTCGCAATCCTCAGACGATTCTGGACTGAAGTGAACGCGGTGAAACGTAAAATATGAGCGCTAATTTGGAGCGCTCAGCATACATTCTTCGGATGTAATGGGAAAAGTTGAGCACTGCACTGCAAGGCTGCCTTGAAGGACGAAAAAACTGTTTGTTCATTTAGCACGAATTCCACCTCAGAATCTCGCAAAGTTTAGATTTTGGAATTTGCTGCTTTAGATGATTTCAGTTTTACGGCTTGATCGCTGTGGAAGGTAAGCAAATATCGAATTGTGCAGGACGTCCCTGGCATTTACGAATTCCAGTAAAACGCGTTGGCGCATTCCAAGTGGATTGATACGCCAGTGACTTTATCCTTTTTTATGTCTTCAATGTTTTCTTTTTAAGTTGACAACACGACCACTCATGGAAATAGTATCAGTTTTTGGATTTACAACGCAAAAACAGTATTATTACGACCTTCTTTTCTTCGTAGCTCAAGCCATGTAAAGCTCCACGCTATTTATCATTTATTTACTTTGATTATATTTATTTATTCCTATGTTTATATTATATACTTATATCCACTTCCATATTTATATTTATTTATTTACTTATTTATTCATTCAATTATTTATTACAAGGTTATCGACGTGTGTATGAGCGGAGTACATAAGAGACAAATAACATAGATTATACGCCGTAAAAAATGAGAAGAACATACATACGTTACTGAATACAAACGAAGAATTGATATTTAAGTTTTATTTTATTGTTAGTGCGCTGCAAGAGTTCGAGGGGAAAATGAACAACGTGCCGTAGCTGAGTGAACTCCTCCTCTCGGAGAAAAGATTCTGTCACTTATTATTCTATATGTTGAAGACATTAGTGTTCTTGTATTGCAACACTCTATTGCCCATTTCTTCGAGTCTCCTCTATGAATGTAGATGTAAATTACTCCTTCCACAACTTCGTAAAATTCTTTCAATTGAGATTTATCAAGTGATGAAGTTGATGGGTAGGTGAATGATGAAGTTAGTGATTTTTTGGAGTAAACGGCTAATTCAGGGGAAAAGCGGAGGACAGGATTTCGTGGGATGGGCAACGGAATGGTGAAGAAGACAATTCTTTTAGTATTATTTTCCATCATAGAAAAATTTAGTTGTAAACGGTAACCGGAGAAGTTGCTCGTTTGCAATCATCTCTCCATTTTTTAAAAGCTTCTCTTCACTCCCAATTAAAGACAGCATATCACGAACTTGACGAAGTTGAGAAACCTTTGGAGAAGCATAGAGTTCAGGATGCAGATTACGACTATTAGCTCAATTCCTCCTAATCGTCATGAAAACAGCGTGGGGACGGCATGTGTTCCTACGAGGTACCTGAAAACACCCCAACGTTGTGCACACCCTGGTTTCCTTAGCAGCTCATTTAATGGTTTTAGTTGAACAGGCTGCTAAGGAGACCTCATTGATCTTCAACCGCACGCCTTTGAATGCGGCACGTAGGCAAAGGTGGGCGTTCTCAGCTAGCTCGTAGGAAAAAAACGTCGTTTCCCACGCCGTTTTTCAGTGCGATTAGTGGGAATTGAATGAAGCTACGATCGTAGTCGTAATGTACACCCTGAACACTATACTTCTTCACAGTTCTCTCAATTACGTTAGTTTCGTGACACGCTGACTTTAACGAGAGACGTCAAAATAGCACATATTATGAGATTTTTCGTGTCTTCGAGAATCGTCAACTCACATCTTTGTACAATTAAATGTTCCTCTTGCTTGAACCTAATAAAAAGAAAACGATTTCCGTTCATTGTTGCTTCCGGCTCATTGTTGTATCCAATTTTCCGAACCTACGGTAGAGACGTTGTTTGCTCTGTTTTTATCAAACAACCGGTTTCCTTGGTGATAATCAGTTAACAATTCGTATTCAGTGAATATCATTAGGCATTAGTGCCAAACAGACACACCTTCTAAGAATCAGAGTAGTTTTCTCATCGTTTGCATCCGTTTTTTTTTCTTTGTAGCCCTAGTTTCGTCTCAAAAAGAATTCTATTTTGTTTCTTGTGTAAATATCTGCATTTTGCAGACGCAAATATAAGGTATAACAATTTTTTGTAGTTGGAGGCTACCACCAATTGAAATGAGTAGAAATTACAATAATTATAGCAATAAATAACATTTCAATAATATCTAATAATATGTAAGTCAAGATAAAGGCAATGAGGAAAAAAATAACCTGATATTACCGGCTAAAAAAGTTTATGTTCCCGAAAAAATGCACGCTGTCTGCTTATTTTGAACGTTTTCACACATTCCCTGGATTGTAGGATAGAAATTCGGGAACAGCCCTCCCATGCGAAAATAAAATGAATTAAACCCTATGAACGGAAACCATACACACGTGTTGAGTTTTCTCGTTTTTGTGTCGGGTATCCATGGCGACCGCGAAGTGTCTGTCTAACAGCATTGATCCACCAAGCAAGAAACCTATGTGACGCTTAATGAACAACTTTGAAACATTTTTTTCTCATCTTTTGTGTTTCGTTAAAATTTCGCGCTCGCTTCAGTATTCCAGCCTGGTGCCTAGTTTTGAAAGTTACACTAAATTTCCTTATTGGGAGAAGGAACTTCTTCCAAGACCTCTCTTCTTGAAATCCCGCCATTCTGAAATGGATTTGTGTTTTCTTGTTATGCCAACGAGGTTTTTGGTGGGACTTTATTTATGACTCTGACTTTTCGAGAACCTCGTCTTTATCAAAGGCCTAAAAATGCCTCGAGGTTCTTGATGCTCTGGATTTCCCTAGCTAACTCCTCCTCTCTCCTTGCCAAGCCTCGATATCGTTTTAAGTGCACCACGCAACAACTGCAGACGGCAAAACAAACTGATCCCTTCTCACCAACCAAAAAAGTAACGTTTCCTTGAATTATCGATCCCATCGGAACTATGATCTATGATCTACACGTAATCATCCAGGTTCATCCATTATATGTTCACACGTTAAAGGAAGAAAGTACATACAGACTATACTACACTTTTCGAAAACTATTTAGGAATTCGAAAAATTGAAATAATGTCCATTGATAAGTGTCCAATTACGCCACAGTTATAAGGGACACAATTGGGATCAAAACCGCAGGTCAAACAGTTCCCTCATTATTCACTCCGCGGGTAAAAAGAGGAAATAAAATACTTTTAATGTAACTCCCAATTTCGACGTGCTTTTAATCTTTCCAAGGTAGAGTTGAATTCTGAACTATAGTCGGTTAAAACAACATGAAGCGCGGTGCAGTTGCGCTGGAAGCGGTGCGATAGAGCGCAGCGTTAAGGATCGAGTGGTCCCTGCTACCACTGCTCATTGCTGCAGATCGCGATGGTCCCACCTCGATTCCAACCGCTTTCTGCACCGCGCCGCTTCGACCGCAACCGCTTACGCAACTGCGCCGTCCTTCATTCAGTCATTTTGATTCTACTTTACTTTTTTTTGAGCGGAACTTTTATCAATCTAGCTGACGTTTCGGCTTCATCATCTTTTTCAGAGCCTGAAAAATCAAAGACATTTGTGATCTTCCACCTCAAACGCCTTGTCAGCCCACAAGATGTGTTCTAGCGAACAGATTACTCAAAGAAAACGTCAGAGAAGCCGACCAAAATAATTCTCACCTTGATAGCCCTGAAACCGCGATATTAGCGGACCACTGGTGGTTTGAGTTGCACCGCTAGCAGTAAGTGGTAACGATGCTCTCCGTATCTCACCCTGTAGGTCAAAATCTGCGGAGGTCTTTATACGGCGCACGCTCGTTAGTCACAGCGATGCATTCTTCTTTACGATTCATGATTCGACTTCTAATAGTGAATGTAGTTGGTCATTGTTTCTAGTAAAACGTCTTGTACCACAGAAAAAAGACCTATAACCTTTTTTTTAAGCGATTTTCTATTACTTTAGTATTAATTACTTACTATTTACTAATTTACTACTAATGGTAGTTATTATAACTATTATTTCGTATTATTAATAATCTGCAACTTTCACAATGCATTATGGCAAATCGTGTTTTAAGATCTCATATATGTAAGGCAGTGTAGGATTTGATCTTTGTACGGGATCTGAGGAGAAAAGCCATATTTCTTTCTGACAAAACGATGAACGGATTCAATGAAGAAAATGAAGATCAGGAATTGTGAGTTCGGTTTTCCTTTAATTTGCTAATATTTACTGTTAAGCAATAGATACAATAGATAAGTAGTTTTTTTTTTGCGATTTTCTCGAACAGTCCAATTTTTATTTTAGCGTGATGCATCTTTCAAATTATGAAATTTGCCTCATTCGCTAGAAAATACAAGAGAGTAGTGCTGATGTGCTATCTCTTGCAGGTTAACACTCTGGTTTCTTTCCAATTGTTGTTCAGTTGAGACATGACGGGAAAATTGACTCAACTCAGGGTTTTATGTCAAGTTTGAATTAAATTACGAGACAAGCAGATTGCAAATTCTCTGTCTTTGTAGTGAATTTCGTTTCTTTCAAAGAACTACTTTGAAAATACAAATACAACGGTAAATACTTACGATCAACGAAAGAAGACGAAAAGACGCGATACCGCGTCTTTTTCGTCTTCTGTCGAAGAATTAGCGATCCTACTGTAATCTACCTACAATAAATCCTTATCAAATGAAAAAAAGATGCTGGGAAAGACCGAATCCTTTATATCGATTGCAGCTTTACTGCTACAATTATTCAGGTCTACTTGAGATTCGTAATCGATATCCTAGATTTTTCATGTGGAACGAAAAACTGCGTTTAATTCAGCTCATCTCATTCATGTCTATTTGATATTTTTTCTTCATACCATATATATCCTAACCTGTATTTTTCCTTTTTTGTCTCTTATATTACACTTTTTTCTTAACAAGTACTTCCTAAGGCCTTTTCTACGATTGACCGAACTTCATTGGATACACGATGTTATCGTATTTAATAGAGTCTTCAACGAAGAAACTGCTGCTTCTGGAGGCGTAGTTATTAATTTTGCACTGGTGTCAATTTGTTATATTTATTGTAGAATATTATATATTATATTATGTATGTCATATTTTTATATGTTATATTTTTTACTATTTATTTGTTTATTACATTCTCATTACAACTAACTGCTTACGGTAACGCCCAAAACAGTCTTACAACTTTGAAAAAAACAACTTCTTTCAGTACAGGTATTGAATAGAATATTGAATATTTTCTAGTGGGACAAAAGGTCACGCAGTTTTTGAAAAGTAAAAAATAAGCATAAATAAATAAGTAAATAGTAGAAAATAATGAAAATCTTGACTATGGCTTAAATTTTACTATCGACAAATTGCAATCTCTATGCCAAGATTCAAGGAAGGTCGAACGTTCGCACTTCTAAAAAAACAAGCAGATGTGCATCTGGTTCACAGCTATAGTATCCAGGTATTACCTGCAAGAGTCGAGCTTGAACTGTCCCACCAGATACTGTCTACCACAGAATGATAACCCAAAGAGGATACAGTTCTGACTAGTTGGTTCTATAGCAGATTGTCAGAATTTCCACGATTTCTATATTTTTTTCCAAAGTACGGATCAAGTAGGGTAGTTTGAGCACTCTTTTTGTGTACTGCGGATCCAGCAGCTGTCACAGGTGCTCGCTGCTGTAGACAATTAGGAATAAGGTGGGCGGAAACGCGTAGGAGAGACAGAAGATGGTCAAAGCATTAAGCACAGCTGAAAAGCCGCCATCGGACACATTTGGACTAAAAGTGGGACGAAAATATCAATTTTTTTTTGGAAAAAAACCCAACATAGGAATATACTGGAATTGACTTAAGCATCAATAAAGTACATCTTCATAGCATCATAGATATCAAGATTAATAGTACAACTTCAAAAATATTGAAAGCGCAGCCTTTGAGGGTAATACAAATGAATCATAGAATATATTTTTATAATATATAAATAAGAAGCAGAAAACAAAATAAAAAGGATAGGTCAAATAAAAAATGAAGATAGACAAGTAAAAAACAATATAAAAAGAATAAATAAAAATAAGTAGAGATAAATGGAACGAATGTTATCACATAAGATATTAGTAGAGTTTTCTTTACTAATACCTCGAAATGTTCCTTACTTTTTCTTGTGAACGATCAATAAAAATACGAAAACTGCAATGTTCTTAAGTGCTTATAAGGTTATTAGGAATAAGATTCGAAATTTGAAAAGGTTTAACCTTTCTACATCGGAATCAATTTCACCAATCAATCCTGCAATTCTGGAAGTTCTTAGTTACTATGAATATTTTAGTGAAATCCCTGAGCTGCCTAGTGGAAAATTGCTTCGACTCGTTCTGCTTTCAAACTGGGGTGATGACACTTATGTTGGCCTAAACGCTGTTGAAATATTCAAAGATGATGGAAAACGTCCCGATGTGGCAAAGGTATTTTCCACTTACAGGTTCTTTCTATACGTAGTAGACTTGAAATGAATTATAAACTTTAGAAAGTGTTGTAGATCTCGTCAAATGCCACTCATAGCATCGGTGACGTTGAATCCATCTTTGTGGAGTCGTTCACGTGTACTGATCAGGGGAAGATGTGGAGAGCAGAATTGCAAACGGATCGACCACTTATTGTTGAGATCACATTCACCGACACCATACGAATAGCAATGTTACGATTTTGGGTAAGAGGACATAAACAATGGAAGAGAATGAAAGAGAAACTGCATAGATTAGAAAAGAATTGAATTTTTAGATGGACTTTTTTTGAAATTTTTAAAAATAATTTCTAATTTTTTCTTCTTCACAGAACTACAGCGAATCACGGGTTCATGCTCAAATGGGTGTGAGAAATCTGCGCGCCGAACTCGACGATGTCATTATATTCGAAGGGGAAGTTGACTGCGCCTTTGCTGATCATGAGTCGGAACCCATGGGAGAGGTAAGTGAGCAGACGCAACCGCCGCTCTTAAGCTGTTGATGGTGTGCATGAACTTTCCAAAAATGTGGAGGTTGTTAAGAAAAAGAGCAAAAAAAAATCAACAAAAAATCTTTGCAAAAAAATCTAAAAAGAAAACCAAATCTAAAAAAAAACCACAAATCGCATCCTCATTGACAAAAAGTGCTCATAATTCTTAACAACATCCTTCTTCTAAACAGGCGATTCACTGGCCATTTTCTAGGAACCGAAATGATTTCTTGAGCAGCCCTGGACGCTCAAAGGCACGCTACTTTCTACAACAAGTTCGATTGGAGCGCGCCAGTCTTGTGTACGCGCAGCATCTTCCGGGCTGTTTTTACGCTAAGTAGGAAGAAATGGACCTAATCACTCCTTTCTCCATAATCTTCTATCCCGTATACGAATACTCCACCTGAAATCCGTACCACTTCAGATTCGTGGGATGATGCCTTCAACGAGGCTCAGTTCTGACCACTTTTTTGAGGTGGAACATTGATTGCCTACCGTCTCTTCCCTTTCCTTTAACATGTGCTAAATCCGACCATACTAAACACCTTTTCAATAGTAATCTTAGGTATAATTTCTATTAAAAGGTAGGTGTAGCGCAATCGGCAAGAGGTTCCGCTGTGACTGCCTGATCGATTGATGGTTCGAGGCCGCCCTAGTGCCACCCAAGCCTAATTTGGTGCGAGACTTGTCTGGGAGGATAAAAACACCGATCTTCACAGATCCCCCCCCCTCTCCCCTCCCCACAAGTCATTGTATAGGCCAATTACGCGTTCGTAAACCTCAAAAGATTCTATATTGGCGCATCCCAAAGGGATTGATTAACGCAAGAGACTTTGTCATTTATTCTTTATTTTGTAGTGAAACTGTTGTTTTAGAGATAGAACCTCTCTAATATCTAACTATTTGTTCTACGACCAATATCT
The DNA here is from genome assembly GCF_031761385.1 of Necator americanus. Classification (NCBI taxonomy): domain Eukaryota; kingdom Metazoa; phylum Nematoda; class Chromadorea; order Rhabditida; family Ancylostomatidae; genus Necator; species Necator americanus. The sequence continues at coordinate 27,906,157 of NC_087371.1, forward strand.
CTTTTGAATATGTTTCATACTAATTCACTAACAACGTTTTCCGCAATTACCGACTTGTGTGTGACTATTTTCTCTAGATCCTAACCGCATTGTTTCAGGAACACACCACAATTTTTCCAATTCATAAATACCTGCAGCAATTTTCAGACAGTTCTGTTCACCGTAGATGAGAGTATTCTTGAAGCAATCGCTGAGAACGATGTCTGCTTGATTCCTGACTTTGTCCAGAGTCCTGCACTCGATGCAACAGGTAATCTAATTGCCTTAATTTGTTGAGTCTTCATTATCTCCTAATTCAATGACGTCTCTACAGCAAAATAAATTGTGTACCCTCCAGGTACATACTTTTCTGAAACTTTAGCATGCATTTCAGGGAGTAACACTACTCCATTTAACAAGTTCCAAAAGTGTCCGAAAAACACTCAAAAATGTTTTAATATGGAAGAAAAGTAGAGTCCTCTGAGAAGTTGTCCAGCACAGAATTCCGTTTCAAGGAGACGCTGTTTCTTCGGTCACCATCGTAAATAATCTTACACGATAACATAGAGTAGGGTTATTTTTGTTTATACGCCACAGGTACTATAATTCGAGAAAATTGTGGTGGAAAACAAAGCAAATGTTACAAACCTGATGAGTACTCTAATCTTTCGATTTTAACAAAGGATTATGTCCGGGAAAATGGCAAATAGCGTTACAATTCCCCAAAAATTTGCAGAGGAAGAAAATGTTAACATTAAATTGAAAAAAAAACTTTCAAAAAAGTCAAAAATAAATCAACAATCACATACATATGAGATATGATAGGGTTATCACAAAGAAATTAAAATATCCCAGATGAGAACCATGCAGAGAAGGTGAATGCAGTAAGTTTCTTGAGAGTCTAGAGTGCTAAAAGTGATTTCGTAAATGCAGCAAGTAGTAGTAAGTGCTCTCAGTGTTGGTTCACTTGACAGATCTAATAAGTCGGCAAAAATCACCGCGCAATAGGGCAGTGTCACATAGGATCCAGAAAACCCACTTCAGTCCTTTTGCGGAAATCTGCATCAATGAGAATTTCAACAGAATCAAGTTTACTACTTGACTGAGTCAATAATCTCTCGAAACGATATTAAATGTTCGACTTCCTTTTTTTCTTTGGTCGCAACAGCGCAGTCTCACAAAAGTGCACGGAAAACAATTTCCGTTCTTTGGTGGAAGTAATCTGCGGAAACGTGGAGAAGAGGCTCTCAGTGATTCTCGAACTTCGTCATGGGTCCTGAGTCTGCGAGAAGTTCTCGAGCATCATGTTTCGCGAAGACGATACGTGCCGTAGGTGCTCGTACATAGTCTTATCAAGAATTCGCTATCGCCCTGTCACATTCATTTATGATTCCATGATTTACAACCCTCTTGGTTGACCTACAGCTTAACTGTTCTGGATTGAAAGTCAGTTACTAACTACTCTATTGTAATATTTACTTATTTATTTATTTATAACGCTCAATACAATGCCAAAAAGGATGGGGCAAGAACAAAATGCAAAACAAATGCCGTGAATACATAGCGAAAAGGCGGAAAAAGAATACAGCGAGCAGGGATCTTTCCCGTGCAGGATTCTAACTAAGTGTTCACACTCAGCTTTAAGCGGTTGCGTGCTGCCTGATGTCGCAGTGTTACATTATGAATTAGAACATCTGATCAGTCTGTATGTGTTGTATGCGCAAAGTGAACTTGTTCACTCTATGCAATGAAATGCAATGAAACTCTCACCCTTTCGGGACTTTTTAAAGTAAATAATTTGCATGCTTGAATAGTTTTCATGGTAACACTATTGCAGAGTTCGCGTTAGGTTTAACTCCTCAGCGACCGGTAACTAGAGAGACATCGACCTCCACACATGTGAATGAAAGGCCGATAAGCGCAACTCTTCCCGATATGGAAGATGACGACACCTCTGGAAAAGTTAAAAGTATGATCCAATGTTTGCTCTCGAACTCATTCGCAATTTCTTAGCATAACTTTGATTTATCTTTTCAGTACTGCACCTAGAATTGTGCGAGAATTGGGGTGCTCCTGGCTCGATTGGATTGTGCGGATTGGAGTTACTCGGGCAGAAACAAAATGTGATCGATTCTACGACGTTAATTATTACTACCAGTACTCAAAGCGATGCTCAAAGGTAAGAGTTCAAAAGTTAACCAGTAAGCGTCGCGCAGTTGAAGCAGCTCTCGACCCGCATAGAGCAAACCTTATTTCTAGTGTGTGTCGCTCTCATCGGAAGTACCCCCCTAGGTTCGGGCTGGCGTCGCGGTCCTTGGTATCGACGACGTCATTCCATGTATCCTTGCTCGAACGGTGTTCCGTGACAAGGGTCCTCTTCGTGTGCTCTAGGCGTGGGCTCTCATGAGGCCAACCGCGAAGAAGCTCCGTCTCCGGTATTTGAGAATTCCGCCCCTACACGGAATAATGCGGCATCAATTAACTTGCACGCAGAACATATCAATTACATCACTTACACCTCTCTCTATTACTTTAATTCTACGCCTGACTTCTATGTATTTACAGATGATACGCTCCCCAAAACGATAATATTTCCCTATTACATATTTACGCATTTACATAACTACAAATAACTCTGCTCCTAATACAATATCTACTCATTCTCAAAAACGATGATATGATGCAGGTCCGATGGAATAGAGGGAACTGGCCCAACTAATCACAAAACCCCAAAATGGAACGCAGCGGAGCTCAAATGTTCGAGAATGAGTTTATCCTGGCGGCATCGGGATATGGTTACTCCTTTTCCTCTTTTCTTTATCCTTTCACGGAGTGGACCGTGGATAGCTCCTCACCAAGCTAGTCGGCCCCTGCTTTAACCGGCGGTACTTCTCGCGGTAAAATGTGGTAACTATAAATTGATTTTTAAAAAATGTGATAAATTGACCGATCTCTCCGATTAACCCTCGACGCTGATGAACATTAAAAGCACGGAAGGGGGGTCGGAATCGTGAGAGTATCAAGAAGGAGCGGTCTGTTTTCCGGCTTTATGTCGCTAATAAGTGCGCCCGCATAAGCTACCCTATTAGAAAGCTGGTTAAGGACGGGGTGGGCCCTACACGTACAAACCAAAGGTGCTACTGGGACTGCGCAGGCTGGCCACATTTCCGACGTGATGCTCGGAGCCCCGTAAATAGGCGGGCTTGATTCACGGTGACGTTCCGCGTGCGGATCGAGCTGACGAATGTCGCCGATGTAGACCCGTTATACCTTAGATAGAAGGCTCGCAAACGCTGCTAGCACCGGCTCTGAAATCTGAGATGCTTCATCCTCTAAGAGGACCTTAAATCGTCTACTGCACCCGGCAAAGGCACCATGTTTCGTGCCCATGATGTTGAGGAGAAACACGGTTGTGACACATAATACATGTGCGGGCGAAACTTAAAGATGAGCAGGATCATCTGCCCCATTGTCCTAAAAGCGTGCAGCTCAAACACGGCATACTCTTCTTTGTCTTCCTCCGTCATATGGGGGCAAGCTTAGGGTCGTTAATATATTCATCCAGGACCCTACGCCCAACTCGATCGCAAACATTCCTCTCCGCTCGACCTGCGTCGATGTACTCTTCGAAGCGGAGAGGAATGTTTGCAATGCATTGTCTGGGCAAACTGGACCAGACGCGTGAGTGCTCGCTGTCGCCAATACGGGCATTTCCCCGTCTTCCTCGTGCCAAAAGCCATCTGAATAGCAGCAAAGAGGATGCTACCGACCCCCGCTGCTATGGGTTCGCCGAATGGGTAATGTGACGATAGTGTATCGTTACTACGGTGTTCTGTGCCATCGGCTGTATTTCTAACTGATTAGGGCAGCCAAGAGTGGCCGCTCCATAGACTCGATCCGTGATAGCGAAGGCTGCCGATCCTCGCGCGAAATTATCGATCAGACGCATTTTCAAAATATGTGCGTCGAACGGATTGGCTGCAGCTAGCGCTTTTGTCAAACGGACTGCGATGTCGACGAGGACGATGGGACGACTGTGTTCGCAAGACATTCTACCCATCGACTATGCAAACCGCTAATACCGACGACTACCCTCGGATTTTCCGCCTGAGACTCTAAATCCGCTCGTCGAACTGTAACTTAACGTTGAACCGTCGAACGACTCGCATGCGTGGGAGAGTTAGCACAAACTATCCGCATCACCATTTGCTCACAGCCCCTTCCGCTTCAGTGACCGTGTCCGAGAGAACGAAGTGAACGCGTAACGGGAATATCTGAAAACTGGGTATCGTCGCGATCACCCGTGCGCCTGTCGATCCTCATGCTTGGTGCGTATCGCTGACAAGGCCGGAGAAGCTACATCAAAAATCCGGGATCATTTTGCAAGATTATTTGCCACTTGGCTAGCTACGAGTAACGGCGATAGTTCTCGAAGGACACTCCCCTGTGCGCGAGCCATTAGTCTTCCTGGTTTGGACGTGACACTCGTAGAGGCATGATGGCTATCTAGTTCCATATTTGTCAGGTTCACCAGAATTTATCTGAAAAGCGTAACGCGAGCGATGTCCCGCATGCCAAAGGAACCATAAAGACGAACAAAACGCGAATCAAAAGGCAAAATGAACTGTTGCGTGGGAAGTGCGACATCATCGACAAGGAGTAAGAAGAACTACAACCAAAAAGAGAGAGAAGCAAAAGTATAGAAAAAAGAAAAATGCAACGAACACTAAGAATATCAGGACAATAGTGAGAAAAAAGTTGTAGCCAGCAAATGATAGCAGAGTGTTAACATAGAATACCAAGGCGACGAATCCTTAACCGTAATGAATCCTGCGGACTCCTTGTGTGGAATGATGAGGCGGTGGCGGGACCGCAGAGCTTGCCATGGGTTTCGCAACGTCCAGCTGCCAAGACACGCAGAAGTGTTTCGAAACCTCACATTCCAATTTAAACCGTAAAGGTTTCGCGACACCTTGGCCCACATCCAAGTCGATCCAGGCGAGACCTCGCGAGCGTTTCGAAATCCAGGAAAGCGCCCAAAACCTCAAAGAAAAGTGAGAACAAGGGAATCCAATATGAAACAAACGCCATAAGAGGCACAGCAGAAGAGAGGAAAGACCTGGTAAGTGGAAAACGGCACCACGCAGAGCGGAAAACCCGAACATAATTACCGTCCAACCTACTAGTTTACACTTCTCTCACGGCATGAGCACGCCTTTGCCCTTCGCGGTCATGACCTCGCCCCCAGCTGAAAAATCCCAGCTAAGACATTGGGCCATAGCCTTTACGGGCGCTTCACAACTGCTATCTTCATCTTCGTTTTTGCACAATCGTCAACTCTTGCACCACTTACCTAGTTGCTTCTCAACTCTTCTCTACAACAACCCATCAACGACTCCCTAAAACGCGCTAAACAGCTTAGCTGCTCTACCGCAACTATTGGGCCTCCTTAAACGCACAACGTCGGTACCGGACGCAACTCAATGCTTCGACGTCATCAGCTTCGACGTCATCACTAATTGCACCGGAACGCATCTGAATTCTACATCCCAATTCCACTTAACCAACCAAAAAAGCGAAGCTACACGAGTCAAGAGAAGGTATTGCGGGGAGTTCGCACTAGCCACCGCCCGACACCCGCGCCTACTTAGCAGCGATAGGTGAACCGCTCGCACAGAGCATATCACTTACATCACTTAAAATCCATAACGACACGAAGGTGATAAATAAGTAATAATAAGAGGAGAAAAACTTAAGAATTCGAAGAAATACGACAGATTTTTTCGTCATTCAGGCTTCTTAACGGTAAGAATTTAACACGATCACCCGATGATATGTGGTTGATTCCCTTCGATCCCAAGCAACATCCAACAATCACCATCAACTTTCAGAAGCCTACAACATTAAGTGGTAGGTGTTCTCATAATCAACATGTAAAGATGTTCTACTGGCAGTATGCCACTACAGGCATTTCATTCTGGAATTATAACGCTTCACCGGAGATGTCGTACGCTGGTGTTCGTTTGTTACATATTTTTATCAATGGACGATTGGCAACAAGCAACGTACTACTAAGGAAAGCACCAGGTACCAAATGTATTCACTGAGTTCAATTATGGGAATTAAACCAGAAATACTAAAATTCTAACCAGTCCTAATTGAAGGCAGCGTATCACGAAACTGACGGTGGGGTCTCTGTGGGAAAATAGGTATAGAAATCGGGAGTATGACTATAAGCATTGACCCGCTCAATTCCCCTTAATCGTTCTGGGAACGGCATTTGTTCCTACGAGAGAACGTCTAATCCTTGTTCACGCGCCTCGGAAACGAGCGAGCGGTCGAAATTTAATAAAGTCTCCTCACCAGCCTATCCAAGTAAGACCAGTGAATACGCTGGTGAGGAGACTGGAAGGTGTACGGTAAGTGTGCGTATTTCAACGTACCTCGTAGTGACCAGCTCTGCACGTCATTTTTCAGGACGATTAAGGAGAATTGGGCGTGGCCATGATCGTTTCCATAGTCTACATCCTGAGCTCTACGTTTTTCCTTGCGTTTCAGTACCACGTCAATTTTGTACGCTACTTTCAAGGAAGGTCCTGGAAGCTACACAAGCTTCAGGAAAAGAGGATGTAACGAATGAGAAAAGCAAATGAATAAAGGTGATTCTCTCAGATGAGCTGAATGTGTTCAGCCGGGTGGGAGCGACGTGTCCGCCGCAACGCTCACTCTTTCTCTTCTTGACACGCATATCTAACTTCCTCTGCCTCAGTCGAAGTCGCCACACTCTCACTCGATTGAACACATTCGATAACTAGCTGCACTTGACTCGGCTTCCAGAAAGTGCCAGTGCTTTGTCAGAGAGGAATCAATTTTTTTCAGAAGGAAGATGAAAGGATAAGATGAAAAAAATCGATGATTACAGTAATACTGATGCGCACTTAAATTCAAAAAAAAAACACGTACCTAAAGAATACAATGAAGAAGAAATAAAGACTACAAAATCAAATAGTAAAATGAAGAACAAATGAAGAAAGAATGATAGCTTATTGGAATATGAAAATGAGAAATCACCTACTGTCTTGTGCTCAGCAGGAGAAGTGGATCAAATACTAATGATAAATGATCACTAACGGTTTTTAACTATCTATGTTATGAACGAAGTAACGTAACTGAAACTTAGCTTTTTTGAAAACTGTCGATGAGTTGCAAAACTACAAGAAATAATTCAAGTTTTATTTAGACCAAATTAGTTCTTAGACCCAGTTCTTGTGGCTGTAAGTTCTTCCCGAATTCATCAGAAGTTCGTCCGACAGTTCGATACTGCTTTTATTTTTCACGTGTTTGAGGTTTTGTCTTTTTCGACTTCGTTCAAGATATCAGCATAGAGCGCCCTCCTAATATTCGTCCACTCATGCGGCCGAACACACGTTCAATTTACGGATGTGAGTTTCCTTCCGATGTCGTTTTTCTGTAAAAATTTATTCGGGATGATTTCAGTTATTTTTCAACTCCAACTGCTCAGTTCTTGGGGAGATGAATTCTATATTGGGTTGAATGGTGTCGAACTCTACGATACCCGTGGCGAAAAAATAAATGTTGGGCCTCAGAGTAAGGCAGCACGGTATAACCTCATTCATAGATGAAATTCCAAAATTTAAGATACATTGTTCAGATTTGGCTGCTTTTCCTGAGAGTGTCAACATCCTTCCATCGGTGGAAAACGATCCACGAACGAGTATGAATCTTATAAATGGCTGTAATGATACAGAAAAGTGGTTTTTTTTCTCTATTCGATTTGACTTCAAAACCACAACGAAACCTAGTTTCAGAGCGGAACTGATGTGGCTCACTCCTATGCTACCAAATCGCTGTGCTCGGGTATTCTTCGTATTTGATGTGCCAATCGCTGTATCTGCTGTCGTCATTTACAATTACCGTAAAACACCTGCACGAGGAGTGCGCCATATTTCTGTGAGTACAAACGGATCCAAACGACATGGAGTTCAATGCAGTCACGTAAGCGGCTGCGCTCGAAGCGGCGCCGTAAAGCCAGCGGTTGGCATCGAGCTGGGACCGAAATCGCGAGTTGCAACGACGTGTGGTTTCAGCAAGAGTCCCATCTCGACCCTAACCATTGCGCTCCTCTACGTAACTGCACCGAGCTTCACGTCGTTGTGACCCGACTATAATTATGTGTGTGTGGCGTTTGGTGCTAAGTTTAAACCAAGTTCAATTTTTTCCCAAAAGTTACTTCTGCCGTAAACCACATGTTAAAGGATGATTTGTTGACATGGATAACCACACACGACGGTGTTTAAACGTGAGGAGAAGGTGTACTCGTAATGAATATTTTGCAAAAAAAAATACAGTTACATTAAAGAATTATCATTGTAGCAAACATAGCTGGAATTCTAAGAACGAGTTTTACGTTTGGATCAGGCCATTGGTCATTCTTACTCCACACTTCATGTCCGTGGTACTCATCGTTACATATCTGAGACTACACATTTGTGACCTGCTTTTTGGTCTTCAAACCGGGTGTAGCGCAGTCGGTTAGAGGTCTGCTGTGGCCGCACGGTCGATCGTTCGAAAACGCTCTAATGCCAGCCAACCCTTTCACCCCTCCGAGGTGGATAAATTGGTACTAGGCTTGTCTGGGAGGGTAAAAACATTGATTCGATCATGGGTCCGCAAACACATGGATTCCAAAACCCCAACAATCACGAGTTACAGTGAAATGCGTTGGTGCATCCCAACTGGACTGATACGCCCGAGACTTTATCCTTTATCTATTTATTCTTCTGTTCGATTGAAAGTTATACGAATTCCCCTTTACATGTGTTGTATTGATTGAATTTCTTTTTGTGTTTTCACTTTCAGTTTTTTAGGTCTCTGCTGATGATCTGATCGTGTACTCTGGTGATGTTCCGGCGAGCAGTGCGGAGAAGACAGGAATCCTTGAAATCGATTTCAGAGAAATGTAAATTTAAAAGAAAGGGTAGTTAATTACAATTGTCTGATATAACAGTGCAGGGTAGTGTAAAGCCAACATGTTAAACAACTAACAACTAATAATTTACTAGATTCTATGAGAGTATAGCTTGCTCTAAGCAAATCACTGGTTTTTGCACTCGAATAAATTAAAGTTGCTGACTCCGCATACGCTTTGCAAGAGAACGTGAACAAAGTATTTGCACAAACAGGTCAAAAGAAAATCTGGATGTCTGGCAGGCAAAATTGATTAATTCCTCAGATTTTCGTTTTCAATCCATATCAGGTTATTTCACAGCAGACAACAGCAAAAAGCGAGTCCGATTATGCAAAGACACAATACAAATTAAACTACTATATAAATACAAAATACTAGAATACTAATACCAAACACTAATGGAATACCCGAGTGTAGCTTTGAATCACTTTTTCTCCTAATTCTTAGTATTTGTGTGATCTATTACTGCAACATACATCTTTTTTTTGCACTACTGACTGTTTGTCCCACATATGGTATGCATATCATATAGTCGGGTCAAAAAGACATGAAGTGTGGTGCATTTACGTATGCGCTCGAAACGGCGCGGTGGAGGCACTTGGAACCGAGGGGGGACCATCGCAATCTGCGGCGATGGGTTGTGTCAGTAAGGGTTCCAGTACGTTCCTAGCCGCTACGCTCCACCGCACCGCTTCAAGAGAAGCCGAGTTGCACCGTGCCTCATGTCGTCTTGATCCTACTATCTGTAATACGTATGTGAGGTAGTTGGTTTAGCTTCAGGATAAATAACTCCGTGTAGAGGTTATTTATTTCTCATTCGTCCAGGGTGACATCCTGTAAGAACTTAGTGAACACCAAACCCGCCAGTCGGCGAAGCTGATCAGTTTGTTTTCCTTTTGGAATTCTTCCGCGCTGTAATTGGAACGATGTGGAGGCTTGGGAAGGAGAGAGGAGGAGCTTGATGATATATGTATAGCATCAGAGACCTCGAACTATTTTCAGGCCTTTGATAATGAAGAAGTTGTCCAAATGTCAGGCCAGTAATAAAGTTTCACGAAAACCTCGCTAACACAACAAGAAAACATAAATCTACTTATTTAACTCACTTATTTATATTTGAAGAAGGATACACATGACATCGGGAACTATCGCCTTGTCTGCTTACTGTCCGTCATCTTTACAAGAGTGATCATTAACAATATTGAAAATGTCTAAGATGAACACTAGTTACGCGTGCATGGATGGCCACAAGAAGAGTTCAGCACGATTAAGCATACACAAAGTTCAGAACTTATTGAGTAAAAAAGAGAGTGAAAATACCGCTGCTCCCAATTTTAAGGGCGTAGGGAAGGCGTTAAACTCGGTTTGGACGGAAGAAGACAAGGAAGCCTTGGACAACCTACTATAAGGTTTGCCTACTCGATACACAAAGGTATTCTGGGATTTATGCAGCAGCATTATATATGAATGCACCCATTATGTATGTGTAGATCAGAAAATGAACTTAAAGCTGGGCAGGAGGAAGCGAACGACTTGGACGCATGTAAAGTGGATAAGAAGTAGAGTGCAGTAAAGACGTGCTGTAAAGAGTAAAGTAAAGACTAGACTAGTAAAGAGTAAAGACTACTAAAGACAGTAAAGACTCAGCTCCGTGCTCAACTATTTAACAGCACCGTACGTTTCGCGTACAACCATTAACTGGAATCGTTCTTCGAAACATTGGACAAAGTTCTCACCATCTTTCTTCCCCGCAATTAACATAGAATGATGCGCTAACCTGGAATAAAATGAACGTCAATATCATTGTGATAAAGATAAGGGTTCGGCGTCAGATCAAGTAAACTGGTAACTACTATTTAAGCGGGTGTCTGCATGCATGTATTCAATTTCGGAAAAAAAGGTTAACATTATGAGAGTAACGAACATGGGGCTACATACATAATAGGGCCAAGACGACATGAAGCACGGTGCAGTTGCGCAAGCAGCTACGCTCAAAGCGGTAAGGTTGAGTGTACCAGTTAGGATTAAATCATGCGCAAGTATAAATGGCTGGATGGAACGCACGATTTTGCCATTTATACTTGAAGTCTGTTTGTTAATTTGTAGCTCGGGAGAAAACACGCGTAAGTTCCATTCAAATCCATCCCGGTTAGAACTCAACCATATCACGAGCTAGGGATCGATCTCCTGATTCTTTTCGTTACAGTAATCGCGTGTTTAAGTTATGTACAGCGCTTTCAGTTAGTAGGGAACCCATAAAAATTGGATGCAACCGAATCTGCCACACTGTAGCGGTTTTCTGGAACCCAAGAGAAGAACCAGCAGACTGTAGACGGGCATGTTCCTTGGGTCCCACCCACCGTAGTGAGGTACTGAATTTTTACCATGTTGCTCTGTTGTAGTAAGTTGATGAAACTTACATATTTCTAGGAAAGTAAAGAAAGAACACAAGCTTCATAACATACCCAGTGTTTAGAAGTAAAGTGAAGGAAAATGAAAAAAAGGATAGATATTAAGATATTAAAAAGCAGGATATTGCTGTTACCAGTTAGTGCCAACAAAGATGTATATAAGCTGTAAATGAATTGTAGGGTTCAAACAATATGTCCTATTCCAAATATATGTTTTCTTCATAACAACCACACTTCGCTGGTACAATTTTCCTCCATGAAGTGTGGAAAAACACGGTACTTGTTTATATTTTTGTTAGCATTTCATGTTTGTGCACTATTCCCGACCAGTAAGAAAGACAGAATAGGTTTCATTTTCTAATAATCAACTTTTATGGCTACCTCACAACCATCTTCGGTCTCGACTTCTACAGAGCAATTACTTCCAGGGTCAGTATTGCACTACAATACATGGAATGTATTATTTTAGCTTTTCTTCATTTAAAAGAGCAACAGTGGCAGCCCTACTCGATTTCATTTTCGTTCCAATTTTTTCAAAGGTTTCAAGATAAAGCGGAAGCACCAGCACATAATAAAAACGAAAAAACACGAAAAAAACTTTGATGGTATGGGAGTTGGGGGTGAATACAATCGGGTCAAGAAGACCTGAAACTCGAGACAATTGCATCAAGCGGTTGCGGTCGAACCGGCGCGGTGAAGCTGGCAGTTGTCAGCGATCTATCTACATCAGATCAAAATTAGTACTAATCTACCCATCTTGATCTGATACAAGTAATCAGGTGTTCGAGTTGAAGCAACCTATGTTAGCGACCTAGCGAGGAGCTCAAACACAACCGCACACATTGATATAGTTGGGTCAAATCGACATGAAGCTCGGTGAAGTTATGTAAGCGGCTGCATTTGAAGCGGTGCGTTAGAGGTTAGGATCGTGAGGGGAGTTTTGTTAATGTCACTTATGCAACTCATGCTCATGCAACTATAGTTGGGTCAAAATGACATGAAGTATGGACATTTGCGCAAGCAGCTGCGCTCGAAGCGGAGTGGGACCGTGTAGAGATCCTCGCTACCGCCACCCACCTCAGCAGCTCGCCATGGTCTCACCTCGATTCCAACCGCTGCCTCCACCGCACCGCTTCCGAGCTCGGCCGCTTCCGCACCGGTCCGTGCTTCATGTCGTTTTGACCCAACTATACACCGTGCTCAATATTGATTTGACCCAACTGTAAACTAAACAAATAGGTAAGATCTATGATGGTTTAAAGGCAGTATACAAAATTGATTATGTTTGGAGCTCTCCAGGAAAAGATAGGGTTAAAGGTATAAATAACAAGTTTGGGTGCGACTACTCTCAATTCCCCTAAAAATCATAGGCATAGGAAGCCCTCTATTCTATCGATTTTTTACGAGACATCTGACGACTTGTCGCGTGCAGGTATACGCCGCGTCTTCGAATGAGGAGACAATAGATGGGCCGTTGACGCTGTTTTTCCCGTTCGTTGACAGACGCGTGTATCTACACTAGCATGAGTGTCGTGTCACGTTACCAGATGCCTCGTAGGAGAATTTGATGAACAAGGCCTTTTCCCACGGTGTTTTTCAAGACAGTTAGGGAGAATTGAGTGCGATCATGGATCATAATGTACAACCCTAACACCCGGTATTTTCGTAGAGATACGAACACTGCAGTCAGTTTCATGGTATGTTAACTTAAAGTAAAAAGTAGAACAGCAATTTGATAGGGAGGAACGGCAGAATTGAAAGAATGGCTTCTACTGTAACAGCCTGTAAGGTAGAATATTCTTATTCTACCTTACAGGCTGTTACAGTAGAAGCCAGTATTTCAGTAGAATACAGTACATGTCTGTGCTATCTGTTACAGTAGAATATTCTTATTCTTGACATAGAGTCTAGTCAAAAAGAGCTGATTTCTGTTGCGAATACGCGTAAGCGGTCAGTCCCAAAGTGAAAAGTGGCAAGTTCGCTCAGTTTTGTGATAGGAAATAGCGAATGTGCCACGTTGAGTGCAACCACATGCGAAATTCCACCAGAAGTCAGTTGGTTTGGATCCGAAAGTTACACTAAATACGAACTTTTAGCCTACGTGAAACTCTGTGTGCTCCATTCAATGAACCTCCGATCGCTGTCACAAGCCATTCCGTTGTCTATCGGACTTTTTCCCAGCTGTACGGCATGTGTTTTACGTCAACAAAATTCCTATTTAAAATTATTGCTTCCAGCTATCGAGGTATGGTTGCTGTAAAAATTATCAATAAGAGAGCATTGCCACCGGCGATTGCAGAGAAATTCCTACCAAGGGAACTAGACATCACCATCAAAGTGCAGTGTTTTGGATTTATTTCACAGCTTCTTGATGTTTACTGGATTACTGCTAGGTCAGACATCCGCATCTGTCAAGATGTCTCGCCGTTCTGATGCCGTCTACGACGAAAATAGTTCTCATTTCGGAATTTTATCATAGGGGAACCTTATTGGAGCTGATTCTCAAAGAACAGCGGATCAAAGGTTTGCTAAATTTACGTGGAAAAAGGCGATCGATAAAGTTGGAGCCATTTCCACATTTTTAGAGGCTCCACAAGGCGTGCGCATGTTTCGGCAACTTATAGAGGCCGTCCACTATCTTCATGAAAGAAACATTGTACATCGGTAACAATTTAATGTATGCAGACCTCCTTTTGGGTAAAAGGTATAATAGTTCCCTTTTCAGCGATATAAAACTGGAAAATATCTTGATTGACGGGAACGGAGACGCTAAGCTAGCTGACTTTGGTTTTGCACGATTCATTGCTCGCCGAGAGAGGTGGGACCCAAACTCATTCAATTAATTCATGAACAGCTTTTGTTTTGTTTTGTCCTGAAATACTCGGATATTTTTTTCAACAGTCATACATCCACTGCTTTCAGCTTCGCGAGTACTATCTGATTTTCTCATCTAAACAATTTGACTTATATTCAAATACATCACCTTGATCACCTTGACTCCCGTTGATCTTCGAGCTGGTCGAGCGGGCGCCAGTAATTCTTCCATTTGTCCCGATCGCGTGCCAGAGTAGCTCGGTGGTTCCTCCTTTCGCGTGGGACACGAAGAGCATCATACCTTTCTTTGAGGGACTTCGTGAAGAAATCTGATAGGGTCGGCGGTCTTCCTGTAGTGCGCTTAATATCGCGGGGAACCCAGTCGCTCACGGCTCTGGTCCAACGGTTGTCATTAAAGCGCATCACGTGTCCGGCCCACCTTATTTTGCTTTCCTTGGCAAACGCGGCGGCGTCTCTAATCTTCGATCGCTGACGTAGGAGAGAACTTTATTTATTCAAATACATAGCATAAAAAAGGAGTACAGTTGCGACGATGATATCCTGTAGGAGCAAATCTTTTAGAACTATGATGAGGTTTGCTTGAGTTCACCTTTGCAGCTGATTTTATGAAATATAACGAAACACTGCGAACAGCAACAAAAACCTTCAACTTTAGAATTCCAAAATTATTCATGGACCTACAGCATTCCTTTATGGCACTAGTGTTCCTTCATGATCCTGGATACTGAAATGGTTGCTCTCAACGCGTCCACCTGAACACGTCCCGGTGTCCTCACCACCCTATTCATTGGTTTTACTTGAACAGATCAGTAAGGAGATCTCATTGATTTTCGACCGCTCGCACGTGGATGTGGAGCATTTATGGGAGACGCCTTCTAACACACTTCATAGGAACAAACGCCGTTCCCACCCCGTTTTTTAGGACGATCAGGGAAAATTGAGTGGAAACCCGGACATAATCGTGATATACTCCTCGAACCCTAAATTTTCCGTGGTATTTCCACAAATGTCGATTTCGTGATGTGCTCCCTTTACAGTTTGCTCTTTATATGCGTAACATGAGGGATGAACTCGTTCCGGGAGTAGTACGTCTCATTCTCAGCATACTAGGAAGGAAGTATTTCAGTAGATTATACTATTCCAATCGGTTATGATAAAGATCAATTTCGCATGCATTCAAATGGTTAAATAAAATAAGTTTCTTTTTATTAGAACAAAAAAAACTATAGGAACATACGACTTCAAGCATAGAAATAAAGATAAAAGCATAAGAAGCATAAAATTTTGATAACAAAATCCATTGACATGTGAAGTCTATAAGCATGAAGTAGAATTTCATATATAGTAGGGTCAAAATAAGTAAAATAAAAATTAAATAGTAAATTAAATGCATTAAGCACGGCGCAATTGCGGACGCGGCTTTTCTCGAGGCGGCGCGGTAAAGCGTAGCGGTTAGGAGCGTACCGGAACCCCTGCTGACACCACCCATCGCTGCAGTTCGCGATGGTCCCTCCTCAGTGTCAACTACTGCCTCCACCGCGCCGTTTCGAGCGCGTACGCAGATGTACTGTGCTTCATGCCGTGTTGACCCGACTATAGATTATATGGTCGGGTCAAAACGGCTTGAAGCACGATGCAGTTGCGTAAGCTGAGCTCAAAGCGGTGCGATGGAGCGGCTACGATGGGGAGAGGATCCTTGCTAGGACCACTCATCGCTGCAGTTCGCGATCACCACCTCGATCGCGGTGGCTTGCTCTACCGCGCCGCTTCGCAGCCGCTTACGCAACTGCACCAAGCTTCAAGTCGTTTTGAGTCGACTATACCGCAATAGACTAGATTCATTTATAGGTCACGGTCGTTTTGTGGCACTAGGCCTTATTCGGCCCCACAAATAACTCTTTACAAGCCTTATGATTCGTACGCAGCTGACTGGTACGCGCTAGGAGTTGTCTTGTATACTATGCTGGTCGGGAAATGGCCAAAGGTAAGAGTTTTTGGAATTTGTAGTAGCTCTACATTTCTCTGTTGCAAGGGCTGTGAAACTATTAGTACACTTTACTTACGGTAGTACGGTACACTTGAACAAAATGGTTATGGTTAGCAATTTCGGTTTAGGACAATCCTCGAACAACAATCTCCTTTCCGGATTCCACTCCTTCGCCAGCCTGTCGACGACTTATCGCCTCTCTTTTAGAACCGGTACATTTTAAAATTTGTCAAGTATTCTAGTGTGCTCATCCATTATCTATTCATATCACATGTTATCACATATTATCTTCACACAATGTTTGTTGGTCGTAATTCGTACGCTGGTGCATACAGGATGAAGAAATCCGAGCAGGATATCATGACTGCGTTCATTCTGAGTGGATGGCACTACAACCTGACTGGATTTTCGCAGACCAACATTTCGTCTATCAACGTATTCATTCTCTTTAAATTATTCAAAATTTGTTCATGGCTTTAATGAATAATTTTTATTTTAATGCTTTTTTAATTGCAGTCCTGATTCACAAACAACTAGAATACCATTCAATGAATTCCCTTTAAAATACAATAAACGAATTCTTAAGTTGATTTTTGCAAGAAAAAGAATTTTGAACTTGCACTGAAAAGATGAATATTTCAGTACTATATAGTTTTCAGCAATTTAAGCATGAATTTGGTGAAATCTAATGACCAAAAAAGCTCAAATTCTGTGAACATAGCTACGTTTGGAGGATAGTTAATGACTTCGTGACTAGGGCAGTTTGTAAGAGGTTCCGCCGGTAGTGCACTATCGATTTACGGTTCGAAACCACCCTAGTGCCAACCAAACCTTTCATCCTTCCAAGATTAATAGATTTGTACCGGATTTGTCTGTGTCTGTTTGTGTGAGAATAAAAAACTGACTTAATACAACGGCGCCCTTCCCCCTAGTTATATGGCAGGATATAGTTATAGCTCTTCCCCATAGTTACAGGCAGGACATGCGATTCTAAATCTGAAGCGATTCTGAATTGAAGTGAGTTCTTTGGAGCATACTAAGAGGATTGACTGACTAACGCATAACACTTTATCCATCCCACAGTTTTCTGGGATCACATAGTTTTTTTTCCGGAATTTAGATGGGACATGGAAGAGGGTAAACTACCATCTTTCACCAACTATGCACTGGAAAAAGGAATGAGGGCAGTAAGGTATGGCTTCTGTTAGAGAAAGTTCTGCAATATACTGGAAAGCGACGCGGTTAGCATCAACCTTGGCTCGAGTTACTGAACTTCATTCAAAACCAAACACTCTAATGCTCATGCAAAAATCAGAATCCTAGCAAGTGTTCCCATTTCAGGAAAACCAAACAGCATTTTAAAACATCATTCAAATGCCTGAATAGATTGAGAAACACAACCATGTTTCCGAAATCACAAATTCTTTTCCTTCCATGGTTCGCTGTAAAATGAAGGTGTTTCACGTGACGTGCACATGGCACAGCATACTTAACGTCTAGGGATGGGATAGAATTCTTCTTTTGTGTACGGATTTGTTGCTTCACTTCGATATGTTTGTTTCGACGTCAGCAAATGCGGTGAGTTGAGTTATTTATTGTATCCTGAAGTTCCCTCCTTTTTCGTTTCACGTGTGACATCGTAGTTTTCCTGAAGGGAACTCTACCATACATTTGTACTTCGATCTTTTTTGGCTTGTTTGTTTGTTTACTAACTAAATTATGAGGGCGTGAATTTGTTCATCTCAACTTTATCCATTAACAGGACTTTGGAGTTTTATTTATTTAAAACATCATTCAAATGCCTGAATAGATTGAGAAACACAAGAAATTTAGCCAGAATAACTGATCCTTGTCCATGTATTCTTAACACCACCACAAACCCTTTTAGCCAAGTATTTGTGCGATTGTAAGACGGTACTTTTGGTTACTAACTGAATTATTAGGGCATTAGCTTTTGTGGTGTTCTTTTTTTTTTGATATGGAGAATCTGTTTCTGCACAAAATGTCCTGCATATGTTTAGGCTGCTGCTCGCATTCCAATGATTAAATTCGTTGGCGCACGGCTACCGAGGCCAAATTTCTCCCGGTACGTTTCTTAGCTTTTCCTGAGCGAAGAGATTTCACGAAACAAAAAAGAAAGAAGAAAACAATTTGTAGGGTAACTTCCGCTTCGGTCTCTGCGACATCCGGCTCTCCAGGTATCAGTTTTTTTTTAAGTCTGATTGTCGTCATTTTTGAATTTTCTTCTAACGATCTTATTTTTTGTGTTCATTCAGCTTTCCGTGTATTTTATATGGACCTTTTCACATAGGGGAGGGGAAGGTTGAGGGCACTCAGTCGCGCTCTTATTTCGGGAAGTAAATAACTAAATCAATCGGGACCCTATGACGTAAGCATTAGTCTTAGTTGACCTATGGCATGTAAGCTAATGTTACTGAGAAAAAAAGTAAGATAGAGCTTCAGAAATAAATGCGCCACTGAGTGCCCCTTCTCCCTCTCTCCCCCCAACTACAGCTTTCCTGAAAGGGGTTTTTTAAATGGGTGGACCGCTTCACTCGAGATGGGTCCGGCTTCTCCCCGTCGCACCTATGTTTTTCGGTTTTTTCCACGATAGTGACCCTGTATCCTTGCTTCTTCTTCTTACTTCTTCCTTCTCTTCTCTGTTTCTTTCGTCTTTTTTCTTTCCTTTTTTATTCTTACTCACATTATTACGAAGGTATTCAACGATATCCTATGCTTATTTCTTCTCCACGTTGTCTATGATATGAGCCCTTAACAACAAAAAGGTAGTAATCCAACCCAACACCGATCCTCGAAGAAATTAGGAATCAACGATCTTAGTTCTTTCAAGGTTCTTTCATTTTACGAGGGTCATTATTCCAATCTAAACCAGATAGGTCCCATTCGTAGTGTCGAGAGAGAGAGAGATTTTTTGAATTACATGTTACAACTTACTGTCATTCTAACTCGGCTTCAAATGACAGGTTCTGTACTCTGCAATTTAATGCAAGTTAGAGATTTCTTCAGGGCCAGTTTTGACGCTGAAAATCTAATCGAAGGAAACGGGGAATAATATACATTTCATATATTTCAATTGTTCAATTCAATAATTCAACATTGTGTTACTATATTTTCGGGTCCTCAATTTGCGCAACCTCTGAGATGAAAGTAAGAGAATACATATCCAAAACTTGTAAATCCTTCGGTACTAGTTCTTACTAATTCAACTTCTTTACTTCGACTTGCTATTTAGTCTTTGTTTCTTCACTATAAAACAGTTTTTGAGTTACCTCCTCAACTAAACCATCATCTGGATCGCTTGCACATACTAGTCATGGATCAGTTATCTCCGAAGAGAATCTTCCACACCGTTTCCGTAGGGCTCCAATCAGCCAAGAAGAATGCGACGCCATCAACGTTTGTTTTCGTTCCGTTATTTTTGGCCCACATTTCTTTTGCCATCTGCTCGGCTGTTGTCCTGGTAACGACGCGGGCAATTGTCGTTCTTGGATTTTAACGCTTACTCGAATAAGACTTCTAGGCTGGTGGAGCGTATGGACTGTAATCCAAAAACAGAAATCCTGCTGATTGCATCCGATGCTTTATCCGGTTAATGAAAGATAGATTCTATAGGTATTGTATTTGAGGCCTCAGTGTACACGTAAAAATGCTTTGAATAAATGCTCATGAACTTGAGTTTTGTTGTCATGTCAAAGGCCAATTTCCCGAACACATACTTTTGAGTTATACTATTCTTCATTTGCGTGTGATCATAGAAGATAATATGCTTAAGCAGAATGGAGTTGTTTTCGTCCTTTGGTTGAGTTCAGTATTCGATGTCTAATCGAGGCTTTGGCCATGGATCTACTCCGAAGGATAGGTAAATTGGTTAGGTTTATATACACGTAGACAGTCCAGAATTCTTTCTTTGTTTTCGATTAAATCAAAGATTTGCTGGGAGTACACGTGAAGTGGATTGAGGGCTGAGCATAGGACCACCTGACCATAATCTCACACTTAAACAAAAAGTGGCTTAGTCACTCGGCAATTCTGAACACTTAGAAGATTCTACACTTTTCAGAGATTTGTTGCCCTTGGTGAAATCCGTTGTTGATGCTTGTATCTCCAGAAGCACTGAAGATCAGAGAAAGCTAGCTGAATGGTGATTGCAAACTTTCTTATGTTTGATCTGAATTCTAAATTTTCAAGTAAGATGAGTTGTTGCTACCCAAAATGCTATATGAACGATTTACAGTCTCAATCGAGTATGGAGTGGAACCGCTGACACTTCGACAGCAGTCGAATATTACATTCCAAAGAAACGCTCTTCGGACGGAGATCCGCTCAGGAATTTGCTTGGAGCTCTCGAAGTAGTTCAACTTCCATTAATGAGTTTATTATTGTTTTGTAAGTGTTATCTTAGGCATGCACAGATGACTTATGCCTTGCGGTGATATGCAAACTTATTCATGATTCAATCAGTGTTGGTTCTATCAAATGTAAGTTCAACAAGCACAAATTTCTTTTGGATCTTTCTATTTGTAGTAGTTTTATGTACTAGTAAAAGGCTGTTTAGGTCGACAGAAGAGACATCGGAAACTAATAAAAGCAGATGCAACGTCTGTTCTCTTGCGTACCTTACGTTTTCGTCTAAAAGACGTTATTTCTCAAAAAGACTGCGCAAGAACAGACGGTAGTTCTGCGACTCAAAATTCTGATGACACTGTTGCTGCGCTTGTACTTGCAGTTGGAGCTAAAGGCAAGTCTTTCTCTTTCTTTACTGGCACCACTAGGGAAGGATGGGTGGCCCCGTTGTTTCTTATAACAAACTCCTATATGTTATTAGAAACAAAAAAATGTAATTCCAATCCCCGATATTTGTTCCTGGGCTTTCAGATCATTGAGAATAACAGTGTGAACTTCTGTTACGTGCGCACTTGTTACTTCTAATGATCTAAAAGTGGTATCTTAGTTCATTCCAGTGATCTTGTCTGAGACACCGATTCCGCTTGCAGCGTGTACTGCCTTCGTTACTGATAGATATTTTGTTCTGGACTATCATTTCCACTTTTTCACTCAATATTTCATATGATTGTAAACTTTGTATAATTGAGAAAAGAAACCTTTGGTCATTACTACAATTCGTTTGTTTACAATAGAAGCGGACGATATTTGTAAATTATGTTGGCGATGATAAACAGCTTTCTCTACTTTGGTCAGCAGCTTACATCAAATGTATTATTAGCAGCACAAATGAATGCGAGGTCCAGTCGCCAGGTTTTCGCATTGATAGCATTTTTAACGTATAAACAGTGGGTAAGCAGTGCGAGCTACAAAACATAAACACTCAGACCGCGAAAGAAGGCCATAAATTATGAAGAAAAATGGGAACGTTTGAAAGCTTTTTAATATTCTAACGCAGAACTTTATCGAATGATATGTGCCTATTTTGAGCATCCCGAATAAAGGTCATAACTTTTTTACGACTTCATGCGTACGACATGAGATTTTAAGGTTGTTTTTAACTAATAGAATGTTGAAGTTATTGACGATTTAATAAGTATGTGCACTTGAGACTTGTCTTGTCATTCGAATTTTCGATCCACTATATGTTTTTCCATGTTAAACAATAATCGCAAGAAGGGCAGTAATAAGATTTTTATTGTTTGTTTATTACTGAAAACTTTTTACGATCTCCTCAATTCCCAATTTTAATATTTGATAAAGTTTTACTTGGGAAGTTTGCGATCGGCGATAGCATTAAGTCCAACTTTCACTCTGGAATAACCTGGCGTTGGAATTGGAAGTGGATGTCATATTCTGACTAGCGCGTTGAGTAGCGCAACTGAACAAAAGTTAGGCAAAAACAAATTTTGGGATTTCGTGGAGTGAAAAATAAGACGACGATGAATTCCCTCTTGGTTTTTTTTTTTCTCAGGATATATCACCACTCTCATAATTCTCGGATCCCTGTTCCATGTGCGCAGCATTTGTTACACATTTCCCCATTGCTGTGATTCGTGACAGCCAGCACATGAAAGTTTTTGTGTTCCACAATGTTCTTGCGGCTAACGAAAAGTAAAATAAATTAGAGTACGTAGAGTACCAGTATGTGGTATTGTATTGGCTGCTATCGATCTTCCGTTGATTCGAAGCTTCTGTTGAAGCTACAAAGATGGGATTTTAATTTTTTCGGATTCAAATTTTATTGTCTGCAAATCCGTAACCACATTGCATTCTTTTCACTTCGTGTATAAACAATCTCTCACAGCCATGCCTACAGAGTGCGCTCTCCCAGGATAATATCTTACGAATTTTACTACAATGCCAGTAAATATTTGCTTTTTCATTCAGACTGCCGACTATCTCTAAAAATTCGCGTTGGTGGAGTGCTACAGATGCTTTGTTCATTGATGGTTAGCGAATGTGAAGATCCTCTTAGTTTAACTATGGCCAGGCTTTTATGTCGGTCGCTGCGATCACGTGAGTTACTTTAACAAAAAATGTGCAGTGATACTTCGTCAGACAAAACACATCCATTGATTTTTAGGGAGATATGAGCAGATTGTGAAGTCCACTAGTTTTTGTGCATTATAATGTATTACAATGAAAAGTAGACAGATCACTAGAATTTTTAGAACGCATTTTAATGATAGGTAATCCAGCTTTAAGAGAGGAATTCCGAATTCAGTTAAAGTTCTTGTAGAACTAGATCTGCTGATATTTCGATGTTTCAGCAAGAAATGCACAATTGGCTGGACGTCACCGCGGATTTACTGCAAGTCTTCTAGTTCGAATCTCGTCGTTAAAAGCGAAGGACAGTGCGCAATGTTTACTCCTTGCGCGCTATCTTGAAGTTCTCTTCTCCATCACGAAAAATCGTGAGTTTTGAGAGTTCACTTCGAGAGTTCTGGTAATTGTGTGCACATCAGTTTGTCCAGCACTGTAATGGCTGTGCGTTTGGTTTCTACTTATCACAGATGTGCCACCTCGTGAGTAAACAGCTTTTGTTGGGGGAAGCAGGCCGTTCTTTGAGACAGCTGACAACATCAAAGAACGTTTTCGATGATCACAAATTTGTTCCTTGCTGAGAAAATTTGCTGCAGTCTTATTTTCGGCTTTCTTGTTTCAGTCGGTAGAAACATTTAATTAAGTTTTGTCTTTTTTATTTGGTAGGGATTTTTTTCGCAAAGAAACAATTTCTTGAAGGTCCAGGTAAAAGATCCAAATTTGTTTTTTAGTCATGTTCTAACATTAGTGTAAAGGATTGTATTTGAATGAGATCCGGGAAGTTTGCTTGATGAATAACTCCTTCAAAGAAATTCTATTTAAACATACATTACAACGTTACAAAATAAAAATATTAATGAATTCAATAGAAATCCGATACACCTAAGATCGTATTTTGCTTCACGGTATGTGAAAAATATCAATCATCCTATTAACATCAAGTGTCAACTTTTTGTTATTGAACCTTAAACTAGTCGATTTCTGCTACGATTTCTCTCCTACTTAGCTCGCAGATCTAGGTATGTATCCTTTACTAATCGGTAGAACTGAGTAGATAGTTTTTTTTTTCAAATGTACAAGTTTAAAGATCTACAGAGGTAAGCAGACCAGTCACTCAGACAGAAAAAAAGGGAAAACTTTGCAAGTGGAATTTTGGAGCTTTTTTTTTGTTATCCTTCATTTGCTAGTACTAATGTTATTGAATTGGGAAGGGATCTTAAAAAAAAAACGATCTTAACTATAATTTGACTGTTCCATCACTAATCCAATGGATATATTCTTGCTTTTTGTTCAAACTGAGGGATTCTACTTTGATTATCAATGAGAGGACAGAATTACTCTTAAGATGATTCGGTCTAAAATGTACAGCGTTTAAAGAAAGCCTATGATGTGATTTTGCTTTTGTGGTAACGGTTCATGAGCATTTCGAGGACAATCCATAGTTTGGCGCATGTTTGTTGTAACTTTATACACTGCAACGATCTTATTCAAGGAAAAACTCGAGTTCATCTTGTCGGAGAGAGCGTCATCGGCTATATCGTCCCTCTTATTGAACGACATTTCTGGAGGAGAAAAGTGAACAATCGTGATCACGACTGTTCCATGGCCGAGATCCATTCCGAGATCTGCCTCATTTCTGTTGCTTTGCTCAGGCTACTCTCTAATAACAGTAAGTCGGTAGGCTTTATTCCATATATACTGCTCCGAAATGCTAGGTTTTTTTTGTCTCTGAAGTTTCACTATGTGAAGTTATTTGTGGTGCTGACAACAGTTTTACCATTATTTCTATTTGGAACGCAATTTCACGAGAAAAAAAAAAGTTATTCGACATTCTCCGAACCGTATCTCTTGAAATCTCATCAGCCTTTGTTTGCAAGGAGGAGGATATTATTTGCGATCCTGACAACCAATGTAACATGCATCTTGCACCGAGAAGCTATTTTTTGTTGAACGCATCACGATTCTAAAGACCTTTCCGCCTAATTTTTCATTCTGAGCTTTCCTAGGCCTTTCTGCGTACACCTTTTCTTACAATAACAAAATTAAGGTCATGCTTGAAAGTTTTCTTGTGAAAACTTCAACCTTCCGGATGTAAGGTAGTCCAGAGGGTGCCTTTTTCCTCAAAATGTTGTTACCCGGCGACATTAATAGAATACATCTGTCATTAATATCCTAAATGAACCCCAATGCAAAGTTCATTGAGACTGATAAATGTATTTTTTGTGCTTGTTATCTATGCTGCATGAAATTTCCATTGGTATTCGAAAGGAAAATTCCAATTTATGCAGTCCAAGATAGTTCATTGGGATTCTTGTTGATGAAAGAGGATATCAATAAGGTTATATGTGTCTATTTCTAATTTGCGAGAAAATCAAGTGCAAATGATCGCAATCCTAAGACACTCTTGAATATTAAAGCGTCTTTGATAGTCAAGGATATGATTAGGAAGATGACAGTCATTCCGTTGAATTTCCAATTGAATCAGCATTCCAAATAATTTCTTTGGTGGAAATTTTTGACGAAACAACTATTTAAAGTTTTTGGACAGTGAATGTTGGATAATGCCAGCCGTTATCCTTTGCTTTCGTATGTGCTCAGCTGATCTAAGCTCATTCCTCCATCGTAGAGCGGGCCAAGGCACAACTAATATCTTGTGAGGTGTTGGCGTTGAGCGAAAAAATCATGAACGAGCTCGAGAACGAAGATCTCATATTGTCATCAACTGCCTCTCATCTGCAGGTATTTTACTTTGTCTATAGTGTAAATATTAACATATTTATTCTTTGTTTAGAGTAGTTTCTTAGAGTGTAGGAGTTAATTTCATATGCTTTTTTAAGTGTAGAAAAATTGCTATTTATCCTACCTTGTTTTTTTTTTCTCAGCGTAGAGAATTTGCTTGTTGTTCAACCTTGTTTAGAATGCAGATAGAATACCCGCCGATCTTCTAACACTTCTTTTATTCGCTCGTTTTCTTTCATGTGCGAAAGCTGTGCTTATGTGTGTGTGAATTGCCACAAAATAAGAACACGAATATCGTCGTTCAGAATTCACTCTGTGCGCTCTGCCTTCGCTGTCTTCCTCCAGTCTGTTTTCCTATTGCTGGTAGATGTTTTCCTTTCAAATGCACTCTACCAAATCTGGCTAGCCCCACGAGAAAAAGGTTGGTTTTTTTAAGTTGACAATTCTTTTTGATCTTCCATCACGCCTTTGTTACTAGTTTACATCTTATGATCATTTTAATGGGATGTTGACTCTTGGATCCTTTCTGGGAACATGCTGTAACTTGCATAATGGAGTTCCGGGTTGTTACCAAAGTAGGAATGCGGCGGGTGTAGTGTAGCGGTTAGAGGTTCCGCTGATTGCACGATCTATCTAGGTTCCAATCCGCCGTAGTGCTCATCAAAATCACCTTTCATCCCTCCGGCGTCGATAACTTTGTACCAGACTTGGAGGACAAAAACACTGACCTGACACATCGGCTAACCACCGCAAGCCACTATATAGGCCAGTTACGCGTTCGTAAACCTCAAACTATTCTGAATTGAAGCTAACGTGGTGGCGCATCCCAAGATTGATCAACGCCAGACACTTCATCCTTTAAAATAAGAATGGGACTAACACCTACACTACCAAACTTATAGCACATTGGGGCAGTTATCGGTAGCTGAGATTGGAACTCTTATTTGGTAATTACAACATCGATTATGCCTGAATAGATGCCTTCTGGTAAATTTGAAGAGTCAATTTTGTACTTTTTAACGTTATTTTCTATTATAGTGGACTCAGATTTTACAATGTAATTTAAACCTCAACACTAAGAGGACCTATTTAGATTTTTGAGGAGAAAATTTTACAATAATCTTGTTGGCCACTTTGTAAAAATTAACGTAGATCATCCGACAGTCAGTTATTATTGATCCAAAGTATGTTGAAAAACCACGGAGCTTGGATCTAATGGCCACTATCCGTTGAAAAATCGGAAAATAGCATCCAAACACACCACGTGTGAAGCTAATTGATATTTAGAATTCTCAAAAATGAAAATGCAAAACCTTTGATGCTAACATGGAGGCATAATCGATTTGAAGTGATGACTACGTTATAATGATTCTGAAAGTGAAAACCTGGATATTTGAGAGGGAAATTAGAATAAGGAGAATAAAAAAACTAAAACACCTGGAAAAGAAAAAAGGCAACGATTGTAGTAAAGATTACTAAAGACTAATCCGAACCATTGAAGTTGTTATGTGGTGACTTTATCACAATTGACCGCATAATTAATGTGAGTGTTGGCAAGAGTATAGGCAACGTGTCACGAAATTGGCGTTGTTGGTATTCCTACGCGAATAGATAGGGATAGGGATGATGTAGTTCACGAGTATACACATGAGCAAGCTCAATGAGTCCTTGTAATTGAAATAAAGGTGCGTGGAGTGAATCCTTGTGTGATCCCAACGATGCAAATAATAACGGGGAATAAAATGAAGGACATCGAGGCGACAGGCGAGACAGCCTCTACTACTTATTTGAGTTATATGAGTTGGATTGCGGACTGTGGACGAAGACGGGGTTGTTCGTGTTTTATTGGGTTGTGAGTTGCATCGCTAGGGAGATTATAGATATGCTTCCCTTAAAACATTGCATTGGAACTAAAGTGGATATTATAAGTCCAAATATGTGCTAAATTTATAAACTTTGGCATTGTTGATCAAGATATTATGCACTTCGATTGCATTCACATCCAAAGTGTATCTGCAGTCCAGAGTAAGCGTGAATGTAGGTGAACACCGCCGTTTTGTGCTTGCCGCTGCTAGAACCAATATGCTTGCAGACAATATCGTAGTTGACCACTTCGCACCACAACTAGCAGTCACAGTGTCTTTTGCAAAGATGGTAGCAGCCCGCTCCGTGAATCAAAACCCGCAGGAGTCTTGAAATGGGGCTTGCTCGTTTGTGATCGCTAAGCGCTCACCCTTTCCGTTCATTTTTTGGACTTTGGGTATTTATCTAAAACAATTCTGGTGTTCTGCATGCTATACTCTCGGATTAGTATTGTGTGACAATAGTTTAAAGCCTTTCCTATACGCCTCGACCTTTCCTCTCTATACGCCTCGATCTTAGTTGTTAATAATGACCAATATCAATCTTGGCTACAGCTCAAGGAAATCAATTAAAACTCTCTACTGTTTCTTCTGTCTCATTTTGACAACAAATTAAGAATATTACTTCTTCAGTGGAAGTTCATTACATTTATTAAGAAGTCCCATTCATTCAATCCATTAACTTGCTTCATCCCCTGCTTATATGTATAGATCAGATATCTATTAGATATCTATTGGTATTAACCATAAAATACATGAAGGAGCATCGAAAAAGCTCACGCAAGCATAAACAGAGAGAAGATGAGAGTTTACTCTTTTTCATCAGGTTAAACTGACGTTAACTAAAAATGGAGAAGTAGTAACTACCTGTTCCTTGATGAGATTCATATAATTTTTGTTGTGCTGTGTGGTCGTGCAACGATTCCGGTTATATTTAATTCTGATTCCAGACGTTCTTCAAAATCACCTCAAAAACACCGAACAGATGTTTCCTGTGGTCGAACTGCAGGTCAATCTGTCGAGATGTATGAAGCGGAAAGCAGTGGTATGTATTTGAATACAATCATTTATTTCTCCGCGTTTTTGATCCTATGTGGAATGTTTCCTTGAGCTCATTATTTGAGGCCGATTGTAAATAACATGAACAACATTTTTCAGATGAAGATGGAGATTTCGAAGAGGACGAAGTGTTTTCGGAATTTCGCAGAGACGATGAAGAATTTATTTGCGACGTGGACTACGAAAGTGATGGTTTGAAAGAGGTCTGTACCAGCTGTAAAAATCGTTTGCTACAAACCCGCATTGTTTGACGTTTAAAGGCAGCACACTACAAAATTGGCGTTATCGTTGCTACCTCTCCCAAAGTAAGGGTGTAGTTTACGAGCATGATCACCCTCAATTCCTCTCACTAATCCACTGTGAAACGGCCTTAATTGCACCGCAATCCCTAACGATACAACATATTGCGGGAAGAGGCGACGGTACAACCGAAACTGTTTCTCGTGCCTTTTTTCTTGATTTCTAGACGTTGTAGAAATTGAAATTTCCACAAATTTATTCTATTTCTACAGTTGTATGTAAATGACTGGGGATATGATGCTTCATCAAGTGCATTGTTTTCTGCCGTTTTGAAACAATTCTGATAAGATTCAAGATCGCCAAGCAGTGACAGTCTGGGAGATATTTCATTACAAGCGATTAATCACTTTACAGATCGTCGTGTCGCTGAGTCTGGATAAAACCTAGTGATAGGAATTTAAAACTGATTAAATCTTTAAATGAAAAATTGCTGCTGCTACCGTAATCGTAACCTGTTAACGAGGGTTTATTTGAAGTGAGGTCTGATTTTGTGAAGCCTGATTAGATGCACCCCATAACAAGTGCTTTTCATGCGCTTTTTTTTGCCAAAAATACGCCGATCAACGAAGCAATTAGTGATAGTTTCGTATTCTCCATAGCCACCCAGTTTCACTCAGTTTCACGTGAAAATGAGAAACACATCTGAAGTGAAATTGAAAACAAGCATTTGGAACGACACTGATTCATATCAGAATCATTCTATCATAGTGGATGTTGTTCATTTTTTACTTGCTCAAGTTCGTAGCAGCTATAAGAAAATGTCAGATGAGATGGCGTCGCTTGCTTCAAAGAGAAGAAAGATGGTTGTATTCTTGATAGGCATCTACTAGGCTTGTTACATTTCCTTGTACTTTCAGGATATCCCTCGTACTCAGCTTAAAATCTCTGAACTCGACCCATACAAATGTTGTTTTGTTGAGTATCAGCATGGTGCTGTAGCGAAACGTCGTACTGCGTTCGTTTCTCATCAAACAGTTTTTCAACAGAATGCGCAGGTATACTTATTATGGTAGCGCTTTTCGTTTGCGTTCCATCTCTTTCTTTTATTCCAGACTACTCGATCCGTCATCCCGTTCGTAAAAATTGCTTTCCCGGAAATGCAGAACCCTGACGTCGACATGCCACGGCAATCGTTGTGTGACAGTAGGACCAGTTTGAGGTATAGTCCATTGTGAATATATATAAAGTAGTAAAGTAAAGTAAAGTAGATCTTGTTTGTATACAGTTTTGGTTTTTTTTTTTTTGTTTTTCACAGTGTTTGCTATATACAGTCGAGACAAAACCATGAAACTCGGTGCATTTGTGTAAGCAGCTGCCACCGAAGCAGCGCGGTGGAACTAGGATCGGTTGGGATCGGGTAGGAACCACCGCGAACTGCACCGATGGGTGGTGTTAGCGAGGGTCTTCTTGGTCCTAACCTACGCTCCTTCTATCTTATTCATGCTCAGTCGCTTACGCAACTGCACCAATATTCGTTTTCTTTTTGCTATGTGATAGCAGTAAGAACTACTACGTCAGTGGTTTTGTAGTGGTATGTTGATAATTAGTCAAAGTAAATTTTGTGATAGTTGGACGATAATTTTTACGTCCCTCAGACAACTAGCGCAACGGAGGAGCAATCACTAAGTTTGGAAGGCGACAATCTCTGACAGCTAAATGTGTGCGATGGTTCTCTTACGGTGATGTACAGACGTTTTCATTGTATAAGTTGATGAAGAGACCATTTATCTGCTTATTAGTGATTCTGCTGCAGCCCACTGCTTTTCATAAATTAATTGGTCAAACCTAGACAGTTCATGAAACTATGATGAATGCATCTGCCATGTTTCAACACCTACCAACCAATCTATAATAATCTGGACTAACTGCTGCACGATTTCACGTAGAAATAGAAGATGACATATTTATTTTAGAGAGTTGGTTGTTCACGAAATAGCTCGTGCTCGAACAAGCAACGATTTCCGATATCGTGTTGTTTTTGATTTGGATCGGTTTGCAACTGAGGAAGAAACAAGTCGAACACCTTCAGTCGTTCTCTCCAACGACGACTCTGCTAGGTAAGAAACTAGTCTTGCTTTTTGTTCTTACTTCATCTAGCCGCTATTTCTGTAATAAGCAATGACTCATGAAATAACTATTAGAAGGTAATTGTGCATCCTTTTGTATGTCTAATTCAAGCAGGTCCTGATCGAAAAGTTTATTCACTATTTTTTTTAAGAACTCTTTATCTTAGACAGCGATTTTTTTCGTGTATGATCTTCCTGATCCAGATGGAATGTTAGTCACCAACGGGTTGTGTCTCTTCTCGTGGCTGATAATTATTCCCGATCTTTTATTCTGACTTCTTTCTCGTTCCAGAGTTGGCCGTGTTGATCCGAATGTTGATCATCTTCTTTTTGAGAGTCGTTTCGAATGTGGAAATCTGCGTAGAGTCACTCAGGTATTCATTCGACATCTTCCTGTTCCTAGGATCATGCTTCGCATGGGAATTTTTATCCGTATTTGGGAATTCATTTCATTCATTTGGGAATTGGGAATAATGGGAATTCATCGTAAATCCTCAACAGTTGTCAATTTAAGGTTGGCCCTACTCATTACGAGCTAATTTTATCTCCTGATATCAACCAGAAAAAGGAGCATTTTCAGTGGTTTTATTTTGAAGTTAGTTGTTGCATTTTAATTGTTCGAATCGTTTTTATTTTCTTGTACCCATGTTGTTTCCATCAATTTTAGGTGTCAAATATTGTAAATAACATTAATTACACATTTGAAATAATCAACTGCTTGAAGAGTACTTCTATGTACAGTAAAGGTACTGCTGGCGGTTTTTGTTGGTGCAGATGTCCACCGGTTGCTAGGTTCTTTGGTTCAGGTATGCAGCCGGTTATGTATTCCGTTCGTGATGCTCTCGCTGGTCGAGGCGGATGGGTGCGTGCAGGGGATTCCATCTGTTACTATCGTAACTTATATACTCCTAATGAGAAAGAAGAAGAAGAAAGCAAATCTAGAAAACGGTGCGTTCTTACTGTAATGGATATTTTGTAGAGCCACAAAAGGAATTTTTTAGTGGATTTTACTCGATTCGGTTCAACATAACGTTTCATAACAACGGTGATATATGCTACTTCGCTTATCATTTCCCTTACACCTTTTCTTATTTAAAGGTCAGCGTCTTCTTCTCTTTTTAGTCGTATTTCTGCCACAATTTTTGATAGACGAATTCTCAAAACTGGGATTCTTCTTAGGGAGCAAGACTTATTCTGCTGCTTTCAGACAACCATATCGAGATGTCTGTCATTAATACCGTCGAATTTGTACTACTCATATGATGCCCTAGGGGAATCCCTCGGAGGAAATCCTTTGCATTTACTCACTGTCACCTCACAAGGATCTTTAGAACAAATCACTAAGAAGAATATAGTGTTTTTGAGTTCACGAGTGCATCCAGGAGAAAGCAATTCTAGCTGGATGATGCATGGTAAGTGCGTTCTGCACTTAAGTGTCTTTTTTGTTTCCGGTTTTTTCCCGCGTCACAGCTTTCTTCAGGTATTCTTGAATCACTATTAACGTCAGTCGATCCTCGAATTGAAGAACTGCGATCTAGATTTGTTCTGAAGATCGTTCCCATTTTGAATCCAGACGGAGTAATTAATGGCAGCCATAGATGTTCTCTTTCTGGAGTCGATTTGAATAGGTGCTTTCTTTTGAATTTTACCTGCGGTATCGTTTTTGTGAGTTAAGAGATTGCTGTTAGTTTTTTTTTTCTTGCTAGCATTTCACTGATAGGCTTCTTTCTTCTGTTCATTCTTCCCCTACCACATTTTTGGCCAAATTAATGATGACCCTCAATGGAGTGAAGTGAGCCTCCCGTTTTAAGTACAGAAAAAACGACGAGTCTAAAGTTGAAATGGAATTTTTGTTAGAATGTTCATTGCTTGCGAGTGATCTCTGTAAGCTCCACGTTCAATTTCTTCTTTCTAATTCCTCAACTCCTCCTCCTGAATAAGCTGGGATTTACCTTACAAATTTTTGAAACAAAACTTGCACTGCTTAATTTGTTTCATTTCTTAAGTTTCTATCAGATACTCAAGTAGTAGATTTTCTGTTTCACACTCGCATTCCCTCTACCATCAGTGGAACAATTTCAATCCATTTCTTCAAAAGAAAATGATCGGAAACGGATCCTTAATGTACTGTTATAGTCTACTTATTCTTGGCCGTTTGAACTCCTATTGAACGACGAACTTTGAAGGGCGCATTGGAAGATAGATTGTAGAGTGTAGATTCCACTTGTTTTTCTTGGCAGTTATAAGGTTTGTTCTCAGCTGATGTCACACTAAAGGTGCAGGCCAAAAACCTGCATTTATCTCCTTACAACCAAATATTTCACTTCTTGATCTGCACAATCGAATCCTGAGTGATCTTTTTTGATGCAAACTTATACTATGTGTGCACTGTAGTACCGTTTTGTTCCTGTAACCTATGTAACTCCTTTAATGTGTATTAATAAGTATATTCGTGGTTCTTGTGAAAAAAAAAACAAAGATGAATACAACAATTTTTCGTTCATATCATATTATTTTCGACAGCGTACAGTAGAAATTTATGTTTTTCAGAGTTTGGGACAAACCTAGCCGGATGTTGCATCCAGAAATATATCATTCAAAGGCGATAATTCAGTACATGGTGAGCAGAAAGAATGCGAAGACACTGATTCATGCCTAAAATGGTCATTTTTTTCCAGTGCGATATTCTAAAGCGTCCACCATTCGTCTTTGTTGATTTGCATGGTCATTCTCGCAAGGCCAACGTTTTCATGTTCGGCAATAACCCCGAAGAATCATGGCGTGACGAAGACAAGACCATGCATCATGACTACGAGTTTATGACATTGCCAGAGGTTATGGAGCAGGTACGCTGATGGATCTAATTTCCGCTTAAAATGTCCTGGGATTTGCGTGGAGTCGAATGAAAAGGTTTTTGAGCTTTTTGACCTTTTTTTTTAAAGAAAGTAATCGACAGTTTTAATGCCGTAATGCAAAACTAAGGTACTACTGGAACATTTTGTGTTGCGGAGAAGTTGGGAAGGAAAAATGTAGAAGTCATCAGTCAATTTTTTAAGCTTTTTTTAAAATACTTTTTCTTTTTTCTTTTTGTTGCACCGCTTGGTGAAACTATGAAAGTAAATGTCTTCGTGAAGTTCAGGATATACTTTTTCTTGATTTGGTGATTGAAGCTGGTTTCAATCTACATCTTAAAGGCAGCATACCACGAATCTGAGGTGGTGCGGATTTCACTGTAGGACGTCATGTATTGCAACATTCCACCCCTTGCGCCGCCTCCGTCCTGCGATTCGTCGAAAATCAATTCGGACTGCCCCGATAGGAAGAAAGGGACGCTACACGTGCAAGTGTGGCACGCTGCAACAGAAGGCATCGTACAAAACAGCGTTCAGGGGCCGGCTGCTTGCAATGATTCAGGGAGAGATGAGCAGAACCACTCCGGTCTCCATAATACACGACTCCGTGTACGGATACTCCACCTGAAATCCGTACAATCCCAGATTCGTGGTAAACGGTCTTGCGTTTACCACGAATCACCAACCTTGATGTCATCAAATCATAAACTTCAGAGATCACCCGCATTCTCGTTCAACCTTTGTCAGTTCGGAATTACAAAAGGAAAAGAATCCTCAGCCAGAGTAACCGTATGGAGACAGTTTGGAGTAAACAAAGCTTACACAATGGAATCAACATATTCAGGGTTCGAAACTGGTGCATACAAAGGATTTCAGGTAAGCATAGGTGAGCAGTTGAAAGTTCTTCCTTCCTCAAGCATGATTATTTCAGATCGGTACAAAGGATCTTAAAGAGATAGGGCGTGAACTGTTGTTCGGGATTCTCGATTTATGGAAATTATCTCATCAGTCTCGGAAACAAATCAAGGTTGCAACAAGAAGGAAGGCAAGCAAAGAAGCAACAAATTGCAAAAATTAGTGGTGCTGAGTGAGCACTGTTTCCGTACTCTTTCGAATACCCTTTTTTTTCAAGAGAACATCCTAGTTGGTTCCTTTTTGTTCTCGCATTTTTTGTTATTTTTCTTTGAAATTCATTGCATGTATCAGTCTTTCACTCCCATAAAATCATCAAGTACACTTAATATAAATTTGCGCATTTCTCCGTACCTTGTAATCTCTGTACATTCATTTGCATTTAATCACTGAGTATTTCTTCAAAAATTCATACTCTAAAGCACTTTTCTTGCATTTCTGAAGTTTTCAGCCGAAAAAGATGCTGGTCATAATTGATAGTCTAGATCTCTAGAATTACTTTGATACTACCTTAATAATAAATAAATATGTCCTGAATGCGTTCTCTTCTAACTTATAAGTTTTCCTTGGCATGAGCAGAGCCTTTTCGATTTTAAAGGATGCTCACTTTTCAATCCTCAAGCTTCTTTACACACATTTTCACCAATTTTCTAAAGATCCTGTAAACACGAGAAGAATGGCTACTATATGTGAGGTTTATATTTTCTCTTCCCACTTACGGGTCTCGTTTCAGTCTCTTGAGGACCTTTTGGAACTTTTGCGAGGAGATTTTTACGTCGTAGGAAACATACTTTTTACTTTGCACGAGCTGGAGAAAAGAGAAAAGAATAGAAATTTAGGTTTCTCTAGTGATAAACTTGGAAGTAGAAGGGGTTAATTCAGTGCTCTCAAAGGATGAAGGCGAAGGATCCGTTGCTTATTGACTTTGGCGAAGATTGAAACTAAAGAAATATGCGGAAAACGTTTCGATTTATCGATTGTTATGAAGTGAAAATAGGAAATAAGTGAAGCTTTACCTGAACGCTACATTTGGGGTTCACATCTCTTCATTTCGAGGAGTTTTTACAGTTCTCCCTCTCTTCAATCTCTTAAGACCCTTTTGGGTGCCTTAAGAGCCTTAGAGCAATTTTTCAAAATGTTGCACTCCAAAATATATGCGAATTTGTGTTAAGTTCTGTTCTTATTGGCTGAATACATTTCCTCTTTTAGATGGAGGACGCCTGAAAGTGTCACCATCACTTTGATGACATATTGATTTTATTTAAAAACATCCCAACAATTCGGTTCTATGTTCTTCTACTTTAAACAGTTCTTCTATGAGGAATCTAGCAATTTTACCATGACTCCGACAGTGCCATTCATGCAGAATTATACAGGAAATGTACGTATAAAATATACGTATATATAAAAATGATATGTGCATATTCATTTGGTTCTTCATGACGTGTGTAGCGCCATCGGTAAGAGGTCCGCTGTAGCCAATGCCGATGGTTCGAAACCTCTCTTGTGCCAACCAAGCCTTTCATCCATCAGGGGTCGATAAATTGGTACCAGACTTGCTTGGGTGAATAAAACCACTGACTTCATCATCCGCTGGCCCCCGCAAGTCCCTGTATAGACCAACACGTATTCCAAAAACTTCAACTTCGGTTACGAGTTACAGTAAGACGCATTGGCGCATCCCAAGTGGATTGATACGCTAGAGACTTTACAGTTTATCCTTTTTTATTTTGTTGTTCCGCAAAATCTTATGTCTAATTTGGCAGATATCCAGTAAATTTGTGGTCCTCTATTATCACTATTTTATTTACTAATCACTTATTTAAAGTTATTACTATTCATATTACTGCTCATCATCGTTCTTTTATTTATTACCTTACTCATTTATCATTGTCATCTATTAGTTATTTGAGTGAGAGGTGAAAATTCAAGTCACCTATAGCAGTGGAATATTTTTTGAACACTAGAAGAACAGAAGCCCATCAAAGTTTATCATCGTCTTTGCATGCGAATTCACAGAATCACAGGAAGACCCGTATGAAAGATAAGGCAAGGGCAGTCTAGCGTATCCTATAATTTCTCTATATACAAGTAATTTGTGGATAGGTCATGGTACAACGTAGACAACGATAACCCGCTATGAGCGAAACTTTTCCTGCATAGGGAATGATCTTGACGCCTCCTTATCGCATTCCACACATTCTTTACTGGACGGTAGTGTAAGCGAGAGTATCGGTAAGAAGAAAAATGTAGCGTAGATCCAACTGGACAGCGTGATCACGATTAGGAATACTCCTACCTAAAAGAATTGTGAACAAGTTGAGTGGAAGAAAAGAAGCACCGGAAGTCCCGGCACGAAAACGCTCATGTGAGTTTCTGGAGATTCGCTACCGTACTCCTGAATTTAAAAAAAATCCAAGCGTTTTGAAGGTTATGAGCCCGCAGTGATTTCCCGTATCCGCTTGTTGGGTGCATAGCGGCGCTTATTAACTTAGAAATACTTTCTTTCCCAACTCTTCTGAACGTTTCATTTTGTTGTATGTTTTTGTTAAATTGGATTTCCCTGACGAGAAATAAAAACATCGAAGATTTTGTAAGACCGCAGTTGCGTAAGCGGATGTAGTTGAAGCGCAGCGTGGCGGATTGCAACGATGGACGGTGCTAACAAGGCTACCCGTTCGATCCTAAGCGCTACGTCCACCGCGCCGCTTCGAACGCAGCTACTTACGCAACTGCACCAAGCTTCAGCTTCTGTCGCTTTGGGCCGACTATATCATTGCCGTTTTCCCGTTCCTACACAAAAACCTTTAATAGGGAAGTTACGAACTATCCTTCAATCCTTCGAACATAGTAAACTATCATTATCAAAAATTATCATAAGTAAGAGTAATATTTCAGGAGAAATGTAGTTGGGGGGGGGAGGGGGGCTAAGTGGCGCCCTTATTTCTTGACACTCTAACTTACTTTTTTTTCTTACTATATAACTTTAGCTTACATGTCATAGATCCTCTAAGGGTAATGCTTAGGTCTTAGGGCCCCGAAAGACTCAATTATTTACTTCGAGAAATAAGGGCGCCACTCAGTGCCTCCCTCCCTCCCCTCCCAACTATATTCCACCCAAGATTTCTATAAGTTCACTCATGACTTGACTATACCTGAGAAAAAGCGTGCGTTTGTGAGAATAGCATCGAAGCTCCGGCAAGAAATGAGGTAAAACCGGAAAGTGAGACGGGCACCGAAGCAAGATTCGCTGCTCGTTGAATCCGATGCGATTTGCATCCGGTCTTCGGCAAAGCGGCGCCGAAATGTAGCGTATAGTCGAACGAGAGTCCCACGACCAACACAAGGATAACAGCCTCCAGCACACCGATTTCCCATCCAAGAAGCGTAACGCTGCCGACCGAACAGGCAATGATGCATACACATGTGATTACAGCGGCTATTGCCTGGAAACAGTGTGGACAATAAGGTAATTATTGATTGAAAAAACTACTCGGTTGAACGCTAGCACTTACTTGCATTTTCAACTGAAGTACAGCGAATAGAGCCACTACAGAAACGGAAACAATCACCGATGAACGTACATCGGAGACTATTGATCGTTGTAGATCGTACCTAAAACGATAAATTAGCTACCGTACACATACAGCAGATAAAATACAATACCAACAATGGTTGGAATCCTCTAATAATAACAAACTTTATTGAAAATCATTAAATCTTTAAATTGAACTGTTAATTCTACAATGAAAATAAATATTGCGAAAAATCAATAAAATAAATACAAACTAATCCAGTCCCCGTCTTGAATCATAAAATAGTATGTAATTTTTTTTTTCGAATTCCGCTTTTCCATGTTTTAAGACATCCGGAACTTTTTATTACGTGTTGGTAACTGATAACCTAAAGGTCTTTACGTTCTACTACAATTTAGGTTTATGTGAGATTCCAAGAAACTCTCATAAACCAAGATTGCTTCGGACAAAGGTTATAATTGGATTTCTTTTTTTCCTGATCCTGAGCAAGTTCACACAAAAAGGCTGGGGCTGCTCAAAAAACGCTTGGAAACTGTTAGCTTTCTTTTTTTAGCTCTAATTTTTTTGAAATCTGGAAAATTGTGATTGTTGTTTTTTTTACATCGTCGTGGTGCATGAAGTTTCAATTTTCAAAAATTCACGGATTTTTTCAATGTTTATTATAAGTCAAAAACTACTAAGTTCAAGCGGCGACAGTTGCAAGATGCGGAGAATAAGTAGAGCTATGGATCTACAAAGAACGCTAAGAATTCATGACAATCCAAGAATCCTGTTTTTAAAAACTCTTTTCTAAAAACTTTTTTTTTAAATAGGATATTGAGAGTGATTTTCTTCTACAATATTAACGCTTTTCACCCGATTTTATCTTATCTCTGTTTGAATCCGTGCGCCATCTGTCAATGCAAGGCATGGAGACTGAAGAGCCTCGGGAGTGAATAGCACTTGTTATTCCTACTTATTCTCTACTTCCTATTTTGTATTCTACTCCTTCCGTCTAAGGGTAGAGGCGAAACGGAAGTAATTACTATATTCTAAGCTACATCCCTAATATTCAGCTATATACTAGTCTATTTTCTATTATTCTACTGTTTTAGACTACTACTATTATATGAGGAACGAAACAAATAGAAAGGAAAATCACCAAGAAATAATAAACAAATATTACGGATAAATGATATTTACCATGTGGACATCAGCGCCCATTCAGGAGCCCACCAACCATTTGGAGGCGTAAGCGTGGCGAGCAAATCGAATGCATGAGCCAGACGATGGAAACGATGAGAATACGATAGATGCGTGGGCAAAAGTGCTGTATACCTGAATGGAGGGAAAATTGAAAAAAAAACTACTAGAAGATTCCTAGTAGTCCTTATAGTCCTTATCCACTATATATACTATATATATCCACTTATCCTTACAGTCTACTATAATATTCGTCCGATTTTTTTTTTTACAAAAAG
Source organism: Necator americanus (assembly GCF_031761385.1). NCBI lineage: Eukaryota > Metazoa > Nematoda > Chromadorea > Rhabditida > Ancylostomatidae > Necator > Necator americanus. The sequence continues at coordinate 27,945,654 of NC_087371.1, forward strand.
TAAATCAGTGTGAAAATACCAAAAAACACTTTGTATCGTGGAGAAAGAAATGTTCTTTCACATGACGCGTTACATAACGTCAAACTCTTTTTTTTTTTGCTGAGCGTGAGTCTAAATTTAAAAGAAAAAAGGCGTAATTACTTATGCATCAATCTGATAAATCGCCTGGTGTTCGTGATGGTGTTTAGTAGTGGAGAAGGTTAAATCCTCCCAGATGTCTCAGCTCGCTTTTCAGTTAACTTTTTTTTTGGGGAAAATCATCAGGCCAAGATCAATAGCGAAACGAAACCTTCGCTTATAGGTCCCAAAAAGAAGTTTCAGGAAACTTAACAAGATAACAAAAAAAATCAGGATTGTTGCACTTGAGAAGATGCAATTTCCCCACTTTAATTAGGACCAAAAGCGAGTTTGTACCGATGTCGATGTCGATTCTGCAGATTCGGAGAGTTTCTATAGCTTCTCAGTTGTGAGATGAAGAAATTTGGTGGAACTTTACCTAGGGTAGGTTAACCGAGGTCTGTGATCACGAGTACAATGCCCTCGGGCGAGCATGTATTTTTTTGCCTTTTCGCCCTTTTTGTCTGATATTTGCTTTATGAAGTGTAGGGATAACTTTTGCGATGCGTACGTTAACTGAATGTTGTTACGGGCAGACAAAAACAGTGCAAACCCCCTCCGTATGCATAATCCCAGAGAAGTTCCATTACAATACAATGCATTTTATCTTAATCGCACTCCTATTTCTAAAGTACTGGTGAAGAGCCAGTTTCTTATTCATCAGAGTCTAATCATAGGAATAAAAAAAAACCTTGCTGGTTTTAAATAGTAGGCCGAATCCAAATGGATACTTCCACGTTTTAAAGGCATCACCCCACGAATCTGAGGTGGTACAGATTTCAGGTGGTGTATTCGTATACGGGATCGTAGACCAAGGAGAGGGGATGATTCCGTCCATTTCTTCCTAATTGTCGTAAGAAACGGCCCGGAAGATACGGCTTCGAGCGTTCCAGCGCGCTGTTTTCTACGAGTTTGATTGGAGCGCGCCAGCTTTGTACACGCGCAGCATCTTCCGAGCCGTTTTTTTACGCCATTTAGCAAGAAATGGACGGAATCACACCCCTCTCCATAATCTACGATCCCGTATACGGATATTCCACCTGAAATCCGTACCACCCCAGATTCGTGGTATGCTGCCTTTAATCAAGTGACAAACTAAAAAATGGACTACAGAAAATCCGTGTAGAAAAAGATTTTGTTCAATTCTTCTTCTAAAACCAAAACTTTCGTTTTGCAGTGTTTTTTTGATCAGTGCTATGAAGTTTAAATGCCCACAAGTACATTCAGTTATGAATTAATTTTTCTAGAGCTCCAGAAAATTAATAGAAAATAGACAGATAAAAATAGTGAAGTTAATAAAATATTGGCAGTAGTCCAACAACAAGAACTAGAACAAGAACAACGAAATCAAGAACAACAACAGTAACAACAAAAACAAAAACGAAACAACAAGAATCTAGGGTTAATTGACTAATGGCAAGTAAGTCAATAATATAAACTAGTAATACATTTGTAAATTAAGAATAATAGCTAACTGGTCCGTCTGGAGACTAGCTACTAAATGACATTGATTACCCTGAAGAAGGCTTTAAGATTTGATTCAATTTCCTCTTTTCTTTTTTTTAACATTCATGGCTCGCGAATATCTATCAATAGAAAAATGGGAACTTTTCCTTTTTCCGGCTTTTCCTCAGAAACGTCCGCAGTCACATGCGCGCGGTTTAAAAGCGCGCCGCCCCGAACACACAGCCGTTCGCCCCAACGTGCACCATATGTCAGCTCATTCTGTACGTAGACTGTATTTTTTCGTTGTAATCCATGAACTATTTCTTCGTGAGAAGCGGGTCAGCTCAAAAATAAGGAGGGGACGTGACTATGAAGGAATTCACCTATTTTTAAATTTTTATTCTACTTTATTTGCTTCTTTTAAATCAACTCTTACCCGCATAATGCAAAAGAGTTGTTGTCGAAGATTGGAGTGTCGTTGTAGGAGGTGAAGATAGCAGAAGTAGAGTTTCGCAGGCAATAATCCAAGTACACGTTATTGAACAACGAATGAGACATGTTACAGCAAATGTACCTAAAAAAATGTAATCTAGAATGAGAACCTGGAAAGAAACCAGAGATACGGTAGCCTACCCCGTTTGGCAGCGATATGCCGCGCTCCAATTGAGGAATTTTTCCGGCCAAAACGGTTCCGAATGATTAATGAACGGTAAAGCTCTGTAGTTTGACAAATTAGCAGCCAATTCTCGTATATCCGTAGGAGTCGACAGAGTGAATGAGGGATCAGACCTAGAACAAATTCAAATTTGAATGAGGTTTTTGAGGGAAAAACCCGAAGAGAGAAGGAGTACTCTTACTCTAAAGGAGTGACCGCATGTGGTCTGAACATAGCCGTCGAATTCACCGTCTTCACTCCCCAAACAAGACGCGCGTACAATGGGATTGCGATCTTTTCCTCCACGAATTCGAACGTTTTCTCAGCGTTGTTGTCATACCTGAAGGTTTGGAATGGGAAAAGAATAAAAGGAAAAGGTGTCTGGCGTTAAAGGCATCATCCCATGAATCTGGAGTGGTACGGATTTCCGGAGGAGTATTCGTATACAGGGTCGTAGAATATAGAGTAGATCCCTTACAGAAACAAAGAAGGGTGATTCCGTTCATTTCTTCCTAATTGCCGTAAAAAACGGCCCGGACGATAGAGCTTTGTGCGATCCGACGCGCTATCTTCTACAACGAGTTCGATTGGAGCGCGCCAGCCTTGTGCACGCGCCGTATCTTCTGGACCGTTTTTTGCGGCAATTAGAAAGAAATGGACGGAATCACCCGCCTCTCCATAATCTACTATCTCGTATAAGAATACTCCACCTGAAATCCTTACCATCTCAGATTCGTGAGGTGATGCCTTTAATCAATGCGCTTGAGATGCGCCGTTCAGTTCAATTCAGGACCACTTAAGTTTTACGAACTTGTATTTACATTTACATGAGTTTTTCTTGTTTTATTATAGCTAAAGCAATAATTTGTTCACGAAAAAAAATGCTGCCAACTACCAAATGAATGCTAGTCCCAATCATCCCTATTGTCGTTTATCGCAGAACGAGTTCCCGTAGTGAAAGTGACGTTGATTTGATGTTCACGCGACTATTTTCACTAGCTGGTTACGGTAATCCCAGCTGTCTTCAATGTGAATTTAGCTTGGGGAACGAATGAGTATGGAGTGTTACTTTGCTTGAAAATACACCACTTTTGCATGTCTTGCATCTAATAAGTAGAAAAATAATAAATAAATAGTAAACTAATAAGCAATAAATAGATAAATGAATAAATTTCGAACAAATCAATAAATATGATAGATAATTATATAATTATGATAAATACACATAGTAAATAATTTCGGACTAATTTTTAAAAATAATTTTGCCTGAACTATATTCCTTTTTAGAATGAAATTATGTTTCAGTTTTTTGCGCGTAAATGAGGGTTTTCTCTGTCATTCTCTGCTGCTTTCTGTCATTCACTTTTTTTTGTGAATTTGAATAATTGAGGATAATGAGAGGAACCAACCATTCGTGAGGATTTGATGCAATAAAAAGTTGGAGTGGATTGTATTCGGGTAGATGTAAATCCCTTACAGAAACAACAGTTGCAACCGCTACAACAATTGATAGCGCTGTCATCCATACAAATCGTCCCTGCAACGAAAATCCATACATGAAGTTCATAAATTTAAGAACAATACCATAAACAGGAACTGCAAACCTGTACAATTACCCATGGAAGAACCTCTTTGAACGATTTTGACAGAAAAACTCCGATATCGGGCAATAAAGGGATACAAGAACACCACCTGGAAAATGAAACGAAATAAGACGAAAAAATATCGAAATTGAAAATTTTGGACTAATTTTCAGAAATAAATTCGCCCGAACAAATTATAATAAATAATAAGTAATAAAATAGTTCGCCTGAAATAAAAAATACATCCGCCATGACCAGGTTTTTGAAAATTTCAAGAGTGGTGTCTCAATGAGAGGGAGAGTGTTGAGCAAATTACTCCTCGCAATTTCTTGTTAAAATTTTGAAGCAAAGCAAAGAAACAAATAAGGGAAATATTCAAAATTCAAAAAAATTTCTACTGCTTAGTAGAAATGACATCTGTTCCTTCCCTGTATTCATAGCCCCTTTCACATGAATATAAAATATAATAAAGTTAAATATAATGATATAATAGATAAATATAAAGTTTAGTTAATTTTATTCAGAGGTGTGGATGGCGACGCTGAGACCATTAAAAATGTTGGTGTTGGCTTTTTTGCATTACTTATATTATTTGCTTCACTTCACACCTGCTCAATTTTGTTATTCCTATTTAACTTATTTATTTATTAATTACTTCCTAAATTTTGCCGATTTCCAACGATTTTGACAGTTTGGGACGGATCAATCCATCAGAAAGCAATTTTGGGAGATTAGTAGGGGTATTGAGAAATTTCTTTGCTGAAAATGTGGAATGTTTTTTTTCGAGTGTGAAGAACAATTATGTGGTCACTATGGTCGAGGTACCTATGAAACAAGCGAACGTTTGTAGTATATGGCGCTGTATGCGAGAAAATAGCGGAATCCTGGAGTGAGGGTCTGTGGAATGGTGGGAAAATTCCAGGAGTTGTTGAGAGAATGAGAACCACAGGTGGGACCGAATATAGAGCCGAACCATTGTCACACTTTTCTAACTGAAATCCATTAAAGGCATCACCCCACGAATCTGAGGTGGTGCAGATTTCAGGTGGAATATTCCTATAAGAGATAGTAGATTATGGATAGGAGGGTGATTCCGTCCATTTCTTCCTAATTGCCGTAAAAAACGGCCCGGAAGATGAGGCGCCGCACAAGGCTGGCGCGCTTCAGTCGAACTTCTTGTAGAAAATAGTGCGCCAGAACGCCCGAAGCCGTATCTTCCGGGCCGTTTTTCACGGCAATTAGGAAGAAATGGACGGAATCACCCCCCTCTCTGTAGTCTCCCATCCCGTATACGAATACTCCACCTGAAATCCGTACCACCTCAGATTCGTTGGGTGATGCCTTTAATCATCGTTGCAGGAAATACAGTGTAATTCATTTTTTTTGTCTGCACCAACCTCAGTTCGTAAAGTAACACTAAATTACTATGCTGTTTGTAGCCAGAAGGTGGCAACAACAACAAAAAAAAACGTGTTGACCTCATTCCTCCATTGGGGTCCCCCCGCTTAGCTAATCGTTATCCACTTCAACTGAAAACATTAAACTGTTCTATGAACAGCACTGCTGGAGACCACGGATCTTCAACCTTCCGTCTCCATCTTTCGTGTTGGATGCGATCTTCTCTGGATTTTTGCAATTTTTCGCTTGTATTTGCATTTTTTTTTTCGCATTTTTTTTCTGGATTCATTTGCGTTTTGCAATACACCTGCACTTTTTCTGGCGGGGACTACCAGTGTTGTGGGGTCCGGTTCTCTACGTAACACTCGTTTATTGCACGATTCTGCGGACGGTAGTGTTGTAGATACCAGTTTTCTATGTAATCTGCTTTTTGTTGCAGGATTTTACGAACATATAGTAGTAGTAGTAGATAAAAGTGCTACTTGGATACTGTACAACCGGGAACAGAATCCATCGCTACAACTTTTTATCATCACTTCATGTCTGTGAGTACATAGTGTACTAAAGGATGATTACTGTCCATCTATTAGTGATCTATGAATAATATGAATAAATATAAATATAAATATATAATAATATCTTTGAATAATAATAATTATGAAGAATTTGAATATTCTCATGGAAAAGTGGTTAAATACGTTAAGGCCTTAGTTTGAAAAGATCCGTTACCTTCGTTGCAAAATGAGAAATGCTGGAAGAAATGAAACGACGAGTAGATAGTTGATCAGAATGGTAACACCAGCGAATAGGCCGAAACACCTAGAATTTGAGGTTAACGCAAAGTATAGACATAGCATAAACGTCTAACTACAATTATATTACTTAGACACACTGGAGTAAGTTGAAAAAAGTGACTATAGGTGTGAATTAGGACTAAAAATTGAGTTGTTATTTCAAATTGAACTCCTCTTACCGAAAAACGATCACATTTGAGGCGATGTTTACGAAAAATGGAACAGCTGTGGAGAAGGATGTGAGAAACATGGTTGAACTGGTGTGATGAAGACACTAAATGTAAGGAAAAAAGTTGCGTGGCAGATATAAGACCGAAGGTTTCACCTTAAAGGAAGCATATCACGAATCTGACGTAGGGAGGGAATCCGAGGGAAAAGCTAGAGATGAGGCTGTAGATTGCGGAATCCGGGGGTGGTTCTGCTCATCTCCACCTAATAGTCGTAAAAAAGGTGTGGAAAAACAACGTGCAACCCTTGTGCACGCGCCGCGTCGTCGAGCGGACGGTCGAAAATCAATAATGTCTTCTCACCAGCTTATTCATGTAAAACTAAACAACAGGTTGCTGAGGAGACTAAAACGAGGAGCACATAGAGGAGCGCTCTAACTTATATCGTAGGAGCTAGAGCGGTTCCCATGCGTTTTTTTTAGGACGATAAGGGAAATGTGACCGGCAACCCCATCTCGAAGTTTTCTCGCGGATTCTCTCACCATGCCAGAATTGCCGGCTTTTAAAAAGAGTGAAAGTAAAAAAAGGCGAAAAAAAACCAAACCTCATAAAAGGAGTCCTCATCGAGTGTGTGTGGAAAATGACTGAAGAGTAAAAACGCGTCATCGGTGCCTACAGCTATGAGAAGTACGAAGATTACGAGGTTTAAGAGAGGGAAGTCTGAGGTGAAGAACGAGTAGATCGCGAGGGAACCTGTAATAAACAATTTCTGACCAAGGTTCTCCTCTCCTCGTCTTCCGAAAAACACTATTCCCTCACTCTACTCATGCATCAAACGTTGTTCATCAGGATCATTCAAAACAAACCTAATACACTTAACGCCAACACCAGGAATACGGCGATAGCGTAGGTGAGCGATCGTGAATGCAGTGCGACGATGAGTGCAACAACACCGGCAGCAAGTAGGGCGAGCAGGGAATCGGACATCGCAGCTGGCAGCAAACGATCTCTTTTCACCTCCATCAAAATCCCTGAAATGAAAATCTCAGTTCTTTCGTTGTTCATCCGGAATTAAACAAGCAGACAACTGCAGTTCTACACAAATGTCAATCGCTGCCATTCGAAAGCTTTCGGAATCTGCTGAGAGTGTCACAATGCTAACCAGAGTGAGGAGGCAGCACATTAGGTGTTCGTCAAATTAATTATTTAGCGTTTTTGCATGAGCAGAAGGAAAATTTAGAAAACGAATTGCTCGGCTGCAATCAGTAAAATCTATTTTCTAGAGTTATTTTAGGGTGTTGTGATTACTCCGTTAGTAATATTTTCCTAGGTTTAGTATGAAATTAGTGGCTAATTGTCAATAAAGGCGGAATGTAAAGTTCTTTTAGGAAGTGGCAAGCTACGTATCAAGTCACCTTGCAGAGCTAAAGTTTTGCTACTTGCCCGTAGGTTGAAAGCTTACGGAATTTACGATTTTGGATCCGTATGGGACAACAAAGAGTTCCAGCTGTAGATTACGATCACGCCTAATTCTCCCTAATCGTCTTGAAAAATGGAGTGAAGACGTTCCTAGTTCCTACGATGCAAGTTAGAACGCGCCACACCTGCACATGCGCCGCGACCGTGTCGCGGTCAAAAATCAATGGGATTTCCTCAGCAGCCAACTCAAGTGAAACCAATAAGTAGGCGGCAGAACTAACTAACGGTCTCCATGTCGTTTTTCAGGGCAATTAACGAGAGGTGAGGGTGGACACGCTCATACTTTTCATCTACAAAGTCTCCGAACTTCATTTTTTACAATTTATTCTTTACAATTTCATCCTTGCAGTTTCAACAAAATTTCGAGTCACTCGTTGAACAGTTGGTGCCTTGTATGACTTCTCCTCTGGCTCCGCCACATTTCCGATTAGCAATTTTTCATTCAAGCTGCTCGAGCTTTCACGTCATCTGTATTCTCACATTTCCAATTTTTTTTTCTAACAATCGTACCAGTATTTCTGCCAATTCTCTACCGTTTCATTCGATCTCGCCGGAAATGTCGAATCTTTTGGTTAGCGTTGGATTGTTTCCCTAATTCATTGCAACGTTTTCCTTGTTACAGCCGGTATTCTTTGCCACTTCGCCATAAGAAGAGGCATGAGACAGAGACAAAACATAAGATGAGACTTTTTTTTTCTATCAGTTTGCTCTGACGTTCTTACTCGGTTCATTTGTTGTTTTTTTCATTGATCTTTTTCGCAAATGGATGCTGTTTTATCTGCTTCTAGTTTTAGCTTTTCCAAACTTGGTTTCTTCACAACTTTTCTTCTTCTTGTGCTTCTTTACAAATGTTCAATTTTTACGCAATAAAAGTTCTCGTTCATACGCCTAAGGAAGTCGTTGGTAGCAGCGCTTATTTCTCACTGGAACTGAGTTTGGCCTTTCCAGTCCTGATATTCCGTTATTGTTATTCCGATATTCCGTTTTTAGGCCTCCGAAGTCCCAATTTCGAAGCGAAATCCTCCCAAAGTCCCGATTTCCAGGCCACAATTCACAAGGGATCCTTGCATACAGACTGGATCCAGGCAAAAGCCTGGATCCAGTCTGTATGCAAGGATCCCTTGTGAATTATATGGGAACTTCACGATCAAAATTTTCTATGGAAAATTCGTGCTGCAAAAACACCATTGAGTTAAGGCGAGAAGTCGAACAGCATCTATGCTATCATCTATACAATCTACGCTGGGTTTTTAGTGTGTTTTTCGAGAATCCAGCCTGAAAACTGATATGGGACAATATCTCCCCCACTGTTCGATAGTGAACAGTTACCCCGTCTCCGTTTCGCTGATGACATAGTTTTTATAAGGCAAAGTATCAGCAAAGCGTAACGAATGCTAGTCGACAACGGCGATATGTGTGGAATTATCATTAAAACACGCTAGCAACCAAAAAATGACACTTTTCGTGGATGCTTTGCTGATGTTTCATTCCTGCGTGACAAATCAAATATATATCTGTACGTATCTGGAGTTAAGTAAGGGAATGAGCGTGAGAGGCGGCTCAACTCCTGGACTAAGCAGGAGGGCCAAACGCCCCAAGTTCCAAACGTTCAGCACGATCGAGGACTGCCCAAGATCAGGAAGACTCTCGCTGTGATGAAGCAGGAAGAAGCGAAAGGGTAGGTGAGCATCCAACAGCGCCAAGTGATCAGTGAATAAATCCGAGAACACATGGCCATTTTTCAACATCTTCCTTCCATCGACGCCTCAGAATCCTGGACTCTTACAGGCAGAAGGAAGGTGTGGTCTGCATCCACATAGAAAAGATCATCCCCATAGAAGTACTCTGCCTGTTTCAGCGCAATAGAAGGAGAGCTTCCGGGGTGCTACCTTCTCATTTTCGGATATCAGAGACACTGAAACATTCGTCAAAACGAAAGTATCTATGCACTATATACTAGATGAGCCAGACATATGATATGTTTCACGGACAACTGTAGGACAACTGTATCATTGGTGACAGGATTTTACTATATAAGAAATGTACTGTAATTTACGCTTGGAATCATTAAATTCCAGAAAGTGCAGAGATACAAACTACAATTGTCTGTGAATGAATTGATTTGATGAATTACTTATTTTTCTGTGGCGCAAAATTCTTTCTCGACTTAAATCGTGTAACAAAAGAGTGACGTAACAGCATACCAAGAGGAATTTACCATTGAGTGAAATCTGGGAGCTGCTTTCAAAGGTTCTTAGAGAGAAGAAAGAAGAAAAAAGTGCTACAAAAGTGCGTTTATACAGAAGTAAAAACTTTTACTTGTGTAAAAACGCACTTTTGTAGCAGAAAATAATACGTTCACGATATATGACATTTCCACGGTTTCAAAAAAGTATTGGATTGTGTTTTGATCTGTTGCGCCAGAGCAGATCGAAGGAGACCAAGCTAATGCTAGCTATGGATGGGACCAATATTGATTAGGAAGTAAGTCTCAACACCTCATATGTATATTCTGGTATATTTAGGTAGACGAGTTTTTAAGTGGATCCCGGAAGATTCGTTGAAGATTCAGGACGAAATTTCCCATTTTCAAGAAGCATTTATTAAATTTCCTTAAAATGACAATCAGCTTCATGTTTGTCACGTCTTATCTTATACAAAATTAATAAATTTATATAGATGCCTAAAAATTACATTTAAGCGCACAAGGACCTGAAATTATTATTTCTCATCGCCTCTCCCAAACCATTCCAGCACACTTCGAATCTAAGCAGGTTAGTTTTTTTCACAAAACAAAAAAAAAACTCAGATATTGGAGTAGTCGACAATAGCTAGGTCTGTGCAGACTTAATTTGCAAGCTCGATCATCTTGGACTGGATTTTCGTTCATTTTGGACTCTTTTTCTGCTTATGCATTGATACTCCTTTTTTTCTTTTCTTTTCTTTTTCTATTGAATCACAAAGATGTTTGTTTACTTTGCGAAGAACTACACGGTTATAACAAAAATCAATATCCGTTACTCTTTCACTTCTACTTGCAGAAAATAGATTGCTTTAAAGAAATTTCTCGGTTCCTTATTTTTTCTATGCACCCAAAACATTGACCGTATGAATGAATATATGAATGAAGATGAATATATCGTTGAAGTAACTTTTTCGGATGAAATCATCTGCTGTGAATGTACAGCTCGTTGAAAATGAATGGAGAAAAATCTTTCACGGCTACTGAGGCTCTGACGAAGGCGACAATGCCGAAACGTTAGCCGTAATGAAGTTTGTTAACAATCTTGGCTGTTGCTTTAATTTCACTATCGAAAAGTTGCAATCTCTTTATGCCAAGATTCAAGGAAAGTCGAATTTTCGCACTTCTGGAAAAATCTCTCCATTCTTTTTCAACGGGCCACGGCGACCATCTTTCTCGGGATCATCTATTCTCAAGGATTTTCGTTTTGTTCTCAAGATTCCACTTTTTCGGCGTTAAATCCCAAATAACCGGTCGCCTATTCCCGTCCTAAACTAGGTGATTTCACGAGCCTATGACCCCCCCGACGGTGTCAGTGACGACTGTGCGCTTATTCAGCGAAAGTCGTTGTTGGTGGCTGTAAAAGGCTCGGCGAAACTGGACCATGCGTACGTATAAACGACCGGTGAAAGTCAGGTGGTTGATCGTAGCAATTTTGCTGCGCACGAAATTCTCCTACACGAATTTCGAGGGAATTTTTTTCATTTCTGTCGCACCTACCGCTCCTAGATCATCCATCCTTTTTCTTAGAACTCTTTCCATGCTTAAGACGCTCATAGAAAAAGTCAAGCGTCAATCCAGTTTGAACACAGACACATCCCATGTGTTTCGAATGAACTACTGAACTATTCGAGGAAGGAACGTACCTTTAATGGCAAGATTTTCTTTCTTCATAAAATTCACGATAGCCACCTCGAGTTTGTTGTAGAGATCCAATGGGACGAAGATATTCTGCGTTAAGTAACCAGTAAGCGTAAATACCGGGAGGAAAGTGTTCAAATGCATTGGTTCGGCACTCAAATCACGAGGTAAAAGCCTGTAGAACAAGTCGAACATCATCGTCGATGAACAGTTCAACGGTACACCTACAAAATTTCAACTTTAAGCCTATAAATATTAAATTTTGTGGATCTCTGTATAGTTCCACTTAACAATTTAACTCATAACAACTACAAAAAGACAGAAACTTCCGATAGAAACACATTTTCCAAGAAACAGCAATCGGAATTACCTGGACAAGAAGAGCAATCCTCTTTGCAAGCGACTTTACATGCTATTAGCTTGTCCCGGTACAGTGTACAGTAAGTGACAAGCCGATGCACACTATCCACATGGTTCACGGTGAGTTCGGAGCAATTGTACAGAAATTCAGGCGATAAACATGCAAAGAAGTTCGCCACACTCCAAATATTCCGGTAAGGTGTGTAGTCATCGAAAGCGTCGAGTTCTTCCGCGATGTAGTCTTGCATGGAACAAATCTTCCGTAAGAAGTCAAACTGGAATATTGTGGAAAGACGAGGCACTTCGATGACGATCTGGCTAAGGTGGCTCACTGAAATCATCGAAGGAATATAGAAGGAAACTAGGGAAAATTCTAAGCACAGGACCTTGTCCGGTCAGTAGTTAATTCACGAATAATAATAAAAAATAGAAAATAATAAAGAATAATAATAGATGATAGAAAAATAAAGATATTAATCCTATATTCAAGGCATATATAGAATAAACGAGCCACCTGCGCAAATCAAATTTGAATCGGAAAAGGAAAAAGTGATCATAATTTAGTTGATAATATGACAACATAATTTAGTTGATGAAGCTTGCAAACCAAAAAAAAAGAAAAAAAAGTAAAAACCTAGCTAAGCAGTAGTAGTATCTAGGTAATAGCTTGTTTTTTCGTTCGACTCCTCTACTTTATTGCATTTTTTCTTTTTTCAACGTCCTTCTGTTCAATTTCAATTTTTTTCATCTTCTTTTTCTTCTTTCAATCTTATGACCTATCGCTGGGACCCTTACGCCATATAACGCATCGTATATGTATATAACCTGGTAAAGATGTGGTTCACAGGATGGTAAGGTGATCCTTCCCACCTTTGCATTTTTAAACTCTTTTGCTAGAGCGGTTACTGTAGTACCATTAGTAGCACAGATGTTTGAAGTTTATAAATGTTTTACTATAAATTAGTTCTACTATAAAGCTAAAGAAGTCTGTTTTTCTCCTTCAGTATTTTCTGAACTGTAGAGAATAAGACAATTTTTTAAAAGCTGACTTTCAACGAACCTCTGCATAGTAAAATGTTGTATTGATTTTTGATGATCTGTACATGTTTTAATGATGATGTTTTTGACAGATTTTATTGGCTGAATTTTCGGTAAATCACCTCCTTTGATGTCTGAAATTGGCGATTCAATGCACACTTTAAGCGATCAAATCTCTCCACAAAGAAAATCCACGTAAATTTGGAGTTTGCCTGAATAGTTTTGGAGAGATCTGATAGCCCAGATTGTGAATTGAATCATGCAATTTCAGGTCCGAGAGAATTCTCTTTTTCCACCTGCTTCTTCACATCATTCTCCTCTAAGTTTTGTTCTCTATTCGATCTCGTTTTTATCTCTAATTTCATCCATTAGATCCAAATCCACTACTTTTTCTCTTCTTCGCTTCTGAAAATCCAAAAGCATATGTATAATAATGCCTATTGTTCCTACTAGTGTTATTACTGCCTATTATTTAGTCTATTTTTCTATTTTATCTGAAGGAGGAAAGGATCATTTCTTGTGGTATCACAGAGTGCTTCACATCTATTTGGGGACGTTATCTATTCAACGATATCTTTACGGATTCGTGCTGGTCCCTGTCGTAAAACCCCAATATAACAATGAAAGAAGAACAGCAAGAAACCGTCGTTACAGATGGAACGAAACAGAAAGTGCTGGAACACGGCTGGCGGCTAACACAATATCCACTACACCTATCTCCTCTAGCACTTACACAGTACATTTTTTGGTACTTTTTAACTGCTTGACTTGCTCACTCCCAACCCCGTTTTTCTCTAGTGAAAACTCATTTGGAAAACTAACTCCAAATTACCGTAATTCTTTGACATTGTTATGGTCTCATTCCTGGATCAACAGATACATACTGACCGGACATGATCCTCTAAGAAACAGTTCGACTGATCGATTCATCGTGCAATTTTTTTTTCGATATTTTTTCATGAGCCGACTCTCAAATGGATATAGAGAGCCATCAGGAAGGAGGACCCTTCAGGAAGGAAAAATATAAAATATATGTAATTACATACACAAAAATTTAGAAATGAATACGGAAGGTGTCAAGGGGTTTTGTACGAAAAAAAAATAAATATATACGAAAAAAAATGAAAATAAATATGAAGAGTGTTCAAGAAGATTACGAAAATGTTATAAAATGCATTTATTCTTCTGACCGAGCGGTCTGTTAAATTCTGCGTTGTGATCCCATTTGATTTCTTTTTGTGCGGAATCAAAATCCAAGACGTTATGAGGAAAAATCACAAAATTGCCTGTAACTAAGGTAAGAAATCGTTAAAGGTATTAAGAGAGATCGAGCCAGATGCCTGAGAGCACGTCACATCGAACATCAATGAGCGTAAAACTCAATGTCTTGCCTCGTTAGGTGATCATATGCCCGGTATCACATTTTATGTTTAAATGGCACATATTTATTGAACAATTTGCATTTTATGACATTTTTAATATGCTACTTACTTCCTGTACCTCCTTTACAGTAGTTTTTGTCCTCTGAAACCATCCATTAGTATTTGCTACGAGATTTTTCTGAAGAAAAACATATTACATCTCCTCGGAGAGAGTAAAGCGCTCTTCCGGGTGCTCTCTCTTTTATTACGAGGCGTCTCCTTGGAATCTGAGTTTCTAAAGCAGCTGAGGCAGCACTCACAAAAGAACCGCGCGTTGAAAAAAAAAAGACTGACGAATAAAGAGAAATTCGAGAGGAAGGAGGTGTACTAGAAAAAGGTTTATAGTGTGTGAAATTTTTCGGAACATCTTGAGAATTGTTTCTGTTCCGACTCATCCAAGATTTTTTCCTTTTTCCTTTCCTTTTTTTCTTCACCGTCGGTCTATGTAAAGTGTTTGAAAAAAAAGATATGGCGTGGTTGTAAAAAGTTTCAAATTATCTTGAGAATTTTTCTTGTTCCGACTTGGAAAAAATATGCTTTCCTCTTTTCTCTTTATTTTTTTTTGTGGTGCACCATTGATCTATGTGAATAAATAAAAAGTGGGCAGGGGGGGGGGCAGTCCTAAACTGCTCTGATTGCTAAATACTGCTCTGATCGCGGATTAGGACATTAGGAAAATGGTCCCCTCAACTCTCTGAGGTGGAACGCAGAGAACTCTTCTTTTGGGCCATTTTTAGTCGTTGAAAGTATTAAATGGTACGAGTTAGCTATTCATTTCCAGTAAGCTTATTTAAAGAGCTTGGTGTAGGTTAAGCTTTAGTAATTCCAGCTCTATCTTAACTTTTTCCTCCTTTAGTAGCTATAGCCTACACATCATGGATGCTCGAAGAGTAACGCCTAGTAGGTTTTAGCTCCGAGAACGTGCTTGACATCTTTAGTGGGGTGAGAGGGAATCTGTCTTCGCATCTCTTCGTTCATTGCTCAAGGACAGCACTACAGACGACATTGACTGTACGCACTTAGAATCGACTTCGAACACTTTAGGGGCCCGACTGATCCAATTATTCACTTCCAGTAAGCCTGTTTCGAGAGGTCAGTAACGTTCAAGCATTAGTGATTCCAGCTGTGTCTTCCTTTTTCTCAGCAATGCAAAAAGAAAAGTAAAAGATAAGGTCATTGGCATCTCAATCCACTTGGGATGCGCTAACGCGTTTTACTGGAATTCATAATCGTTGGGGTTTGGTTAAGCGTGTTGGCCTATAGAATGACTTCCGAAGGGCAGCCGACGGGTCAAGTCAGTGTTTTTATCCTCCCAGACACGCCTAGAACCAATTCATCGACCCTGGAGAGATGAAGAGCTTGGTTTGCACTAGGGCGGACTCGAACCATCGACTAAGTGGCTACAACGGACCTCTAACCGACTGCCCCACATCCGCCCCAATGAAAAAAATCCAAACCTTAAAGTATGAGCGAAAAGAACGTTTCGAGTATAACTTTGGGGTGGAAACTCATTAACTCAGTATTTTATAACTGATTTCAGAGAACTGTTGTGTTGCGCGGGGGAGAACGATATAATTTTCAGTAATCTGAGCAGAAAAAAGGAGTTTATGGATGATATTGATTCCAGCCATCCGAAAAGACGCTATTCATTGATTCTGTAACATTGGACAGTATGATGACGTTATTTTTTGCCAATGTTCATTAATATGAAAACAACAACATTCCAGGAGGGAACAGGAAGGAAGAGGACATCAAAAGCAGCAATGATGTTTTTAAAAATAATTTTTAATATTTGTTTTAGAAGCGAGATTCGTGAAAGAGCATTGGAGTGTTTAATATTTTGATTCAGTAAATGATACAGTATCGATTCATGAACTATCACGTTCTCAGATTGAACTTGACGCTTAAGAACTGTTTTTGCGCTCTAAGAATGATTTTTGTGCTCCAATCGCTATCTCCTTAGGTAGCGATCGGGGCAGTTTTAGAGTGCCGCTCCCTTCACCTCTCCACTTCCTTTTCATCTTCAAAGGTCAAACAGTAGGCTAAGACATTTCTTCAAAGACATTTTCTTTTCATAATTCATTTCCATTCAATCCCCCGATTTTTTAGATGTTGTTTTGAAAACGAGCTTAACAACTTTAGTAGGACGGAAGGGGAATCTACCTTCGCATCACTTCATTCATTGCTCAAGGACGGCACCATAAACGACAGGGACTGTCGATGCACTTGGGATCGGCTTCGAATACTTTCGGAAATGCCAGTTATTTTGCCAATTTTTTTACCGTAGTGCTTTTTAATAAGCCTTGATCCGACAAAAAAACAAGTGTTGTCATCGTTTCTGTTCGGTACTCATAAGCGTATTAATTTAGTATTATTATTATATTACTACACTATGAAATATTTGAATTACTATCATACTTTCCATCGCTGGTACCAAAGTAAAACCATCTTCTGTTTATTTATTTTATTTTTATTTATTTATTTATTTTTTGTTTTATTCTTTTTACTTTTTTATTTTCTTTAATTTTATTCCTAGTTAGGAAATTTACTACCAATTACTTATGTACATATACTTCACAGATATGCGTGATTATTAGATCGATGCATAAGTAATGGCGCTTTTTTTTGTTTGAATTAAAACCCTAGGCCAGAAAAAAAGAGTTTAGCATTTTTTAACATATTATTTTAAAGAGTATTCTTTCTCTACAAGAATGATTGTAGTTTTTTAAATGTTGATTTAATTTTTAAGCCAATATAACAACATAACAACAAATAACATGCACCGATCCTTAGGTTTTAGATAGCAACAGCGGACAAACTGCTCCTATGTTCTCCTTTCATGCGAAACGCGAACTCGAATTGTCATTCTCTCATCACATTTTTATTATTTATTCGGTTTATTACCGTTCTCATCACAATACAATGACATTTGCGTCGTCGATCATTACGACTCATCTACCAGTAAACTGGATCCACTCGATCGAGAAACGGTGACTGCTCAAAAAAAGATATCAATGTCTTTTTTTTTCCTCTTTCTCTCTCCCTCTTTTTACACTTCCAGCCTCTGACGAAGGCGATGACCGGGAAAAGTTAATCGTTAAAGTAGTCCGTTGGAATTTCCATAGCTGAAACAAACGTACTCAGGAATGGGAAAAAAACTAGTCAGGAAGTCATTCGAAATTTCTTTTTCAAAAAAAAAAATGGACGAGTATTCGGAGAAAATCCAATCGATACACGCGTTTTCGCTACGAACAATGGAGCGGACGGAGTAGTACATCACGCCATTTCTTCCGCTGAGGTAATGGAATTACAAGAGCTTGCACTTCATGTGTAGTATTCTTGCAAAACAGGTTCGAAATAGACAGAAAAATGTGGCTGAGCTGATCGTCGAACAATAACAAAAGGTCATTTTTAGATTCGAGACGAATAATTCACAGTAAAAAGGTGTCTTGGATGGTTTTGCATTGCTCCGAAATGATCAAATATTGCAAATTTGTCAAAATCTTGTCAGAAATAAAGTAGCATCAGTGTGTCCGAGGGAAAATGCCAGTTCTTATAGCGAGACAAGTTAGCGAACTCGTACTCTACTCTACCTCAGTCGCTCAACAGAAATGTATCTGAGAATTCCAGAAGTTCTGAAACAGCTCGTATTTTCACCTCTGTTGTGAAAAGGAATTTTCGATGGCGTTATGAAAGATTCATCAGTGTTCACATTCCGTTACTGTAACAACAGAATTCAACGCTATTGGAAAAGTGTAACGGAAAGGAATTAGAATTGAAAAAGAAGGAAATTTTGGAATGAATCATACTTCAGATGTTCCCTATCGTCTCTGACCGGGAACTCTATCCTAAGAAACCTAACTCTAAGAAAATCCCAATATTTTTTTTAGAGAAAGTTGTGGCACTACGTTCATATGTATACATAACTACATAGTGAGTGAGGCAGTCTACTCCTTAAGCACTGATGATAAAAATCATTTATATTAAGCATTATATATTATGTATTTACTATATTTTTTACTGTATTATATACTTATGCACTTCTTAATATTATACTGTATTATATATTATATACTCACTTATAATATTAAAAATTCTGAGACGATAAAAATTATGTATATTTGACACTTACATTATGTATTAACTACTATATTATATACTTGCTTCTTATTATACTATATTATATATTATATACCGACTGATAACATTAAAAATTCTGATGCATTCCCAAAAAAACAGTGGATTTCAAAATGGTATTCGTTCGTGTGAACGGTCACCAAAGTTTTTAATTGATTTCCTTGAGCTGTAGCCAAGCTTGGTATTGATCGCCTTTATTAAACAACAGCTAACGTTTCGGCGTTTTCGCCTTCGTCAGAGCCTGGAAAGTTCAAAGCCATTGGTGATTTATCCCTCAAGCGCCTCATCACCCTACCGAAAGCATCCAAATGGTAGGCAAACTCAAACAGCAACACACTGGCTAGTACTTACCTCATTAGCTAGACTTGTGAACGCAGCAGACCACCACGTACCACAACTACGAGGCACAAGGGTTTTTATATAGGGACTTCACGGCCCGCCCCGTAGATCAAAACCCGCATAGGTCTTGATATGGGGATAACTCGTTTGTGATCGCAATGCACTCATCCTTCTTGTTCATTTTCGGACTTTTGGCGGTTATCCAAAAGACCTCTAGTGTTCTGCGTGCTGTGATCTCGGACTCGTAGAATAATATACGAACTTCTACCTCCACTTCGGAGTTTGGATGACAGACCTCAGTAAAGAAGAGTGAATGAGTAATGAAGAGATAGATACGAAAACATCAAGAGATAGAGTAATAAAGAGAAAATAAGTGTGTTAAAGGAAGGAAGAGGTCTTTCCAAGAATTTTTTTCAACATGCCGAGTTTCAAAGACAGTCGAACATAGGCAATACTCAGAGAGGTCACCAAAGTTTCAGATAATAGGCTATACAGCTTTCGTTGCGGTACTGGACTTCATTGAAAATAATAAAGAATTACACAAAAAAATAAAATTGAGGAGGATGAAGTTCTCAGAAGAAGTAACAGTAATCCGAGACCTCAGTAAGGAAGAGCGCATGAGTAATAAAGAGATAGATACGAAAACATCAAGAGATAGCGTAATAAAGAAAAAATAAGTGTGCTAAAGGAAGGAAGAGGTCCTTCCAAGAAATTTTTTTCCTCTTCCAAGAATAAAAGAGGAGAAGAGAAGGAGAGAAGACGGAAAAAAAATGAAAGAAAAACTGGAGCAAAGGTAGATTTAGGTAAGTTTGAATTAATCCAACCTATACAATACGTGCTCGAAGATTTAATCGACCAGGAAGAACAATGAATTTTGTGGGAATCATCCAAAATAATTGGAGCTAGAAAAATCGCAATATTCTACGCAAGATGAGAAGGTCCCTTTCATTATTTTGATAGAAGGAAATGAACAGTTTCAAGCTCTGGATAACTCAAAAACATCCACAATCTTTTCCTTATTGAAACAACGAGTCATTTCGATTTTATTGATCCAGTCCGCTCGAACAGATCATCAAGGAACCACGTTATTATTTAAAAAGTTAAAAAGTAATTAAAAATTGAGTAGATGTAAGATTAGTTAAGTAGTACTTAATTGGTTTAGTTAAGTAATTAAAACAAACGTCTAGGTTGCAGAAATTTCACGAAAAAAAAGATCAACTCTAAAGAAAACGACCTACTCAGAGGTATGGGAGCATCATAGCATGCGATGGTGCTGAACGTGGTGAACAGCTGATCAGCCCATGATCGCCGATTCCGGCGGGATCCCACCGCGGTGACGTTTTGTGTTCGTGCTAATCCGGTCACATTCAGCTGCGGATGATTGGCGAAGTTGATCCGGTTCGATGTGGTTAACGTTTGTTGAAGTTTCTGCCATGCTAGTCGAGGTCCGGACAATTCAGTGTCCTTCGTGTCGAAACCCTGAACGAACGGGAAATTCATACCTGGTCATCGTCCCTGTCTTTTATCTATTTTACTTATTTTATTTGCTTTATTTTTTATTTATTTCTTTTTTTATGTTTTTTTTTAATTTTTTGTAGATTCAGTACGCAGATTATTTAATAATATAATCAATCGCAATATAATATAATCAAAAAAAAAACTTCTGAATAACGAAGCAGAAGAGAAGTTCAAAAATCCCCAAAACTAGGTCGGATTTCATCGTTCTCTTTAAAAAAAAATTCCATAAAAAATCGGAATGGAAAACGTTAATGTGGATCAAATAAGGACCATCAGTGAGAATCAAAATGACCGCTAGGCGTAAAATGAGCAGGATGCATGGAAATGAACAACACACTCTGAAAGAAAACCACTTTAACGTCCGCTAATTTAACTTATTTTCTTTTTTCGATTTTAT
Source organism: Necator americanus (assembly GCF_031761385.1). Taxonomy (NCBI): domain Eukaryota; kingdom Metazoa; phylum Nematoda; class Chromadorea; order Rhabditida; family Ancylostomatidae; genus Necator; species Necator americanus. The sequence continues at coordinate 27,966,386 of NC_087371.1, forward strand.
TTCGTCTATTTTTCAGAATAAAACAAACTACTTTTCTATAATCTTACAAAAGCGCTTGGATTTTTTGCAAAAGGACCTCCTTTCAGAGCTCATTCTGAGCAAAGTAAGGTCCAATATGCCTAACTACCCTAGTAACCGCTGTTCCACTGTAGCGTTCTGGACTTGGCAAAACGATCTCACATGAGGATTTCCCACCTTCTGTAACAGGAAGATAACAATGTCAATTCACCACACAAGGTACTAAAAAGCGCGAAATTCGTTGTATGAAACTTACGCGAAATTCTAATGAGATTCTGTTCTTTCGTGTTTTTATTCTTGAAAAAAAAGGATAAAGTCACTCTGGCGTATCAATCAACTTGGGCTGCGCCAATCCGTTTTACTGTAGTTTATAATCGTTGGGGTTTTGGAACGCATGTTGGCCTATACAATGACCCACGGGGGGCAGTCGATGTGTCAAATCAGTGATTTTATCCTCACAGATAGTTCTGGCACCAATTTATCGACCTTGTAGGAATGAAGGGCTTGGTTGGCACTAGAGAGGTTTCGAACTATCGACCGTGAGGCTACAGTGCTGTGTTATGGCACGCATATGGATGTTTACAAATACGCATACAGTAAGCGGCTTGTTAATTTAACTAATATGCTTGCTTGAGAATAGTAATGAATTAATTTCTTGATGGTTAATGGTCGAACGAAGATTTCACTAACAAATAACGTCGGGGAGACGCGACCTTTCGGATAGCGTGTGGATCAATATGCAGATGAGATTTCACTGTGTGAGAGCGTTGAAAATTCGCGTTGATCCGCAATGACCTAAATGTTCGTTGCTGGCATGGTGTGGGATTGTTTTCGCTGCAACCGGGCGCGTACCCAATCGGAACTCGTTCGGTAGCCACGTCAGGCTACAGATGGCTAAGCTCTAGATCCCAGATTTGGAATTTTTTTCTCTTTTCCAACAAAGACGAATACACTCAAAAACAACAAGAACTTACAATTTCAGCGTTCTGACTAAGTTTAATAGGTAGAAAATAGAGAATAACAAGCGGTAATATGCCGGTAAGCAGCACTGCCGTGATGGCGACTGTTAACGGTCGACGATAGATCAGTCGCGAGTATTCGCGCAGCGACAACATCGCTGGTCGCGGCGAATGGCGAGCACGAGGCGGTGCTGCTGCTGCAGCTGCACGCGATGATGGGCGGCGACAGAAAATCGGCTCGTTTCTTGCGAAAATAATGGCCATACGACGAGCTGGTTTCACACCGGCCGCCACCACCGCCGACGCACCGCCGCTGGAGGGACGACAACCGCCAAAACGGCCAACCCTCTCCGTAATGTGTAACTCACGTACCAGTCGTCCTTGAGCGACGAGGATACGCTGGCTAGTAAAGTACATCTCGTCGGCATCGAATCACGTAAATACTTTATGACTAACTCTGCAAAACTTCAACGGAGCAAACAGAGTTGTCATTCTCAAGGACAACCTCAAGGCCAATTATGGTGTTTTTGTTCATTTATTTGTTTATTCACATCTGTAAATGGTACATTGGGAAAAAAGAAACACACTTTATCGAGGACAGAACATTTTTTCGGGAAAAAAGCGGAACCCAATTCATTATCAGTGGAACCTGGTGCAGATCTTTTCGTCGCGGATAACACGTCTTACTTTGTTTTCTCAATAAACAAAAAAAAACCGAAAACTATTTGGAAAATTAGTGAATTCCTGTTATTTTTCTTCAGTGTGGAATCAGATGAATGTAGTCGCACCAATTCGAAGCCATTATGAACCACTTACTGCTATAACGACATCGATAGAGGACGTGTAAGAGGGAAAGCAGCATTTGAATCGTATCTGACTTTTTCTACCGTCTTAAGAGGATCGGGGAATGAGTGCGAATTCTCTTGCACGAAATAATTTTACTTTCAATTGCTGCTATCCTCGAATACGGTGGATCGTCATTATTTTCTTTTCATTTTTATTTCTTTGGATTTATTTCACTTTTTATTTCATTTATATTTCACTTTTATTTTTTACTTTTTTACTTTATCATTATATTCTCAATCTTTCGATTTCTTTTTTTTTTCACTTTCGTGATCCTTTAGTAAGAGAATAACTAGAGGATTTCATACAAACATGTTCTAAGTAGAAAAATGAAGATGATGTTATTAATCATCTACCACGAATTTTTTGAAATATTTCTCGACATTTTCCTGTTCAAATGCGACCACATCGATCGACACATCATCTCGGAATACTTCCGGTCGATTCTCGGCACATAATATGTGATGGGACCGCGTTTATCACTTCATCGCATGAAAAAAATGATATTTTCAGGAAAAAAAGACCGATGTCCGCACGAATGGAACATTCACCTTAAAAATATCCAAACATGTTCCTAAAATTGTGCGTGACTACATGTTTCGTGGGTTTTCACACACCAAGAAGAACAACATTCGGACGGAAAACTTTCGCTTTCGTGGATGGAGTGCCTATGGTTTATTATTAGCAAAATCTGTATGAGGTCTACTATTGTCGAAGCATGTAGAGCTTTTGTTTCTTTTTCTTACTGTACCAACTCTGTGGTACGTACTTGGTACGTGATATGCACGTGATACATGGTCATATGTAGCATCTAAAAAGTAAAAGCTTAGTTATTTATGGTACTTCTGTTGCGTTTATTTACGTTTATTCTATGATTTACCTATTATTTATTCTATTTTTTTATCACTAGTCAAGTTATTGTTTATTTAAGAAAATTTAAAAACTGAAAAGAAGTAAAAAATTGAATTTAACAATTTTAATAATCATCTATTTATTGTTTACTTTTTGATTCACAGGATGTCATGCACTTTAGTCTAAAAAAGAACTATTCACTATACAATTGTAAGTGATAAAGTGAGGAAATGAAATCAATGAACTACCCTTTGCCTCTGTTTCCATGGAGGAAAATTGGAAAAGAAAAAAAAAACTCAGTAACAGGAAAGGCAGGGATTTTAGATATTGAAAAAACAGCAGATGACTAGAACGAACCAGCACAAGATACGTTAAAATTCCGATTTAGAGCACGCGGAGCAAAATCAAAGAAGACTGGGAGCTTATGGCTTTATGTCTCATATTTCCTGCGGTTTTTCCATGTTATTTGTCATGGATAAAGTCTAGTCTAACAAGTTCTTGTTGTTTTCATCTGATTTTTACTTGTCTCTACTTTTTTTTACTCTATTTTTAGCATGACTAATCCGTCTACTCATCGTTGTTCCATCATTGAACTTCATATGGAAGGGATTCTGCCACGTAGGATTTAGGAATGTCCTGGGGTGGGAGGGGAAGCGAGTGGCTTTAGATCGAAATCTTTGCGTTCTGAACAATAATTTGCTTCCTCTATAACCAATTAACTTTGTTTTACATTAGTTTTTTCTGTCATTTTCCCTTTTCCGTCTGATACGGCTATTTTGTCGTGTGTCACTATCTTTGAAGCGCCATGTAGCCTATATAGGATATAGGATGTAGAATCCTAGGATATAGGATATAGGATTATAGGATTTAGTGTTGGAAACGCTAAAGTGGACGGGAAGATAACAATAGTAGATTTTGAAAAAATCGGAAGAAATAAATAGAATAAAAAATAATTAAATAGAATAAAATAAAATAGAATAGAAATCATTTGTCAGCAAATCAAATAAATAATATAGTAATTCTTTTTGAAGCTACACATAATTAGTTGATTCTTAATTTCTAGGCAGTGTTTAATGAAAAATAACAAAAATATTCACTGCGTTTTTTTTTTCTGTACGACGGGAGAACACTAACGCTCACACATTAAACACGAGTTCTTTGATAGGAAATTTTAAAGAGAAGAAAAAAATCGATATCAAAACATTTGCGCTCTTTTGAAACGATGACTAAGATGTCCGGTCAGAATACTGTTAGTTTCTTGGCTTGGATTTGCTCTTCGGAAATTGTCCAATTTGCACTTAGCAGCTTAAATTAGCTTTTTTTAAATTCTTTTCTCAAATAAACTACGTTTCTCAAATAAACTACGTTTATTTGCGGAAGTATCTCCTATAGAAGAAAATTGAGTCTCAGATAGTTACCTGACAGCTAGAGTACTGTATCGTTTTTTATTTGCCCTCTACATATTTCAGCTATATTTGTTAACCTTTACGTGACAACCTTTATGGACACAATACATTTCTGACAGAAAAAAAAACTTGATTACCTTCTAAACAACATCTCCTAAAAGGGAAATGTATGTCTATCCTGAAAACCCAATGGCAAATATATGGTAGAATATCGCGAACAATATTTTTCAAAAAAAAACTATGTGGAAATTTCAATTTTTTTATCAAGGAGTTGAACAAGTACAAAATTTTGATGTGCATTGATGCAAATTTGATCTACGTGGAGAAATCCAAAAGATCAAAAAAAAAAAACCAGAAAGTTCATGCATAAGTCGACCATTTTATTCCTCGTTACTGCCCAAATGTGGGGAATCAATATCATATAATTATTTCCGGCTACCATTTCGACGATCATTCACTTTGTTCATCGCCCGTTGATTTTTCGTGTGATTTCAGAATCCATTCAGAGAAATTTTAGTTATTTTGAAGAAGAGGAACACTTCCCTCTCGATTTTCGACGAATTCTTTGAAAATGTTCATTGAATTATTTCCCGGGAAATGTGCACATGTTCTCCGTCTCTCTCTTTCTCACATTTTTAATTTGTCAGTAATGTTCAATGAAATTTCAAACATTTCAAAAAAACGCTCTTGTTACCATAATACCCAAGTAAAACTATTCTAATCTTGTTTTCAAGTTTCGCTACATATTGAAAGTGATAGAAATATAAAGAAAAGAATACAGGGAACACAAAATTAATCATCCAATCGCACAAACCAGATCGAATCACATGGAACTGTGATCGAGGATCTATGTTGATCAAAGCGAATGACATTATCTCGTGCTATCCGCTCACTTTACTGATTCTTAGTCTTCCTCCTCTGAAAAATTCGATTGCATCAGAATCGTTAGCGCAACTGCGCCGAATTTCATGCCGTTTTCACCCGAGTACATGGAAATGAGTAAGTTCTCAATTAGGCGATTTATCAGCAAGAGTCTACAATTTCCCTAAAAATATGGCCCACTTCAAGGTCGATTTATATGGATTTAAAAAAAAATCCATCCACTATCGAATCTTCGTACTATTTCACTTAACGACACTATTAGAGAACAAAAAGTGTATTTTCTTCTTGGTAGCTTTCATGGTCATGAATTAAAAGGTGGAAAATGATCAAATATTAACAAAACACTAGATTCTATCAATATCTCTAACTATACAATAACATTCCTGTGCTGATAAGGTCTGCAGTGGATTCATGTCATTCGGGAATAGCTTGTTCTTCATCTTCTACGACAACCTGAAAGATTCGATAACATCAAAAACCGCCCGTTAGACACTCATGCAAAAATCAAGCATATGCTTTTCATGGCACACCTGTATGATGCCGGAGTGAAGGGCGAACAGAAGAGAGAGTGTTAGGGCTCCCAATCCGAAAAGGATGGTATCACGCAGTGGCAGATCCTCCTGGGTTTGATTCGACTCGGTTGTCGCCGCCTAATAAAACCGTGTGAAAGAGTCAAATTAAGCCCAAAGAGTGAGAAATGGATAAATACCATACTTTTTCAGCTTCTTTTGCTCTCTCGGCTTTTTGTAACCTACTCTCCCACATTTTCCTTTCAGCCTTCTGCATACGTAACTGTTCCTCTGACGGGGGAAGATAAATCGACGCTACTTGTTCAATGAACCTCACCTGAAAGGGAATAGTTAGGAAAATGGCAAGAAAACCAGAAAAGAAGATGCGTATAAAGATAGATGGATGCTCAGAGTACTAAACCCAACTGACCAAATTAGGGCAAGCTCTCAAGTGAAGCTGAAGCCGATCGTTTGGGAGAGGTAAACGCAAGAGCGGTGCCAAATAACCAAAAACCAAAGCATCCAGAGAGCTCGGTCTAAAGCCCGAGCATTCAATAAACTGTAAAACGACGCACAAACTCTTTCGACTTACTTATTTCCACAGAAGAACTTGTTGTCACCAAGTTTTGCTGAAAGCATATTCAAGGCCTGAAAGTACAAGAAAATAAGCGGAGGTCTGAAGCATTCGAAGTACTACTGGAGTGGACAAAAAATATAACTCCGTTCTCTCTAATTTTTTAAAGACAAGCAGTTGTTAGAATGTGTTAATCTAAATGAAGATGTCAGTGAAAATAACGTCGCAAAAAATATGCAATATCATATACGAATAATGTTGAATTGGCGGGATTTTCGCTACACTCAACCTCACATGAAAATACAATAAAAGAGTAACAGAAAATTAGAAAATAAAGAAAATGCGCGAGCAAGAAACAGAAAAAAAATTCTCCCCAAATTTTTTCCAATATAAGAGAGCACTGCCAATAATTTCCGTGCCAAAAATTGTCGAGACGAATCAAAATGGAATACTAAACATGCATACTTTAATATACAACAAGTAAAGCATTGGCCGCTTAACACATTTCCAAAGTAACTCCGGAAAAGTTCGTTTGCGTCCCTTTTTAGATAAAAAGAGAACCAGTGGCCCTCTTTGTGCAAATCTGCCCTGAGAACGCTCTCAAATCGAAGATGGAAAGGGGAAATGGGCCGAAAGCGAAAGTTCTGGACTGAAGGAGCGAAAGGAAATTTGAGCTCAATAGGCATTGGTAGGCAATTCATGCGAGGAGACAAGATTTTCAGGAATCTTGACGAAACGATTAATTCTTTATGAGGTTTTGCTGGAGATAGTTTTGCTGGATGCGGGTAGGTTGAGAAGAGCGCGACACACTTCGGCAAAGATAATCACGACGGATAATGATATCTAGCCGCCGATAGACTCGGGTGAGTCAAGAACTAAAGAAGAAAATGCTAATGGGCTTCAAACTGTTGAGAAAATCTGTTCACTGTTATGTTCGAAAAAAATCTGTTCGAAATCCACTTCATTAGCGAGTACTTGGAAAGAAATTCCGCATGCATCGCTCAAGAATATATAAGCATGAGAATAGTAAGGAGTTAAGGAAAAAGTAACAAGAAAAGCTTGTTACAAATTAAAATGATTAGTATCTGACTAAATTTGAAGGAAATTGTTCAATACCTCCAATCCGTCTTTCATAATAGCAGTGACAGGCTTCTCAGAGAGAAATCGCTGCATGCGCTTCCTGCGTTTCTCCAAGTAGTAGAGACTATAGGGGAACGACAAGCGGGAAGAAAACCAGTGATGTGTGACTGTGCTGTAGTTCAAGTCATCAACCCAGAAGGTATGTAACTAAAAGAATAGAACATTAGTATATTGTTAAGAACACATGACAATTAAAGATGTTCAAAATTACCACAGCCGGATTGAGATATTGTTGCAGATAACAACTAAAAGCATCAATCTGCGATCTTTCAGAAACGGTCAGGTCCGCATCGATCACAACTTCTTGCCCGCTTTTCCGCAATACTTCAACAAATCTAGACGATAGTAATAACATCAGAGCATGGAAAATAATTGAATATTTCGCAGGTTACATACTGAAAAGTAATGCGCTTTGAAAGTCTTTTCTTCCTCCTCTTTGAAAGTCTTGGAAGGCTTCTCCAATTAAAAAAAGCAAGAAAAATGAAGGGAAGAAACGCAGATGAATACTAAGAGAGGATGAAGACAGGTAGAACAAATACTGGGCCCTTTGGATAGTCCTTTTCCCATTAATCTCACTAATTGTTTTGCTGTACGGGCGCTTTAAAATTCTAGCTTCTAGGGATTGAAATTCCACCTCATTTCTTAGAGTATGGATTATTGTTTATTTTAATCGGAATCTAAGATCATAACATAATCCGATTAAGTTCGAATTCCAGAAAACCTCCAACTGTGCACGATTATAGAAAAGTGAAGCAGAAATCCAGTTCCTCCAAATCGGTCTTTGAGGAGACTCTGACATCACGAGAAGCCACCAAACTACCAAAGAAAGATTTTTTCTAATATTACGACAACGGAGAATTTTAAGTATACATAGTTACACAAAAAAAGAGACATAAATTTAATTCCTGAAAATTAAGTCCCAACTGTGCCCTAACACCAAAACAAACGACAAAAGTGATAGAAAAACATTTCTGAGACCACGTACTCCCCTTTACAAACCATTACACTAAAAAAAATAGTTGAAAAAAAAAACAAGAAAAAGAGAGCTCCGAACAGGTTTTTGCGCTCTTTGAAGGGAGGGGTCAAGTCGTCCACCTACCAGATTCAAATATATGTTCAGATTTAGGATACCAAATTTATTTTCAGCATTTTACTTTAATCCCTATGCACCGAAAGCAGTTGTGTTCACACTGCATTGTTGTAGGTGTAACACCGTCCGCTCAATTCAAATAAAATTTTCCCTTAAAAAACACCCCCAAAGTCTCTTCTCTTGCTTTTTTTTCATGGTCGTCTTATGCGCATCGGTCCAAATACGGAGAAAGAGGTAAAAGAAGGGCAAAATCTTAAATGCAACGGAACTCCAATCACCTGAGCTCTCCGCACCAGCAGCATTTGTTCAGACCCCGGATAGTTATTTATTCAAGTTGTATATCATGTTCGTAGCACTTGTTTGCGAAAAAGAAAATGCGAACATTGCAAACAAAAACAGAGTGATCCATTTCTTCGAGAACAGCGTCACACCAGTAAAGCACTGTTGAGGAAAGAAAGGAAGGAAAAAAAGTTAGTACCGAAAATACCAACTTGTCAAAATCGGTTATGGTTTTTCCTTGATTTCCAGAATCGAGCAAAGCCGGGTACTCTCCTAAAAATACAATGGAGAAATCTTATGAAAGTTTCACGAACATTACCTTTCCAAAAGTCTAAGTCAGTCGGTAAGAGGTTCCGCTGTCTGCACGATCGATCGGAGGTTCGAATGCGCCCTAGTGCCAAGTGCCAACCCTGTCATCCCTCCGGGGTCGATAAATTGGTACCAGACTTGTCCGGGAGAATAAAAACACTGACTTGACACATCCGGCTAGCCCCCGCAAGTCATTGTATGGGCCAGTTACACGTTCGTAAACCTCAAACGATTCTGAATTGAAGTGAACGTGGTGGCACATTCCAAGTGGAACGATTAACGCCAGTCACTTTATTGACTTCAATTCTGGTGCAAGAGAGCAAGCGCTTGTCGCTTGCTCTCTTGCACCAGAATTGAAGTCATTTTGTTTCGCTTGCTCGAAATGCCACGGTGAGATCCTCGCAAAGCTCGGGACGACATGGAGGCAAACGAGTTTACTATCAGAGTATAACCACATGAACAACAACACCACAAGTCCTGCTGTTTAGATTCTACTTTAACAAATAGATATAACGGCATCAGTATATACGTGGATAGCTCGAAACGTGGCGCACTTATAGAGTTAAACAAAACTGTAAATAGCGCAAGTAGAACTGTTTTGATGTCGACTGAAAACGATAACATGACACTTATTTTCTCTCAATGATTCCTGTACCATACATCAAATTTCCACCCACGTCATTTGGTAATGCGGGACCTATCCTGCCCTTATGTTTTTCCTCTAGATTTATAGACAATAAATGCATCTGTAGATGTTTCCAATCTAAAGTGTTATTTTCAACAAGAAGATCTTGGTTGTGTTCACCCGTAACATTTTCAAAAAAGTATTGAAAAATATCAGACATGGCCTTTTCGGTGTAGAAAATTTAAATCACACCAAAGTTTTCCCACAGTAACTCATTCAAGCTTTTTTGTTGAATTAAGGCACGGACCAAGAGCTTCCATCATAGAAAAGAATAAAGCGACCGGCGTTGAACAATCCATACGGGGATGCACTTATTCATTCGACCTCAGTTAGGAACAACTTGAGGCCTATGAACCCTTGTTGGTCTGTACAATAACTTGCGGGGCTAGTCGATGGATCAAGTCAGTATTTTTATCTTCACAGACGAGTCTGGTGCCAATTTATCGATTCCGGGAGGATGAACTTTTCGGCTAGCACTAAAGCCATTTTGAATCAGTGCCTGTTCAGCCGAAGCTCAACCTCTTATTCATTGTGGTACATCCGCCCAGCTCTCACATTAAAATTAACCATGAACACTACGAACTTGAACGTTTGTCGTTACTTCAATACACTATATCAAAATAGAGCACAGCTATTTAAAAAAAAGAAAAAGGAAACGGAAACTACGTACCGTTAGGCGAATTCCACGGACTACTAGAATATACAACGGAAACTGGACTGGCGCACATTTTAGCACATGCCTATAGAAAAGACGAGTTTTCAGGAACCTCTACATTCAACAAGCGGCAGAACTTACCAGAAACTGAAGACAGCTGACATCCACCGAAGGTAATCCGAAGTCTGCTGGCCAAACGTGCAATTCCATGGATTGTTTTCAGGATGCCACCAGTACTTGCCGGCTTTAACCTAAATACGCGGTTGAGAAAAGCAAATTTAATAGCCAGGTAGGGTGATTACATTCGCGAAGCAAAATTTCTGACTATTTCATTATACAACAGAGACAGGATACGGTAAAAAGAACCGCATGATTAGCATGATAAGTCGTAACATTCCCAAACTATTGACAACATTTTCTGGACGACACGAGGCCAGAAAACCAAACTCCAATCAAATAAAACAAGAATAGTCACGAGTGTCTCATACAATTTGTAACTGAACGTTCCAATATTTGAAAGGCAGTTTTCACCCGGATAAAGAAAAAAGCTTACTACTGGAAGAACTTACTACTGGCATCTCATATGTACTTGCCTCGCAGGGCTTTAAGGATAGTGGAAAGATCGTACTTTTCGAGCACATCTCCTCTACCTTTCACCGTTATTCAACATATACATAGGTTGTAATGGAGGAATTAAGAAATGTATAGAAAAGTGGGGTCAGAAATGGGAGCCCACTAAGTGTCGCCGAGAAATGATTGTGTTACTTTTTCTTACTACAACTCGCAGAAAACTATGACCAGAGTCACACTAATTAATCGAAAAAAAGGATGAAAAAACAAAAGTCCCACTGCTACTCACAAATCTTGATGTAATCACTGAAAATGAACAGAATATTCCCACAAGAAGTGAATACGTGAAAATTAATGTACGCGAAAGTTCACGTACGGCTGTCGTGCTCCAATGAACACTTCCGCGCCATTCAACATCCGGATTTCATGAATGCGCCGTTCGTATTCGTCACCGTAGATCGGGCAAATCTTCACATATTTTGTATCTATGGTTTTTTGTGTTACTTTTCTCTTTTCCTTTTCTTTTTTCTTTCTTTTATGTGGGTACAAGGCTGAGATGATTCTCTACTAATGCGACCGTAAAAGTAGATCATAGTATTGTTATCAACCACTTTGTTCCCTCCCAGATGAGCATCTCCTGACTAACTTCGTTCGTTCGTTAACGTCTGTGATTTTTCAACAATATAGATTCATTTCCACCTCTCATCAACCTTTATCAATTGCATATCTTATTTTCTGGTTTATTTCGCAGGCATGGCGGAAACGAAAGTTACGGAAGCAGCTTCACAACCTTTCAGTGAAACCAATCGTGGCACTCCTGTCCAGTCCACACCAACAACACAGGTTATTGTTTACTCTTACGTTGCTACGGTTTCTTTCAGCAATAACAGTAACAAAAGTTATTGTTTATTTTTATTTCGGTACGGTTTACTTCAGCATCAGTACTGTACTAAACCAATCCTAAGAACCAGAAAAGACCAGAAATCAATCCTAAACCAGAAAAGATGTATAAAAGATGGTTAGGCTTATGTTGAAAATACTCTTGTTTTGTATAATAATGGATATGAAAGCTTTAAAATGCACCAAACTGGAGCTATACACAACATTTTACAATTCGATCTTTACGGAAGCTATTTCGTTCTTTGTTTTGTTTTTTTTTCTGTATCAGGAGTGAAAACTGTGCAGTTCAGCACTCCTGTCCTTCTTTGTGCTGAAAATATTTCCAAAGACTATCTTTGTTCGCCCTTACGTCACTCATGTATTGATTGCTCTATCTCTAATTTTTGCTAAATTCAGTGGTCACTTGTGATGTCCAAACAGATACATGACGATTTTTTGTTTAAATGTGTTTCATAATAGTGTGTTCTGTTATTGATAAGATGAACACGAATACGTGGTTGACCGTTTTTCGCTATGATCGTATGTTTTGTTGCTAACTATGTGAATCTCTCTTTAGAAAGAATGTGACGATCATAATTATGCCGCTTTTAAACGCTAATGCTTTGTTTGCAGTGTTATGCCGCCAACAATATGGCCGAAGACGCCCACATCTTGCGTTAAATGTGCTCGAGTCCTTTTTCAATCGCTAACCTTTTAGTGCTTATCACAACAATACACCGCAGATTGTGAACGCTGGCAAATATAGTTGTCTTCTCAGCTATTTTGTTCATTTAAGTCTGAAAATAATGAAATTGTGGTGGTCATCCTAGTGTTTTTCATTATTTTGATTTATACACAACTAGAAGCCCAATATTTAAAATGTGGCAACATTTGTTCAGCTTTAATGCACGTGAAAAATCGCTCGAAGTGATTGCCTTCAACTATTTTCAAAATAAAAAATGTTTCCATAGTTGCGTGTTATTTAAACTCAATATTTCACCTTCATCAACTGAAAAGTTAGCGCGCATGATGTCAAGTTCAGGTCTAGATAGACAGAACTCCAAATTTTTGATGAAAGGTGCCCATGATGCCGCTTATCATTTGTTTGTTATTCTTTTTTCCTGGTACTAGACTCTTCCCATTATTGGTACAAATGCTTCATACATATTTCTTAATTGCCGCCATTTTTTTGGTAAAGTATTCTTCCTTGGTTTTTATTCTTAACCCTGCAGTTAAGAAGATGAGTTTTAGTTATAATACTCACTCTACCAATTGTGAAACGTTTCGATTTTTCAGCATCGCTCACCAACTTCCATACCAATGTTTGTAAGTGCTCGACAATCGATTTATGGTCCATGCCCGGTCGAGATGGATTGTCCGCATTGTCAGGTAATTTCTGGCTGTTGCTGTTTCACTTTTCTTATTTTTTTGTTTATGAACGATAGAACTGTAATTTGGTTAGCATTTTTTTTACCGCACTCTATTTTTCTCTTATTTTTCTGTTGTTTTTTCTCTTTCAAACATATTCTGCGAAAAAAAAATTGTGCTGCCTTCATTGATATAAATATATTCTTTCATGAGAAAGTGTGTTAGAAACTGTTAGAAAATCCCGTTTCTTACTGTAAGGATCACAGCTGGGATACGCTTTGCTCGACTCTTGAAACATAATTTTCTTTGCGAAATTCTAGTAAGTTGAAATTTACTTGCAATATTCTATAAAATCTTGCGTACATTTCATGCACTCATAATTTTCGATGCATGCAGTAATAAATAAGTTTTCGTGTGAAGCTGTCGGAAGTTTCTTGGATATGTGAATAACGTTTATCTCACATTTGTGGATTTTTCTGATGTAACCTCGAAAGAGAGCTTCTGCGACTATTGTTGCTATAAGTATCTGTCTTCATATCAGGTTTGTCAGAAATCTTCTTCCAAAACTTAACCTGACGATTATGCCTTAAACTTTTTTATTTTGAAATTTGCTGACTCACCGCCACGTTTTCGGTTTTTCGCACGAATATTCTGCATCACTCTAGGCTCTCTGTACATTTAACAAACGCGCTAGTGTATTGTCATCATTTGTGCTCTATTCATCTCGTGAGCTTCGATTTAACTTGCGTTTGAGGTCGCCTGCCTACGAAATTGCACGGAGTTCCGGCTTACAGCCAAATAAAAAGTAAGACTTTACATCATGCTGTTGTTCTCACCCGAATATGTTCGTTTGTTTAAAAAAATGTGAGCGTACCAAGTGTCTGCAAGAACTTGTAAACTTGCAAAGAACCCCAATCTAACCAAATAGCATAGGTTTCGAGAGTACCTTTTTTGTCGTGACCTCTGTTTGTTTAAAAGTTCAAGAGGGGAAGAAGTTTTTTTTTTCTCTTTTGAACTTCATTCTGAACTCTTTACCTCACTTTTTACATGTCTAAATTCGCCGATGCTGAAATTCTACACTTGGGTGACTATGAAGTTGTCTATGGCAAAGGATGTACTTTTTTTTGGCCTAGTTATTCATTTATTCTTTTGTGAACAGATGTCTATCGCCAGTTAAAGGCATCACCCCACGAATCTGAGATGGTACGGATTTCAGGTGGAGTATTGGTATACGGGATGGGAGACTATGGACTTCGTCCATTTCTTCCTAATTGCCGTAAAAAACGGCCCGGAAGATGCGGCGCCGCACAAGGCTGGCGCGCTCCAGTCGAGCTCATTGTAGAAAATAGTGCGCCAGAACACCTGAAGCCGTATCTTCCGGGACGTTTTTTACGGCAATTACGAAGAAATGGAGGGAATCACCCCCCTCTCCATAGTCTCCCATCCCGTATACGAATACTCCACCTGAAATCCGTACCACCTCAGATTAGTGGAGTGATGCCTTTAAGCCTTTCTGCAGTTGATGAGATGTATTGTCTGTAGAAGCCATATTTGCTGAAACTCTTCTAAACACTCATAACGAACTCAATCAACTCTAAGACATCATCAAAGTTGGATACGTAGCTAACGAGATATAAGCTACCTATGTAGCTGGGCTAACTAACCATAATTATGAAAATTACATTCGAACATATACTGTGGGGCAACTCTATTTGCTGCATTATAACAATATTTTCTCAGGATCTTGCTTATTTTTTGGTGAACTACACATTATAACGTTTGTTTTGCACCCAAAATGTTTTTTTTTTTTTTTTTGAATATTCACTGTGTCGTATTGCACGGATCATGTCCTAACTGTGTAAGAATGAAGCGATACAGGATAGACATTAAATCAGTGATTATTTTATCAAAGTTGCGAAGTTAATATCCTAATTTAGACAGCATCAGAAGGTGTTCTGTTTTGATCTCTTCTTAGATTGCAATTATCATGTTGTAATGACCTGTTTTTTTTTTCTTGTTAATTTTTAGTGTCTATTTTAGGCACACATTGTATCTCACATAGAGCGCGTAGCTGGTGTTCTTCCCTGGATCCTGTGTGGTATTTGCGTATTTCTTGGGTTTTTCTTGTTTCTAATTCCTTGGTGTTTCTGCTGCTTACCGTTCTGCATGGATCAATGCCTTGACGTCGTTCACTCTTGCCCTGCTTGCAAACGCCATCTTGGCCGTTTCAATCGTGTTTAAAATACTAAACAGCTGCTATCGCTATCGCAGCTTTACATAAATTTCGAGTAATTCTAATCGATACTTTACATGTATTTTTTTCATTGCTCACCTTGTTTGCATACCAGTTTCATAACCGTGTTATCTATATTTCAAAGAAAATGCTTCTGTTTAAAAGCACCAAATACGTTTGCATGTGAGAGAGGCGCGTAAAGTGTTGAGTTTTGAGCTTAAATCAAACCCCATCCTATAGGAAAGTTTCTGAATTCACTGAGAGACTTTTGTGGAATATTTGAGTTTCGAAGTTTAACAGCGGTGAAAGTTTCGATTGTTTCTTCATAGCCACAGGTTCTTGCCTTGCAATTTTTTTGCTGTACTGTTGTTTTTAGTGTATTGCTTTGTTC
Source organism: Necator americanus (assembly GCF_031761385.1). Classification (NCBI taxonomy): domain Eukaryota; kingdom Metazoa; phylum Nematoda; class Chromadorea; order Rhabditida; family Ancylostomatidae; genus Necator; species Necator americanus. The sequence continues at coordinate 27,982,028 of NC_087371.1, forward strand.
CATATTTTGTCTGTTGCTGCATTTTAATGACCACTGACCGCCGTCCTAGTCGTAGCTCCCAAAATCGTTGAAAACTGGGCAGTAATGGGATTTCTGTTCTTTTATTTCATCGCTGTCTATTTATTAGACTTCAATTAATTTTTTCGTGCGATTTGTAGTGGTATTTATGTAGCGTTCATCTTTCTTCTTTAACTGCGGTTCAAAACCACTGTACAGCTCTTGTTTGGCGCCATTGCCCTTCATTGCTTTAGTGCTGCTACTTTACATTTTATAGAGTAGAAAAATTCGGCAAATCTCATGGAGACTGCTACATCTTGCAACTGATGTGTCTGTGCATGTAATTGCACGGACAATTTCGTACTAGCTGATAAACTAGCTCTTCTTCTTTTTTTGTGGTTTGTGGATTGGAATAGAAGATATACAACACATCCATGCTTTTCTGTCATTCAATTCGGCTCGTAAGCATAAGTAAATGGGAAACTGTTGGAAGATGCAGCACTCTACAAGAGAAGTCCTGGTGTTTCACAAAACTGAACTGTACAGCTTACCAGAATATCACGGGCAGTAACCATTACCTTCCATTGCCGTGGCCTACGTCCCTAGTTCTCGTTGAGTATTAAGCTTCTATGTATAGATCTATTTCTATCGCATAATCCATTAAATTTCTCTCATCATCGCATATTTTCACAGTTCGATGAAATGTCGTTTACTGTTCGCATAATGTGCGTTGAAAATTTTGCACATTCCTTCTGAATTCTTCTACTTCTATTCTAGTTAGCTTTTGTTAACATCATTGCCGGGTAAATTAAGAAATAAAGCCTTATTTATTTTTCTCTTTGTTCTTGTGTTGTACGAATACGATCTACAACTAGACATATAGAAATTTTAGTAATTTGTCTGTCGAAAGTGGAAACGTAAAAGAGAAGGAGCTTTGATCAAGTGCTTTTTCCAAGACGCCTGTATGTGCCTATCCATGCTTTACACGACGGGCAGTGATGCTCAACATCCTTGAACGTTTCAACACAGAACGGGACCTGAATTCATCTATAGCTTATAACGTGAAGAAATCCATGGAATTGAATTGCACAAAACTCACCCATAGGAAGAAAAGTGGAAGTACAAAAATTCCGGCGATAAGGATCACTAAGAAAGCGACGTACGTGAAGAACCCGTTCACGAAATGAAGTTCGGTTTCACCGTGATTCTGAAAACAATTCCATTCGTCGATTACTAAACTAATTTATAATTTGAGCAGGAGTAATCCCAACAATTGCACTACAGGGTGAATCAATCAATGGAAAAACAAAATTCAATGGTTTTAATGGAACTGATTAATGTCAATTGTTTTAATGATTTTAACGACATTTAACTGGTATTGACTATAGTTTTACGTGTAATTTGTTACTGATTTTGTGTAGTGCAATGAGGAAACTGCATTAAGAGCTTTTCTTCTCGGGTACTTCGCGTATTGACCTTTTCATTTGGCATAAAATGGAAGGACCGCAAAAATTGCTAGGAGTTTATGAATGAAACCTTTATTAGACTGACGTTTCGGCTTTTCCGTCGTCTGTAGAGGCCTGAATAGAAGTTGATTAGAACAATCTCATGCCTATTATAGTCGGGTCAAAACAACATGATGCACGGTGGATTCGCGTACGCGCTCGAAACGGCGCAGTGGAGGCAGCAGTTGGAAAAGTGGGACCATCGAAAACTTCAGCGATGGGTGGTGCCAGCAAGGGTTGCGGTACGCTCCACCGCTTCGAGAGAAGCCGCGTACGCAACTGCACCGTGTGTCATGTTGTTTTAACCCTACTATACGTCAAGTGTCGCACTATACTGGATCAGTGTTATGTAACAAGGAATGAGTTCTTGCCACCTGTATCGCTCCGTGACCTACGACAGCCTGATATTGTATGTGTAGATCAAATCGTCTATATCGTCCCTGACGATCTTCGCACTGCAATACTCATTCGTTGGTACACTGAGCAGCGACAAGTGCTTGCTACAAGCGGCCGAAGATCCGGTGGAACACTACGTAGGACTAGTTTCAATCTACATGTCTTCCGCTTTCACTATCTTGAACGATTGCTGAAACATTCAGTGAAGGTAGTGTGACACTTGACGGATAGAACGTAGGATTGTCCCAGTCAACCTCTATTTAGGCCTCTGAAGACGGCAAAAAGGCGGAAATTTCAGGCAAATAAAGGTTCCATCTAGAAATTTCGTAGAGATACTAGTAGAAACAAAAGTATGCCGAGATTCAAAGACAGGAGAACGTCTAAGGTGTTAGGAGTTCATTTTTGTCTACGGAATAAAACAGCTTCAAGAATGAATTGTACTTCTTCGATTGAAATTTTGAACGAAATGACACCTCTATCAGAATCTGTATGAAAGGCTCGCTTAGCTCGAATCCATTCCATAGCCACAGTTGGATTCACCGCTTCCTACAGAGCATAGGAGCTGCTTCATAACCTTTTTTCTTGAGATATGTGCATAGAGTTTTAATTTTTGACAAAACTCATCCTAGAATTTTCCCAGGAATTATTTCATTATTCCTCGTTCAGGAACACAAAGGAGCGGAACCGTTTGATGAGATTATTAGATTACTCGTGACATTTTTAATAGATTTTTCCAAATGCACTTTTTTTAGGAGACTAGTTAGGAGACTTCCCTCTTACTTAGAAAGATCACTTATGAATTATTAAGGTTTGATACTAAAAGCAAATTCACAGATAGCTAATGAAAGAAACGTGACATTTTTAGGAAATGATGACAAATAATTTTGTGTTTAGAATTCACTACTTTATTCAAAACTACTTAGTTTTCGCAAGTTGAAGCACAGAAGATTTTTGTTCTTTGGATATCTGCCGGTTCGTAACCATCTGGCGTAGAAAATTCCTTCGGGAAAGAAAAGGATTTGTGATCCGTTATATGGGTGGTCCTGTACAGGTCGTATGACGGTGCCCATGTTCTGGACCGCTTACAGTGATACCCTCTCGGAATTTATCGACGATATTTTGCTTTCGTTTGACCGGTGTCTAAACTGGTAATAGAACAGTGTATTTACAGAGGTTTTCAGCAAAAAAAGGTGAGCTTAAGCGAGCTCCAAAATTTTCGAGGGTACGTGAAGAAGAGGATATGAATGTGAGCTTTTTAGCAAGAAAGAAAAATGAAAGTAACAATCGAAAAAACTATCGACGATTTTTTTTTCGTATTGCGATGATGTACCTACACTAAACCACCGTATGTTTGTATTTCCATGAAAAACAAGTGCGAAAACGAATTTGCCTGTGAACACTTACGTTTACCAGTGATTTTCTTCGCTGTAGATGAAGTCCACAGAACGAACTCCTTTTCGAAAACAGTGATTTCAATTATTATATGTTTTGCTACAAGGAAGCGACCCAAAAAATAAATTCACTCATGTCAGAGTGGATATTTTTTTTATAAAAATGTATACGAAGATATACATACACACGTTTGACGTGCTACCCGTCGCGAAAAGTACTGTGCCAGGTTCCATTGACAAAAAATTGGGTCCCAATTTCTTAACAAAAGTTCTGAATCAGACAAAGTGTGTTTTCGTTTTCTTTCTTTCCTTTCTTGGTGGGCAATTGGTATGAGAATAAATAAATATATAAATAAACTAGTAAATAAAATATAAACAGCAATAAGAATAAAAAGAGGTCAGAAATCGAAAATGAAAAGCTCCATGTGGATCTGTTTTTTTTTAAATTTCAAATACATAACTTTTTTGAAATTTGTCATCGTTTCTAATCCAAGGGGGAAGAATGTATAGTGTAATCACCATTCATTAGTATTTCAAAGAGAATGAACATGCTTATCCACACAAATGCGTCCGTCGCGATTGCTGATCCGTGTAAAAACGACTCCGGGGGAATAGCAGAGGACAGGATCGCATAGCGTTCAGTATGTAAACAGAAGAGCATGTGAACAAGATGTTAGCGCATAAAAACCGATCACACACACCGAAGATTTTCCGTTCGAATGCTCGTAAATTAGCGGATGAAGCATGCGGCGGCGCATGCGTTTGAAAGCACTAACATATGATCCGCGAACCAACCTTCGCCATTCACCCATATCTGGATACCTGCACTTATAACTTGTGCTATGAAATTAATGTAAAATCAGTGCTAAACTATGAATAAGCTCAGGATCGGTCTGGATTTCCCGACACTTCCTGCAGTTTCAGAGTTAACTACTGTAGATGAACGTCCGTCCTTGATGCGATATTGCTTCTACAATAGTGGAAATCGATCCGACACAGGTGAATAATAATTAACATTTATTTATTTATTTATTTACTTGTTTATTTATTGACATGGTGAAGCTTTGTCACAGTTCTGCCTAGAACGTACAAATAGTCTATTCTTGTTAGAGAAAAAAATTTCATAGTCACATACATAATTCAGAAGGAAATCCCTTCGCACTAAGAGGGCTAAAATGAACACTAGTAAATTGTATCTTGAATAAACATTGAAAATTTCCATGAAAATGGATTTCTATAAAATTCGAAATTTTGTTGTAGATTTACAGGAAGCAAAATTCTGTGGAAATTTCTTTTGTGGCAAAGATTTCATCTGGGGGATTTATCTTCCAACATTGATTCGCTTACGATTTTCTTTTACAAAATAGGATTTAGGTACTCCTACGTGAAATACGGAAGTTAAAGAGGACGAATGAAAAAGATTCTACTGACATACACTAAATGAATAAAACAGGAATAAAAAGATCCTTAGATGCAGAAGCAGGAAACCTCAAGCGATCCACGTTCGGCACTGGATGTTTTGAGGCGGGTGAGCGATGTGCTCCCGTCTGTAGTGAGTGGAAGAGGAAGAGGTGAAGAGAGAGAGAAAAGAGGAAAGAGGAAAGAGAGGAAAAAGAGAGACTGTGGGTGGAACGAGACGGACGAGTTGCGTCGGACGCATCGCATTCATTCAGTTGAACATGTGGTGCCCCGACCAGATTAATTCATAAATCGGGAAACAAACAAACAAGAGTAGGACGAGCACAAGATTACGATATTTCCTGCTAAGAACCCAGTTCTGATTCGTTTTCCACACTACTGGTCAAATTCAGCAAAATCTGAGCAAATTAATTTTTTTCTTCACGTGTTTGCTTTTGTATGACCGTACATATAATGGAGTACAATAACGTACAAATGATAATATAAAACTTTAGATGATATAATGATGCTGAGAGGGATGAAATCGTATGAAATATCCATTAATGCTGCATCAATATTATCCTAAATCGATAGCAATCGATATATCGATATAACAACAATAAAAATTGAGCAAAAAGGTAGAAAACCAATGTGAAGGCGTTGTGCATGCCCACCACAAACATTATAGCAAGATTAATCTTGTTTGCTACGCGCATCAGAAAGAGAGGGAGAGAGAGGAAGTGAGAAAGAAAGAAAGAGAGAGAAGGGAAAGAGCGAAAGGGAAAAGATGAAGAATAGATTTGCCCACTATCACATTTTTTTCGAGTAGGTTCATAACTGATGCCTGTTTCCCTCGCTAACATTTAGTCCTTTCGAGATAAAGCGAACATTGGAAAGAGAGAGAGAGAGAGAGAGAGAGAGAGAAGGAGAAAGAAAGAGGGGGAAACACAAGAGGTACTAGGATTTGCCCATTATTATATTATTTCGAGTAGGTTCACAACCGCTGCCTATTTCCGTCGCTAAGATTTGAACTTTTCGAGATAAAAAGAAAATTCAGAGATCAAAAAAGTGAAAATCCCAAGTTCCCAGCGTAATCGTTCTCCACTACGATAATAATGCAAACATAGTTCTACCGTAACCACCGCATGTGAGCTGCCAACGAGTAACCATCATCCATTTTTCTTAACTCTTATTAATGCTACTATTGAATTTAAGCATGCGGAGTACCATGCGTAGAAACGTAGGAGTGAAGTCCTGGCTTCGAAAGAGGATCCCCCGCCGACAGTGTGGATAGGTCATCACATCAAGAGACCTACGATTAGTGCACACATTGATCGGCCACTCGACGTTCTTCTGAGAGGTTCGTACCTCTAACGAGGTATGTGTATCCGCCGAGATTTGCTATTGTAAAAACTATGACAGGGTCCAGAATACCAATAAAAATATCCAATAAAAGTGAATAAACCAAATTAAATGAGAAAAAACACAGAAGATTTCTTACCCTACATCTGGGACAGTCGAGTAATTGTGGCCGATCCGACAAGTACTTTTTGGCGTTTACCATCATTGAAGGTGTATGGGACGCCGACCTGTGGAAGTTTTTCAAAGCTCAAATAGATGGGAATTTGTTTGGGGCTAAAGAAAGAATTTTACCTGTGAATGGGAATGGGCACAGATTTCGTGGGTGGTGACATGACAGCGACGACGAATAGTCGACTATTTGCTGCTGTGCCCTGTGCTCGGTGGCGGCGGTATCCACTTGTGTGGAGTGCGCGGCGCTCATCCAACGCCCAACTCGCAGGACTCAACGACGACGCTCCTCCGACTCACAACCATGGCACACACACACGCACGGAGGCACAGCTACTACTGCATAGGCGGGTCATTATGTGATAGGTGGCGGTGAATTAGATGTTCTCAGTCTGCGTTCTACTGGTTCTTCCGATCCAGAAAATCATCAGTGGGGGTTCTTCAAGGTGTAGAACTCGTCACCTATCGGTCTCATGCATCCTACAGTTCACTCATCGAGAAAGAACAAGAGAACTGAGCGCATCTATCCGTGTTCCCTTACTAGTTACTCTCGACCGCTACCTAATCATCGTTTAAACTCCCTCACTACAAAAGACTAATCCGGAGGAAATTCTTAAATCCAGGCCAACTACTACCTTTCAAGGATCTGCATGTTCAGGCACGGAGAAGTGAAAGCATGATTTGCAAGCTTTTTTTTAGTGAGAACTTTCGTGCGTCCAGTTCGTTTAGTCTCATCGGTCCTCTGCAAAACGTCTATGTAGTGAGTAGCAGACGAATGACGTAGATCCACGGGAAATGTGATACCTGCAACGAGGAAATCATTCCTAGCAGCGCTGGATGAGCTGAAATCAATCCGTAACGTATACGCCATGCATACAGAACTAAAAAGAGTCAATAAATGTTTTCACTAATTGAGCCGGAATAAAAAGGGCCATTTTGTAGTGCACGTGTAGGTAATTTTTACAAATTCTTCGAACAAATCTTCGGAATTTGAAGGCTATATTTTTCTATACTTTCGAAGTTTGTATTGCTCATGGATAAAACGTTTTAAAAAAGCTAAAGTATGATTATGTTCTGAATAATAAGTAATGATAATATACTATAATACAAATACAATAATATAATATAATGTAAGTACAATATAAGGGGCCGGTATCGGTAAGAATAGTAGTTCTTAAGAAGTCCGCTGTGGTCCTACGGTAGATGGTTCGAAACCGGCCTGCTGCCAACTGAGCCCTTCATCCCTTCGGAGTCGATAAATTGGTACCAGACGTGTCGGCGGGAGGATGAAAACACTGACGTGACACATCTGCTGGCACCCATATGCAGGTCATTATATTTCTATTATAATATATTATAATTGTTAGACCTAATCGACTCGCTCTAAAACCTCAAAAAATCACTGATTACAGTAAAATCCGTCGGCGCCTCCCAGGTGGATTGTTGTTATTGTTCTTTTTTCTTTTTTCGTGTTAGCTTTCACCCTCGCGCACTCTTCGCTGCAGTTAGCGATCGTCCCTCTCGCTCCTAACCGCTACGCTTCACTGGTGGGCAGCCGCCTTTAAAGGCATCACCCCACGAATCTGAAGTAGTACAGATTTCAGGTGGAGTATTCCTATAACGGATAGTAGATTATGGAGAGGAGGGTGATTCTGTCCATTTCTTCCTAATTGCCGTAAAAAATGGCCCGGAAGATAGGGCACGTGCAGAAGACGGGGACGCTCCAATCGAACTCCTTGTAGAAAATAGCGCGCGAGAAGGCCCAAAGCCGTATCTCCCGGACTGTTTTTTACGGCAATTAGGAAGAAATGGACAGAATCACCCGTCTCTCCTTAACTTATCCTTACTATCCCCGTATACGAACACCCCACCTGAAATCCTTACCACCTCAGATTTGTGGAGTGATGCTTTTAAGAATTATATCTATGTAAGTAGAAGTGTGAAAAATCGATGAAAAATAAAAATAAAATGAAATCTTTCTGGTCTTTATCTCATAGAATCAAAGCAATCACTACAAGAAATCTTTCATTCCTTCTTCAGAGTGTTTCCAGTTTTGAACTCAAAACGTAACATTAGGATCTATAGAGTATCATAAGTTGGTTCCTCAAAAATCTGGATTGTCGAGTCGAAGTATTGACCAAGGATTTCCTCTTGTACATTTAAACACGTGCTAGCTTAAAATTATACGAGTATCGACACCGTATTGATAAAAAGTATGCATTTTACATCGTTCAAAACAAGCAGCTTAGTTTATTGTTGTCTCAGCTGTTTCATTCCTGAATTAAAAATTGGAAAACGTTAGAAGAATTATTGGAAAAGCTGATAAAATAAACGCATGGGGAAATGAAAGTAGGAAGATTTAAATTTCGGTCTATATTACTGTAATACTATAATCCTTATAGTCGCAACTTTAAAAAGCAATCTAACACCTTTTACTGTTTACTTTTTTTTCAGTCTTATTCCTTAGCAGCCATGTGTCGCTTTTATCACTCTATACATTTTCTGAGGTCGACACGTATCAATCTGGCACCGGTCGTCATCTGCTTCGCCTTGTGCTTCCGATGTTGGGCTCACCTCACTGCATAGCCTGGTGTCGATCCTCAAACCAAGCTACTACAGTGATGGACATATTTCAGTCCTTTCAAGCTTATACAACATCGTTCATATGTATTATTGTGTTCCTAGTTTCGTTTCCGATGGATTAAAAGCATCACCCCACGAACCCGTGGTAGTGCGGGTTTCAGGTGGAGAGTTCCTATACGGGGTCGTAGATTATGGAGAGTAGGGTGATTCCGTCCATTTCTTCCTAGTTGCCTAATTAAAACACAGTCCGGAAGATGCGGCGAGTGCACATGGCTGGCGCGCTCCAATCAATCACGTTGTAGAAAATAGCGCGCCGAAGCGCTCGAAGCCGCATCTTCCGGGCCATTTCTTACGGCAATTAGGAAGAAATAGACGGAATCGCTCCTCTCTCCATAATCTACGATCCTGTGTAGGAACTCGCCACCTGAAACCCGCTCCACCCAAGACTTGTGGGGTGATGCATTTAATCCGTGGTAAACTGTAGGAATCTTTGGGAGTAAAATAGCGTTCGAAGAAAAATCAATCGCTGATCTCAAATATGCTTCCAGAATTCATGTTTTGACAGATATGTGGTTTGAAAACAGGCAAAGTTATCCCAACTTTCGTTAGTTACTTTCACACCTCTGCAATCCTGCCATTTGGGGATATCCCGCGGATATATCTCCGTGGAAGGAAAACGTGTTCCTAGGATTTGCGTTGATTTGTAAAAATTGGATAAAATGTCTATTATATCCGTAATCAGGAGGTTATTTAAAGGATTTTGGTACCACACATCATGTGTAGGTTGGAAATTTCCACTCTCTTCCGAAACTGACGAGTGTGCTCCATTGAAGGTAAATAAAAAGGCAATTTTAGCTGTGAAAAAATTACTCAGAAAGAAAAATGTATTGCATTGGCTCTAACTCACTGTGTTCGTGACGTCATCGAGTCAATTCGAAGAAATCGGACCTCCTTCACTACCTACTAAAGCTGTTCTCAAGTATTGGAACAGATTAAAAACAAAAAAAAGGTGTTTTATGACATACGGTGTTTATTTTGTGTCCATGACACGCATCCAAGTCCTTTGCAGTTCCCCACGGCACAATTCTGTTCTTTGTCACGAATTTCTGCGAGTAGGTCGCGAGTGTTAAAATGAGGTCAAGATTTGAGGGAGATTATTTAAATGTATGGTGTCGTTATCTTCTATTCTTATGACTTCTCGCTCATTATCTTATGGTATTCCACTGCGTTCGTCACGATGTAGAATTATGGAAATATTTTTGTCAGGTGTGTGCGGTCATAGTTTCAAAGCAGAAGCCTTTTGTTGTTGTCGTTTTTTTTTCTTTTTTTTTTTTTTTGAAAGTCTATTTACTTTGAATGAGAAGTCAATAAGATGAAAACACTGCTTCTTTCGAAAAATTCATTCGAATAATAGAAACAATAAAAAAATACATCTAAACACAAAATAAAACAAAAATATACTCGTCAAATTTGGACTGTGATCAAGGTACTGAAAAAGTATGGAAGTGTTCCAATCTTAGCACAAAAACTACAATTATATTTATGAAGATTTGCAATAAGAAAGTGTTAACTACAGCGAATAATTGCATTTTTTCGTGTACTTGAAAAAAAAAACAAGAGACATCAATTCTGAATGCTGCAATTAAAAATTAGTATATTTTGTTATAATCTTTATGTCTTGAGAATTTGAACGAATGACGCTGAGGATAAAGTTCTTCAAATGAAATCAAGGTCTTTCATATTTAAAAAAAACATATCACTCTTTTTACATATTTCATAAATAAATCATCTGGAAACCACATATTATGAAGTGTGAAGTTGGTCGGACCAAAGATTTACAAGAAATTCTTTTGTTCAAGCTTAATCTAATATGAGAAAAACTAACAACAAAAACAAATAAATCTAAAAAAGTCGAAAAAAATCAAAGTAAAAAAAACAAGAATAAAAATAATAGAATAAAGCAAATCTAAAAGCAGTAGAGATGTAGCCACACTGTATCGCTGTATCTGAATTTTCACCTCCTTCAATCACTTTCAAACGGTTTACGTCAGAATTTCGCTCGGAGGTAAAAGGATGTCTTGATTGCTGAGCACTTCTCGTCAAAATCTACCAAGTTTTCAGTCAAAGACTCTTTTAAATAATTCAGAACAGCATTCAAGAGATTATTTGTACTTTTTATCCCAACTGATACGACTTTTAAAGTTTAAAAAAATGGGAAAATCATATTTCAGATCTTTCAGTTTTCAGATATTTCAGATAAGATCGAATTGGGTGCGTAAGTTAGCATTGATATGCTCCCTGAGGTAACGAAAACTCACTACAACTATTAATACAATTAGTGAAATGTTGTTTATCTGATTTAAGTTGAACAATTTTTGTTTACAGTTCCGCTACACGACGTATTGCTATTTGTCTCACTTATTTCTACAATCGGATGTCTCACGTTAATGTTCTTTATCGTACCGTCCGAAGTGAAGAAACTCTCCGGTACTCAAGAAGTGTTTAGGAAGCGAATGAATGTGCTAAAGGTGAAATGTTTACTAAGAGGATTAAAAAGAATGTAGAGATGGAAAGGCTTCTTCTTCTTTCCTCATTCGAACATAATGGAAAAGCTTGAACATTAGAAAAAGACAAAAAAAGTTTATTTTGCTGAACTTAGAAACGTATGGATAACCAATTCCTGAAGATCAATGATCGCGAACGTGAAATGATGCGTCTAAAGAGGCAGACCGAGATGGATCAAATGTCAAACGGTAGCCTATTTTTGAATTTGCAGTTATTTTGATCCGGATAGTTTTAATTACTTCTTCTTTTTGCCCTCTCTCCTCCCTGCGGAGAACTTTCAGAGGAGGCTGATCTAAAAATGGATTGTCTTGGTAGAGATTGAACTTTTTCACATTCCACTTTTTTTCCGCTTTTTAAGATCTACTTTTTTAAAGCTTTTGACATTATCTTTTCTTTATGATATTACTTTAAAAAAATACAGCTTATGTCTTGAAATGTGAAAAAAGCTGAGAGAAATTAAACCTGTCTTAATCACCATTTTTTTCTTCTCTTTAATTTGTTATAAGCTCTTGCATTGAACTTCTCTACCTTTCTCTTCTTTCCAACAAATAAAAATGATCCTAATGCTTGTTCACATCTCTAAAAAGCTTCCCCTGTTTTTCCAGGCAGCAGTCTTCCAGGAGATCCTTCTCCACTAAAGAAACTAAGAGTGGAGCCGTCACTAACGGTTCGTGAACTCGGTGAATATGCAATTAATTCTGGACGCAGTGAAGCACCGTCTTGGAACATTGGGCATTGTTCAGGACCACCAGGATTACCCGGTAAGATCTGCAGCTTATTCACACATTATTCATGTGACTCCAATACAAAGCCGATAACTTTTAAAGCGTTGTACAACGAAATAAAGGTAGGTGAAAAAAGGTTTTATTGCGTTAACTATGTAACTACTTACATTAAGTATGTAATAAGTGTGGATGTGGCGCAGTCGATCAGAGGTCCGCTGTACACGGTCGATGGTTCAAAATCGCCCTAGTGCGAACCAAACTCTCCATCCTTGGGGGATCGATAAATTGGTCCAGACTACTCTGGGAAGATAACCAACGCGCGTCCCAAAACCCCAACGATCACGAATTCCAGCGAAACGTGTGAGCACATCCTAAGTGGATTGATAATGTAAACGATAAAGTGTCTGGCGTTAATCAATCCGCTTGGGATCCGCCACCACGTTCACCTCAATTCAGAATCGTTTGAGGTTCACGAACGTGTAACTGGCCCACACAATGACTTACGGGGACTAGCCGATGGATCACGTCAGTATTTTTATCCTCACAGACAAGTCTGGTACCAATTCATCGACCCCGGAGGGATGAAAGGCTTGGTGAGCACTAGGGCGGATTCGAACCTCCGATCGTTTGTGCAGGAAGCGAAACCTCTAACCGCTACACTACACACGCCTCACGAGATTGATACGTCAGGGACTTTATCCTTCTTTTTTATCCTTTCACCTATGTTATACGGGTCGTATGCTCTTCTCTTATTGCATCGCAGTCGCTTTAGCAGTCGGTGGCTAGGAATTAGGTAGAATTTGCAACTCAAACGTTCTAGTGTCCTGGAAACTTAGCATACTTCTGCCTATATTTTTTTAACAGTGTGCTTGCGAGGTTTCTAGATGGAACCTCTGCACCTTAAGTTACAGCTTCTTCGCCGTTTTCAGAGGCCTAAATAAAGGTTGGCTGGAACAACCTCACGTTTATTCCGTCAAGTTCCACACTATCATGGGTCATGTTTCGATAATTGCTCAAACTACTGAAAACGAAAACCATCTACATATTGTGCATTGAAACTGGTGTTAAGTACATAGTGTTCCACCGGATATGCTACCGTTTATAGCTGATCAAGGTCCCACCTGAAAACTCCATAGGTAGTTTTCTTTCAGTGATAGAAAACAAATATTATCTGCGTTTCTTTTTCAGGAATAAATGGTTGGGATGGAGCGGACGGCGCGCCGGGGCAAGATGGGCCTGCAGGAATCGACGGCACATTTGATGTCTATGAAGAAGGATGCCTCATGTGTCCGCCCGGTAAACCTGGACGCTCAGGACACCCCGGAGATCGAGGACCAACTGTATGTGATAGTCTAGTCATTAATTCTGTCACTTTCTGCTCTCTGAAATTTTGGAGGAAATTTTAGATGCTGCAAATTTATTCCAAAAATAATACACTAAAAATTAACCTCCTGGATCCTGTCGTGTTCAACTAAATTATCCTTTACTAAATAGTTCAGTTGCGAGTAATGTTCCTATGGACAGAGTCTTACATCTTACAAAGGAAATCCAGGAAATTATCGATGTCCACTAAGGTAGAACCCAGCCGGATAGAGCATAATCATAGAGAAAATTTACTTTGTTCTCCGGTTTTTCCGTCGAAACCTAACTAGGTCATAAAAATACGAGCAGTGCGTTCGAAACAGGAGAAGTTAACGAATGGCCCAAACATACAAATTCTGTGTTTTTTTTTTATTTTTAGAAAATTCTCTAGTAATTCAGAGGTAGAGTAACAGACTAACAGACTTTTTAGGGTCCATCTTAAAATCCTGTATAAATTAAATTAAAGAGTTATTTACATTTATTTATTTAAACCATTTACAAATTAAAATTTAACTATGGGATTTAATTAGACAGCTTTTTATTTTATTTTTTTAGAAATGAATGACGTAGGGATGTTTAGGAAGTGAGATGTTTAGGAAATGCATGGAAAGCCTGAGTAGGAAAGGTGAATGACTTTGAAACTTCTCCAGTATGCTTTGATTTCTTGTTTGAAGTCATTTAGTTGTTGACAGACTGAATAAATAAAAATAATGTAATGGTAAGTAAAAAGAATGTAAAGATAATATGAATAAGATCAAAAAGTAACGATAAGATAATATAAATAGAAAATGTAATTAATAGTAATGCAATGCGAAAAAAAAAACCAGCACAGAATTCCAAGAATTCGAGTTACGCAACAGACAAATGCTCATAATTCCAGGGAGAAGTTGGAGCTCGAGGACTTGATGGTTTGGATGGAGAAGAAGGTGATCCTGGTGCAATTGGCACCGAACAGGGTGAAATTGGATCCCCAGGCGAAGCTGGTGAGAGGGGACCACCAGGAATTCCTTCACCAAATGTGATTAGTGGACGAGGAGCGCCAGGTCAAAACTACAAGCATACTCTACACATTAATAGTGTGCAAAAAAAGGAGGACAACCAGAACAACGTTAGTTATCGTAGGACATACTCTTCGAGGTTTTCCAGGGCCTCCAGGACCACCGGGACCTGTTGGAAGCCGAGGAGAGCAAGGACGACCAGGAATACCTGTACTGAATATTCCTCCTGTTGGGCCTCCAGGACCACCTGGTTCACCGGGGGATGATGGCATCCAAGGAGAATCCGGATTAATGGGTGAAGACGGTTCGCCTGGATTAGACCTTGAGTCAGTCGATTTTTTAGATACTCATATGAAAAAAAAATTCAAAAACACCACCACATTCAGTCAATTCAGAAACTTTTGAAGTTTACGAACGCCTGTTGGTCTATATGATGGTTTGCAGAGGCTAAGCTAGGTTTCAAACCATTGTTTTTATACTCCTAGCACTAGTCTGGTACCAATTTATCCAACCCGGAGGTATGAAAGTCTTGATGAGCACCAGGGCGGATTCGAACCTCCGATCGATCGTGCAAGCAGCGGAACCTCTTACCGACTGCGCTACAGCCGACTGTTACGTTAGCTTCTACGCAAATATTCATACCATTTCTATATTTACGCTTTTGAAAAAAAATAGTTCTGGGCGTATTTGTTTTTGCTGATCATGACGTAGGAAACCTTTCACTAGGCTGCGTATCTCATTTTTTGACAAATATTTGATTTTAGACTTTTTCCGGAGGTTGAAGAAACGTCTGCAAAATCAATTCTTTTCTGCAACTTCACTACATGACCAAACTCTTCCCCATTTTCAAATGATTAATTAACACTTCCACTTGAAGTCATCACCCCACGAATCTGGGGTGGTATGGATTCCCGATGGGTAATGACTATACGAGATTGTAAATTGCAGAAACGCGCGGAATAACGCTCATTTCTTCCTAATTGCCGTAAAGAACGGCCCAGAAGATGCGGCGCATGCACAAGGATGGCGCGCTCCAACCGAACTCGTTGTGGAAAACAGCACTCCGGAGCGCTCGAAGTTCCATTGGAGCGCGCTACCCTTGTGCACGCCTCGCATCTTAGGGGACGTTTTGTACGGCAATTAAGAAGAAATGAGCGACCGACCGTTTCTACAATCTACGACCCTGTAGTTTTTGGCCAACGGAAATCGGAAATCCATACCACCCCAGATTCGTGAGCTGATGCTTTTAAGCAGATACCAGCAGACAAATCTAGTAGAATCAGTTGGAAAAGAAAGATGCTGTTTATGTTTTTCACTGGGATAATTGTGAATTTGATTGAAATTCTTCGCCCGACGCATAACGCGAGGAAGTCGGTGGTGTTGTTATCGAGGTGAACTTTGAGTTGCTATTCAACTACTTATAGAAGCATTAGAGGGTGTAGTGTAGCGGTTAGAGGTCCCGCTTCCTGCACGATCGATCGGAGGTTCGAATCCGCCCTCAATACTGCCCACCAAGCCTTTCATCCCTCCGGGTTCGATAAATTAGTACCAGAGTTGTCTGAGAGGATAAAAACACAGACTTCACACATCAGCTAGTCCCCGCAGATCATTGTATAGGCCAGTTACACGTTCGTGAACCTCAAACGATTCTGAATTGAAGTGAATGCCTTGGCGGGTCCCAAGCGGATTGATTAACGCCAGAAACTTTACCCTTTATCCTCTATTTTTCATTTCCAAGTACGTATACATGACTTGTTCTTGGATGATGGGAGTGTTCGTATTTGCTCTTTTGCATGATCATGATGATTGGGGTTATCAAAGTCGGAATCCTAAAACATAAGCATTGACCTCAGAGCATTTGTGATATGTAGGCAAAAGTTACTACGGTAATGCCGAGGCCGGCGAGAAAATCCTTATACTGTGATCACCTTCTAAAAAATTACGATTTGCCTCCGAACTACACAACACAGAAAGTTTTATTTCATTTCAAGTTATTACAGCAGCATCAAAAATGTTATAATATGTCAGATAAAACTGTTTAGTGTCTGGATCAAGCAGGTATAGTCCCTCGTTTGCAATCCAGGAACCGGGTGCATAGCAATTTTTAGGTGGTGTGTACTCGCTGTAAAAGGAGTGATAGAATATCCTGCTCTATTAGATACGTTAAGAAGGAGTGGATCTAAATTCACTTCTTTGCAGAAGTAGGCTTTGTTGAGATAAAGCTCCAGTTTCAACCAGCTTGCTGCAATTCCCTTGAAGGCAGCATACCACGAATCTGAGATGGTGCGGATTTCAGGTGGAGTATTCGGGGCTTGAGGACTATTGAAAGAAAGATGATTCCGTTCATTTCTCCCTAATTGACGTAGAAAACGGCCAGGAAGTTACAGCTTCAAGCCTCAACCTGAAATCCGTACCACCACAGATTCGTGGGGTGATGTCTTCCCGGCGCACTATTTTCTACAAGGAGTTTGATTGGAGCGCGCCAGCCTTCTGCACTTCCTTCGCCGCATCTTCCGGACCGTTTTTTTACGGCAATTAGGAAGAAATGGACGGAGTCACACCCCTCTCCATAATCTACTATCCCGTATACGAATACTCCACCTGAAATCCGTACCACTACAGATTCGCGGGGTGATGTCTTTAACTACAACACAGCTACCAACCTTTGTTCCGGAATCCACTTGCGACGGATAACTCCGTACCGGGATTTCGGGTTGAGGGTCGTTGACAGCCGATTAAAGATTGTAACAAATAGCTACATAGATCAAAGTTGTAAGTTTAACTATGCAAAAATCAAAAACTATTGCCTAGAACAAATACTTCGCTGGGGAATCTTCAGAGTAAACAAGATGTTCGAAACGAATTTCTGATCATGAAAACGTTAACTCTTTTGCGCAATTTTGAGAACCACAGGTCCTGCAAACGTCTTTTCGTTCAACGGAGATGTATCAGCGAGATTTGCCAATGGCAGTATTGTGGAAGTGTAGTTTTTGACAAAGATTTGCAAAATTTTGCCTCTTTTTAGGTCACATATTTGTCAGAATTTGCAATTCTGCAGGTGCATTTGAAATTTTTGACTCACTTATTTTAAAGTCTCATTCAAGATGATCAGTCAGAAACGTTTGCTAATTATTCGGTTAGCACATAAATTAGTAGCTGTATTGCGCTGCCTTCAAAAGCTATATACTCTAAAAAAGAAGCAAACAACACGAACGCTTCAATTTGCTTGTTGTGCAGTATGAAAATATACCCCAACTCCACGACCAACTCCATAAAAATGTTTTTTTTTACTGAAGCAGTTTCGTTGCTACGGTACTACTCGTTTAGAATATATTTGAGTTGAACATTTGAAGAAATGTTCTGCACTTGAGATTACTTTGTCTTCTATTCGGAAACAAAACAGAAAGAATCTTCCTTTATCGCAATGTGAGGCTTAGTAATTAGCGGATGTAATCCACATATGCCAAATGTAACAAAAAGTGGCTGAATATCACCATGCCACGTAATGACGGACATAGGTTGTATCCGAGTGTTTTTTGTCAGTTTACAAAGGAAATGTTTTTCCTTCAGAACGGATCAACACTGGTATTCCAGCAAAAAAAAGAAGAAATTAAAGACAGCATACCCAAACTCGACTTGGCATGGGTTCTCCACGGAAAAGCTAGAGATGGGACTGTAGATCGAGGGATCTGGGGTGGTTCCACTCATCCTTCCCTGATCGTTCTAAAAATGACGTCGGAGACGCCACTTTTCACGACAATTTTAGTTGCGACGAGGCGCCAATGTGCACCCGTCTCATACACGTGTGAGGGCTCGAAAGCAAGTAAGTGTTCAACACCATCCAGCAGACTGCCGAGGGAAGCGAAACGTGTCCAAGATAGGACGTCCTAACGTGCCATGTGAGTGCAAATACTGCCGTCTTTTTTTTACGAAGATTTGGAAGAGACGAGCGGCAGCACCGTGGACTCTTCCATCTACAACTCTATCCCTAGCTTCCCCTGTGGATTCTTCCTTTACATGCAGCATACGAGGTGAGAGTCATGGTATGCTGTCTTTAAAAGAGTTCAAATACAATGGGGCAAAGCTCTGTCAAATGGAGAAAGGCCTGAATGAGATAGTGAATTTTGTATTGAAATGATACTCACAATATAATTTCGTTGCGTAATTTTACCACTGTTCTTCCAACTCGGAAAGGATCTTCGTAATACATTGTTGAGAAGTCCAAGCCAGTGCCGCGTGTCATGACGCCTTCGTTGCACATTTTGTAGTGATATTTTAAAGGGTTTTCATTTGAACGAGCTGGATCCATCCTTCCCACACGTACAGCGAACATTATCTCGAAATTGGTGTGATTTTGTATTTATGCTTGATTATTTATGTCTGTGTACATCGCATTTGTGGTGTAAAAACCATACATACTCCCCGCAATGTTTAGTATGAGTAGTGGAATGTCGTTCTCGCAGATTTTTCGTTACAGTAATAAGCACGGTATTTATTACTCCAAAGCTTCTCGTCGTTTTTTTCGCTCCAGGACATTCTTCATCTGCGTAAGTTTCCTTCTGAAAGTTTGTATTTCGTATATTTTCTATATTATAATTTTTATTTCTCTATCTCGCTACTGTGTTTTGCTATCTATCTTATCTATCTATCTTCTATTACTGTGTTTTGCTTTAAAATTTTTAAGCAAAACACAGTAATAGAAAAGAGTCTCCCGATTCCGGAGGAAAGCCTGGTACGGTAGCGCCAGGTAGGACGGGGTTGCAGGAGTCATGTAGGCTACCAAAACGGAAAAGGACTAGGATGGCGATCTGTACTTATAACGCACGTACGCTTGCATCGGAAGCGGCCATCGAAGATCTGATGATGCAAGCCAAGAAGATCAAGTACGACGTCATCGGACTGACCGAGACGAGACGACGTCACCCTCTCAACGCCGTATATGAAACTGGAGAAGAACTGTTCTTAGGAACATGCGACAGTAGAGGTGTTGGTGGAGTTGGCGTCCTCGTCAACACGAGTATGGCAAAGAACATCGACTCTTTTGAACAACTTACGACCCGAATCGGACGTCTGCGGATGAGAAGATGTGGCCCAATACCAGCTTTGACTATCTTCGTCGCTTACGCTCCAACATCAAGCTACGAAGAAAAAGAAGTCGAAGAGTTCTATATGGACCTGGAGAAGTTCTACCGAGAAGATCATGCCTTCTACAAGGTCATAATTGGCGATTTCAACGCTAAGGATGGCCCAAGAAGAACGCCGGAGGAACTTCACATCGGGACCCACGGCCTACAATGGAATGACCAGGGAGAGAGGCTCTCCGAGTTCATCATGACGACTAAGGCCATCCATGGGAACTCGCAATTTCAGAAGCCCTCTTCTTTACGCTGGACGTGGGAGTCACCTGGTGGAGGGTATCGTAATGAAATAGACCACATCATCGTCAATAAAAGGTTCTGCCTGACGGACGTCGGTGTTGTACCAAAGTTCTATACGGGATCGGACCATCGCCTCCTCCGAGGAAGATTTTCCTTCACAAGGAGAGCAGAGAAAGCCGCCAAGTTCAGAGAGAGAAATCCCAGGACTACCATCAACTGGGATCTCTTCGCTACGCTAGCCGGCTTTTGGGAAGATTCTGCAATGGACAACATCGACGAGGAATATGACCGGCTTGTCGAACACCTTCACGACTGCGCGAAGAAGGCTGAGAGTTTTAAAACCACCAGGAGGCGCCTGTCTCTTGAAACTCTTGAGCTGATACGCCAGCGTGGAGCAGCACGAGCCGCAGGGAACCAAGAACTCACGTCCGAGCTCGCAAGGCTTTGCCGAGAGGCGATAAAGGAAGACCTTAAAGAGAGAAGAGCAGAAGTGCTGGCTGAAGCTGCAGAGGCGGGGAAAAGCATCCGCTATGCCCGTCGAAACTTCGCCAGTCGCAAGACGAGGATGACTGCTCTCCGAAACCCAAAGGGAACAGCCATTGCATCGAGAAGGGGGATGGAGAAAATCATCTACGACTTCTACTCTGATCTCTTCGACAGCCATGTCCACTTGCCTCCTCACCATCTGAGGGAAGATGGACAAGTCATTCCAGAGGTTCTCCCGTCCGAAATACGACATGCTATCATGTCGGTAAGAAATCGTACGGCACCCGGTCCCGACAGAATAAGACCAGAACACCTGAAGAGCCTTCCGCCAGTACTCATCAACACCCTGGCGAGGCTCTTTACACGTTATCTGTCGGAATGCAAGGTTCCTAAACAGTGGAAGACCAGCAAGACCGTGTTGTTGTATAAAAAGGGAGATCCACATGACATCGGCAACTATCGCCCAATCTGCCTACTGTCCGTCATCTACAAGCTCTTTACAAGAGTAATCCTTAATAGGATTGGATGAAGGACAGCCATGCGAGCAAGCAGGGTTTCGAAAAGGATTCAGCACGATTGACCACATTCACACTGTTTCGAAACTCATCGAGGTATCACGAGAGTACAAGATGCCGCTCTGTCTCACCTTCATCGACTTAAAGAAGGCTTTCGACTCGGTTGAGACGGAAGCGGTCGTGGAAGCCTTGGACAACCAAGGCGTCCCTACTCAGTATATAAAGGTACTTCGAGAGTTGTACAGTAACTTCACGACCGGAATTTCGCCATTCTACAAGAACATCATCATTGACGTGAAGAGGGGGGTCCGACAGGGTGATACAATTTCACCCAAAATATTCACAGTCACCCTCGAGAACGCAATGCGAAAGTTGGAATGGGACGACATGGGAGTGAAGGTTGATGGTCGGCAGCTACACCATTTGCGCTTTGCTGATGACATCGTACTGGTAACACCTAGCATCAGCCAAGCGGAACGAATGCTGACCGAATTCGACGAAACATGTGGATGCATCGGTCTTCAGCTGAATCTACAAAGGACGATGTTCATGCGGAACGGATGGGTCTCGGATGCCCCATTCACGCTCAACGGAACGAACATATCCGAACGCACCAGCTACGTTTATCTGGGTCGGGAACTGAACATGATGAACGACCTGACCCCCGAGCTGGGCAGAAGGAGACGAGCGGCTTGGGGAGCGTACAAGAGCATCGAGGATGTAGTGAAGAAGACCAAGAACACCCGACCCCGTGCTCACCTCTTCAACACCACCGTACTTCCTGCTTTGACCTATGCTTCGGAAACCTGGGCATTTCGCAAGCAGGAAGAAAACGCGGTGAGCGTAATTGAACGCGCAATTGAGAGAGTGATGCTAGGAGTATCCCGTTTCACGCAAGTGAGGGACGATATTCGAAGTTCTCTCCTACGTCAACAATCGAAGATTAGAGACGCCGCCGCGTTTGCCAAGGAAAGTAAAATAAGGTGGGCCGGACACGTGATGCGCTTTGACGACAACCGTTGGACCAGAGCCGTGAGCGACTGGGTTCCCCGCGATATTAAGCGCACTACAGGAAGACCGCCGACACGATGGTCAGATTTCTTCACGAAGTCCTTGAAAGAAAAATATGATGCTCTTCGTGTCCCACGCGAAAGGAGGAACCACTGGGCTACTCTGGCACGCGATCGGGACAAATGGAAGAATTACTGGCGCCCGCTCGACCAGTTCGAAGATCAACGGGAGTCAAGGTGATCAAGGTGATCTCGCTACTGCAAGGAAGGTGTGATTGAAACAGATAGTAGAAAACAAAAGATGAATACGTGTGATTACAATACTCTCCTTAAGGTCATTTGCCGATGAGAGCGAAACAATGAGTGAATGGATGAGGATTGACAAAAGTAGCATCTGGAAAATACTGGATAATTAATTGCTCGCACTTGCACACTAGGCGAACATTGTTAGTAGGTTTCTGGATACAACAATAACCCAGCTGTGGATAAGCAGTGGTTCTGTGAAGCCATGACCACCACGATCTCTGCATTTGACGCCATTTGACTTGTACTTGTGGGGTTATGTGGAGCAGTGTGTACACAGTGAACGTATCAACATCATCAATCATTTAAGGGCATCACTCCACGAATCTGAGGTGGTACGGGTTTCAGGCGGAGTATTCGTATACGAGATCGCATATTAAGGAGAGGGGGTGATTCCGTCTATTTCTTCTATTTCTATTTCGGTCGGTCGCTCATTTCTTCCTATTTGCTGTAAAAAACGTCCCCTAAGATGCGAGGCGTGCGCAAGGGTGGCGCTCTGTAATAGAACTTCGAGCGTTCCGGTGCGCTATTTCCTACAAGGAATTCGATTGGAGCGCGCCAGTCTTGTGCACCCGCCACATCTTCCGGACCGTTTTTTACGCCAATTAGCAAGAAATGAGCGGAATCACCCACCTCTTCATAATCTACGATCCCGTATACGAAGACTCCACCTTAAATCCGTACCACCTCAGATTCGTAGGGTGATGCCTTTAAAGCAGAGAACATAGATGCTATTCACTCTGCATTACCACACTCCCCTAATGGTGTGTGGGAAGAACTTGAATTCGGGAAACTGCTTCGCCCAAATGAGCTAACTGTCCATAATGCATACCATCTAAGAGTGCATGAAGATGACTACTTTGAAATCTCAGTCTGACGAGGTTCCGATAAAGAAGAACATTTTGCATGGGCATTGAGTATAGAAAGGCCTGTGGGACCTTTTAATAAATTGTGACTAACGCCAGGATCATTTCATCTTAAAGGATTGGTTTATTGAATGTCATGCATGGAGAGCGAGTTGATCAGTTGGCCTTCACAAGTCAGTGTACAGCCCAACAGAAGGAAAAGCGCGTTGTCTCATCACAGGCGAATTGATGCGCCAGTAACATGACTGCGGCTGCTAAAAACAGATTGTTGAGTGCCTGTTGTAACTGCCAAACTAACCATAGCAACTTTGGTTAGGGAAAAATTCTGCCTGTCTTTACCTCTCCAGCGCTAACAATGCTTGTGCCTCGAGAGATAAACCCATTAGGTTTGACTAGTGCAGCTCCACGGCTGTGGCTGCTTAAATATGCATGAGTGATTGATGTCGAATGATTATGTTTATCAGAATTAGAACGATATTTAAATCATTGTAACCAACAGCAGTTTGTAGGAAGAAGGTGACGGTTGCCAACTACTCTCTAGGGATACTTTTGAAGAGGAAGTAAGGCATAGACAATAGTAACAACTTCAGAATGTGTCGCACAATTCTCCGGAATTTCGCGCATTATGTAGGTGAAAAAAGTCAAAAAGCATCGACTCAAAGCCTTTTTTATTTAAGCTCCTCTTTCAAAAGGTTTCTACTGGTTGAGATTCTTACCGAACTTCTTTTTGGAAGCAGGAGATGCGATCAAAGAATTGAAACCTGACAGAAGCTTCAAGTCAGATTTTATCTCAGTTGACTTTGTTAGGTCTGTAGGTTACTCCCGTCATGCGATTCTGTTGAAAATTTCAGCACACGTGACGTTCTCTCTTCAGAAGTGGAAATTTCAGAGCTGCAAAACTGTTCGCATACCATTCTTATTTGGAGAAGAGAAAGATTTTTGAAAGTAACAGGTGGCATGCGTGTTGAATGGTTTATTATGTTCGTATTCGTATTCGTATAATGCTCATATGCATGTTAGAAGCGCTCAACGAAACTAAGCCTCGGAAACAGACTGAATTTCGTCGTTCTTTCATCTGCATGCTACACATTCAGGGAAAATCGAATGTCATAGAGATTTAACGGAATACCATCTGCGTCCTGTCCTAACCAATTCCAACTCTCGAATACTGATAGAGACTAAGATGTAGTCGTGTGTGTGTGAAGGAGCTCTGAGAGCACCAGCCAAGTGCTAGCAATGACGCGACACACAATGACGTGCTAAAATGACATGAATGTCACTATCGCAGTAATAAAAATAACGTTCTACGTGAGACCGCGTAAACTATTGGCCACCATGAATTGCATTAACCAGTCATTCGCACGTGTGTTCCCCCTTTTTGAAGGATGTTAGCAGGAGACATGCTGGGAAATAGGCATGTGAGGGAGCCATAAAAACCCATTGTATAGTCGGGTCAAAACGACATGAAACACGGACATTTGCGCAAGCTGCTGCGCTAAAAGCGGAGCGGTAGAGCGTAGCGGCTGGAATCGTGTAATGATCCACGCTACCGCCGCACACCTCTGCAATTTGCCATGGTCCCACCTCGATTCCAACCGCTGTGTCCACCGCACCGCTTCCGAGCGCGGCCGCTTGCGCAACGGTCCGTGTTTCATGTCGTTTTGACACAACTATACCACGTTGGGGCTCCCGCGCACCAATCCGGACATACACACACACGCGCGCGCGTTACTGTACAGCATGATATTGAACGATTGATATACAGCATGATATTGAACATCCACACTTCCTCTCGTAATTAAAGGATAAAATAATTAACAACAATATTTAAAATAATTAAAGGCCTCATCAACTCTTCAAAAATACCCCCTTCCTTCTCGAATCTATGACAATAATTAGTACCTCTAAGAGCCATTCTCTCGGAAGCTTCGAGCAGAAATGCTTCCATACTTTAATCTACTCCCTTGTCGATAGTCAAATTTAAGATTGTTAAAAAACTTTTTTACGGCTAACATTTCGGTACTGTCGCCTTCGTCAGGGCCTGGAAAGTCAGATCATTTGTAATATATCCTCCCAAATGCCTTATCCAGAACAAGTCATCGTCCCCTAGGATATCGATTTTCCTTGATAAAAATAATAATAAAAACAATAATTTTCCTTGGATCTCTTTGCCAAGATTCAGGGAGGGTCGAATTTCGTACTTCGTTTTGCTTTGTTTGAGTACAGCTGTCTTGTAAATGTTTGAGAACAGCGACTAACCGTGTCTATACTTCAGTTATTGCCCTTGCCCTCAACGAGCGCCCCATTATGTGACGGAAAAGCAGAGTCTACCGGTTAGTTCATAGGCGAATCTCTACGCCAGATTGGATCCAATACGTATTTCAGAATTCCTTTGACACCGATCTCATTCAATGGTCCGATTACTGGAAAAAGAACAAAAATCAACTACTTCCACTACCTGGTTATAACTATTAGTCGGTCTAACTTCGACACTTTCATTGTAATCACAACTGAATTCAGTACTTCACGTATCCATCTGCTTTGACCAATAAAAGTTCAAAATCATGTCTCCACATACAGAAAGTTTGTTCACTTTGTAATACAAAATAGACGATAACAAATTTAATAGAAACAACAACAGAACATTGTTCAAGGACGAGGTCCAGGAACTCCGGGGCGAGCCTGAGCAGTGCGCTGACCAAAGCGAGGAGGGGGGTTACGGTCCTTGCGAGCATCTCGAGACCTGTTACGCACTACTTTGCTGTGGATCGCACATGCAACACAGTAGTGCAGCTTATGGTAGAGCTTCGGCAAGGCGTACTCTAAAAAGAAAGAAATTGAGCAGAAAAGTGTATGTTCGCAAGTTATTTGCTACTACGACAAAGAAATATGAGAAATGAACAATTAAAAAGGAAAGAATTATTCTATGACTACAGCATATGTTTATAAACTTTAAAACGTTGATTGCCATAAGATTTTTATTTGAAAGTTTCTTGAGATATCCATGTTATCCGATGGAAACCAGAACTTTAAATAAGGGCATTGTTCTTAAGATACTGCCACTTCGTCTTACATACGGCCCACATTCTCTTATTGAC
This sequence comes from Necator americanus, assembly GCF_031761385.1. Lineage (NCBI taxonomy): Eukaryota > Metazoa > Nematoda > Chromadorea > Rhabditida > Ancylostomatidae > Necator > Necator americanus. The sequence continues at coordinate 28,008,134 of NC_087371.1, forward strand.
TACTATACCTTGATATTCACGAACAAAGCCTCTTACGTTATCAAATGTTTACAGACATAGCAGTTTCTATACTATACGATACCTTCTATACTATTACCAGAAAGCTTTGGGCAGCAGAAATCAGAGAATGCACGACTTTTGGACTTTTAGATAAAGTTTTTTTTCTCTAAGAAATGCAATCTAGGAATAGTTAGTATTGTCGCCGGCCTGATGGACCCTAAAGAAAGTTCGAGAACCGCGAATCGAGAAATAGAATGAATGAAAGAACTCAATATTTTCAGGAAACGGAAGGTATGATACGGGTGAATATCTAAGTATCGGAGAAATAATGCTGACCAGCTACTTCCGAAAAAAATCGTGGGCGTCTAAGAAAGCGGAACAAATGGAAACTTCACTCATTAAAATAAGAAAACCAAGTAGAGCTGCGCTGTTGAAGTACATATGCACCACCACAATCGATTTCGACGACAAAACACCCAACGAAAGATTGAAAAAAAACATAACAGCAAAGTGCAGAAAAATTCCCGGCACTCGTTTAAAAGTGAAACTGAAAATGGTAAAGAGTGAATTCATTTGTACGTAGCAGAACCTTTGTTATAAGGAATAAGGATAGTGACCACTTCACACCTACGAGCAAGAAAATGGCATGCATCAACAGTTTAGAACTATCCGAGTTAACACTCAGAATTTGAACTCTTTGTTCCACGCCATTTTACGATGAATAAAGAACAAATGAAACATGAGAACATAAGTACAGAGAAAACTAATTCTAACATGTGCTTCACGCTTAAAGATGAAGATTGCAACATTGGCTACAAACTTCAGAGTTTTGTACTCAATCAGCAAGATCTGAGTGCATCCTACAGCGCAGCAGCACCTCCAAAATTACCTCACCAGTCATGACTAACCTCTATTTTTTTCAAGGAAACCCACCCTCACTTCACCGGACAGAATCTGTGTAGTGGAACTTTAAAACAATAACGGCAATAGGTTGTAACAAATTCTCAGCCATAAGTATAGAAGCAAAAAATTTGCAGAAGAGGAATTCATCAATATTAAGGTAAGGACTTCACCAACAATCCGAATTGCTGCATTCAAACCCAATTATGAACAAAGAAGCCCCTTTCGAGTCGCTCGTACTCGAAAAGTTATCGATACAACTGATATGGGTACCCTTCAAATGGCAGACCCATGATTTGCTGTTTCCGGATTTCAACAATGATCCTTTCTGAAAGAACAGTCGGAACACACAATCATGTTACAGAGATATTCTTCAATGAAGTGAGCAATAAATAGTCACCGCCGCTTTCCTTATTTTTCACGTGAATAGCAGCTATCCTCATGAAAATATGTAACAACGTGTAAGGAAAGCCCAAAAGCAAGTAGGGTCAAAATGACATGAAGAACGGTGTGGTTGCGTAAGCGATGCGGATCATAGCGGTTATGATCGAGGGAGAACCTTCGTTAGCACCATTCCTTGCTGTAGTTCGCGATGGTCCTATCTCGACTCAAACGCTAGCTCAATAGCGCGGCTTCGAGTACAATCCCTTACGTAACTGTACAACTGTTTCATGAAGCTTTGACCCTACTATAAGGTCCTCACAATTTTTAAACATGAATTTTTAAAGCAGAGATCTACAGTACTGTTTTTGTTATCGAGCACCTCTTGCAAACAGTTAGTTAAAAAGGAAATTTGGCACGAAGAAAATTTGATAACAGTCAAGATGGAGTTGAAATGTGTAAACGTTCCGGATCCATCTCGAAAGCTGCATTGAAAATTTAAAACTACTGCATTAAATACCTCGTTATTGATGCTATACCGTTGCCTTCACCATTTCCTTATATCAAGCGCAAATAGTTGTAATTAACAATGATAAGTTTCATGCCCAACACTAGCAGGGTCCCACAGAATTATCTTCTTCACTTCCCAGCGTATTTAAAATACTTGTCTAATTGCGTAGTTGATGGTAAAATCTATCTGAGGTCAACAAAACTATCATCCCTGAAACCCCTTTAAACCCTGAAGGCAAGTGGTGAAAACTTTGGGATCCTGCCATTTCTTCTGGCGGAATATTCCTTACACAGATTGATGCTAGACGTGATCTTGGGTTAACATGATATATTGGGGTTAACGTCAGCAATTGCATTGCGGATAAAAGTCATTAGTCGTTAGAACTTTCCAAAAACTTCCAAAAATCAAAATTAGGAATTCCCACTCAGCTTGTTTACAGTTTATGTTAGGCATTAATTAGAGTGCAGCCCTTGAATTCGATCTAAAAATCTAATTTATCTAGTTACATATCATATATTTTCTTAAAAATTTAAGGAAATCTATGACATGTAATTGAGATCGCACTCCAAAGAAGGCATGATTGAAATACCTTACGTTATTCATTTTAAAAAGATTACACCCTTCGACTCTCTTTCAGAGACCAAGCAAGCTAGAACAGTCACACTAACTTATACACCACCAACATATGAGCAGTATCTCCCCACTACGTTTCACATTCCAACAGAAACCATATTAAGACTATATAATACCCTTACATAATAATTAATTCATGAACTGTAGATATTAATCAATTTAGATAACAGCAATGATTCTGTCATGCTTAATCGAGTAATTTTGAAATGCAGTTGAATATGAATTATTCAGTATGACATAACCCGTAAACCTTACAAAAATGACTGTAACTTCCCTAGTTTGAAACCGATAAACGGCATGTGGAGACTCATGTGATAAAAAGAAAACGAAACGCTGAATAAGATCATTTTGGAGTGAAAGGCAACGTATCACATAGGAAGTTTTGGATGTTGAGATCTCTGGACGAGTAATAGCGGTGAGGGCGTAGTTTACCAGTATGAATGAGGCACGCTTGACTTCTCACAAATCCAGAAGAACGCGTACAGAGTGGCCCAATGAGTTCCCACTTCCCAGTGATGCAACTTACTATGCGATATAATGAGGGCAGCGATGTTGTCGTTCAACGTCTGCGATTCAGCTAACATAACTCGAATAAACAACGCTGCCCTATCCGCACAGTAGCGGGTGTTGGAGATTCTTCGTATTCTATCATCCGTAATAAATTAAAATGTTGGAGAAACAAACGCTAATAGTTCTACTGATTACGAATACGTGGGTATTAGCGTAGCCCTTCTCATTCACATTCATCACGTCTAATTCACTCAGAAACTCCAACATCAAAGATTTCCTGATACGTAGCTTCAAGTGAAAACTAACAATATTCATGATTGTGTTGTATCATTACAAAATGAATCTAAAAGATTTATGTTGGAAAGTAGTTGAATAATAAAGATTCTAACGTGAATAATCGGAGGATAGCAATCAGATGAAGATGAGGCAATAAGAGTCGCAAGATGCGATAGATGGAACACTTACGCATGTAAGCGGAGGCTTCTCCAATATCACGGACGGCAGCAGCCTCAACTATGTTTCGTACCACGAATTTCTTTATGGCCTTATCCTTAGGGCAACAGCGTCCACAATTTGTGCAACGAATGAACGTGCAACGTCCACGGTTCTTCTTGTTTCTTCCATGATTCCTTCTCTTGACCGTCATAGTACCCTACAAAGGACTGGAATCGAAAAAAAAAGAAAACAATTCAAAACCTTCAGAAAGAACACAAACAGAGAGAAGTAGGGATCAAAAAGAAGACAAAAAAGACAGAGAAAATTCCAGATTTGCCCGCCTTTTCACACAAACACCGAATCATAACAAAGGCGAACAGGAACAATAGCAAGAACACAGCATAATCTCTCATTCGAAGCCGAACTACCCTATACAGCAACAAAAAATCGCTGGAGCTGTATCTTCCACAGTGCTCATTTCTTAAACCAACGCCTACCTCTTCAAAAGAGCAACACCCCCGACCATTAACAAGCAAGTGAAACACCTATTTTCAAAGAAATAATAATATAAACTTCAAACTCAGATCCACCAATAACGTAGAATCTACCGAAATTTCTTAGGAAAAAGGAATTCTACAATGATGGCTAGGAAAACACGGTACCCTCTGGTAACATGCACATCTAAACTTTCTGACTCGTCCACACCTCTACGGCGGAGCGCGACATATGTAGCTCCGTTGCTAGGGGAGATGTAGGGGTGGGTCGCATAGATCAAGTGTTTTAGCACGACATCATGGTAGATACAATATCCGGTCAATTTCTAAGTCTACTAGCTCATGCAGTTCTCATCTCGACATTATTCTTCAACCAGGTTGGTGCTGGAACTGACGGATGTTGTCAACCATGGTTTGTACCTAATAACTCCTCCTTTCAAAGGAACCATTCCTACTTGCGTCGTCACCACTCTGTGTGAGCGCAGTTCAAGAGGATTCTCGAGTGGAATTCATCGTACTGCTCTCGCTCACACTGCTTTTGGATGCCGGAGAACTGTTCCTGTTGTTCACGAGAGTTCCATCTGTTAGCGTGTCTCTGCTCTCAAGTTCTTTCCATGTTGTTAGTTGTTTATTTCTAGTGAAGTTCATTATCGATGAACATCCAGTTAGTAACTTTTGGATTTTACTAGCATTCACTTCTTTTCCAGCATTGTTGTTTAATCTAATAGGTTTCTCACTATCTCCATATCGGAATAAATCCTGACAACTAGATTATTTCTCAAGCGACAACAGTGAACGTTGTGCAAAATCTCCTACAAAGTGCGAAATAGTCGGATCAAAACGACATGAAGCACGGAACAGTTGGGCAAGCAGCGGCGCTTGTAGCGGTGTGGTGGGGCGTAGCGGCTAGAATCGAGGCGGGACCGTCACGAACTGTGGTTATGAATGGTGCTAGCAAGGGTCCCACCTCGACCCTAACCATTTGCTCTACCGCGCCGCTTCGCGCGCAGCTGCCTACGCAACTATATCTAGCTTCGCGTCGTTTTGAAACGACTATAGCAGGTCGTACGAAAATTGCAGCTACCAAATTGCCTCCTTCTCTTGTTCACACACCACATAATTCGTGGTCGTGGCTAGAATTACCAATCACAGTAGCAAATGACAGTCACTCGCAACAATTCTAGTCGTGTGGTTCCTCTCGCCGGCGGCGCAATACAACCTATTTGGAGTTCGTCGAACGCTCTCAATCCAGCTAATATAACTCAAACAAGCAGCAGAAGCTGATTCACAGGATCCTGGACGCTGCAGTTTCGTTTGTTTTTTCTCTGGTACCAGTAACAAGTTGCATCATCATAGGGGAAACAGGACCACAGTAGGCTGTTACGCCTTCCTCTGGATTAGTACTGAGGATTTAGCGTGCTCAATCACATACTCTGCACTACACTTCTACTCTTATCTAGTTGTAGAGAGATCCCAACATCGTCAATCTCGTTCTATGCTATCTTTACACATCATACTGTAAGGTTTTACTCAAGCGAATATCTTTCGCTTGTAAATAACTAACAAATAATCAATAAGGATTCGAATTCTTTATTTTAGCAGCGAGTATTACACGCCAACAATGTTGTTTTCACACGCTAGAGCCTATTAAGGTCCCTGCAAATGTTCACAAGTTCTAGCGCATTTCTGTTGGCAAACGATCCAAAGAAAAGTGCGAAACAGAGGGATTGATTTCGATGAAGAACAATAGAAAAGCTCTCAGGAAGTTCCACAAAAAAAAGAGGTTCACTATGAGAAGTGTGCAGTATACAGACTTAAGGGGCAACAATCACTATGCTCTAATGCATCATAGTGTACTGCACAATCAAGAACCACAACAACGATGGAATAGAGCCCTACGGCGAATGAGAACAGTCTGCAACAATTTGAGAATGTGTCCTGTACAGCTCCAGTATTCATTTACCTATCCGAAATCACTTACAAGTGAATCTAGGATTGAAATAAAAATGAACTAGAATGGATATATGTAATCACGGGTTAAATACCAGGTAAAGAAAGAATTATTAAATGTGTTGTAGTTATTGATGCTGACAACGGACTCCGCCCTCTTCGTGACCCTGATGGTCGTCGTGGCGTGAACGGCTCATCGCGATCTCACTTAGCTCGAAGACCTCATCATCGTCCCCAACCAAGCATTCGCCTGACAAGAACACATATAGGAAGCAGAAGATCTAGAAAGCTCCTTTCACTCACTTTTGCCAGGAAGAAGATCATGAAGCTTCCGCCGAGCTTCTGGCGTCAGCTTATCTGGAAATACGACACGGAATTGCAGAATAAGATCACCCTGAAAAGGAGAATATGGTGTACTTTACATATCCAAAAAACCAACACACTGTTGATACTTTATCTGCCGATAAATTAAAGGTACACTGAACCAACAGACTGCTTCCACCAAACTTTAGTGTAAAATGGAAAAGAATACCGATTGCTGATTTGTCTTTGCTCATTATTCCAAGGTTATATGTGGTAAAATTTTAGCCACTTGGAAAGTTTGTAGAAATGCGTAAGTTTTTACCCAAATCCACTCCCAGACAATATTTCATCAACAGTGATAAATCAAGAGTGAAAAGTGAAAATATACAAGGTGAACGAATTTAATTTCAACCAAGAAAAAAAAAATGAGAAGATGAAACTGCCTAGTAATTTCTTGATCCTACCTTTCCAGGGAATAAGTTAGGATTTAAATGAAGATATCTAATGAAAAGCAATTAAAATGGCGTTTAATGCTGATAAAAATGATATCACTTTTCCCCATCCAACTTACGTTAAAGGCATCACCCCACGAATCTGAGGTGGTGCAGATTTCAGGTGGAGTATTCGTATACGGGATGGGAGACTACGGAGAGGAAGGTGATTCCGTCCATTTCTTACTAATTGCCGTAAAAAAAGGCCCGAAAGGTGCGGCGCCGCACAAGACTGGCGCGCTCCAATCGAACCTCTTGTACAAAATGGTGCGCCAAAACGAATGAAGCCGTATCTTCTGGGCCGTTTTTACGGCAATTAGGAAGAAATGGACGGAATCACCCCCCTCTCCGTAGTCTCCCATCCTGTATACAAATTCTCCACCTGAAATCTGCACCACTTCAGATTCGTGGCGTGATGCCTTTAATGCAACATCGCCATCAGTATGAAATAATGCTCAACTAGCAATTGGTAAATAATAGATACCAATAACGCATAAATTACAAAGGCTAAGAATGTAAAAAAAAACCAACCTTCTCTGTGGGATTCCTTCGATGTGGCATACCCTCTCCAAAAATAACCCGCATATCCGAGTGCTTGATCACTTCGCCTAGAAACATTTCAATGAACAATGTATATCGAGACAGTTAAATTAAGTTTTATTGCGAGAGTAGAAATTTCAGTAAAATCAAACGGAACCTTCTTCACTTCAACTGCTTCAAAAGTAAAAGCTAACGCGGTGAACAAACATCACTGCTGCGCCTCATGAAAAAAGATGCCTCAGAGAGTAAATAAATGAAGCTTTTTTTGCTTTTTCTTATGATTACTGAAAGTCTCTTATAAACTGCACCCAATATCGGATCGTAGCTTTAAGTTAATTTTGACGGAGATCCTTGACATACATGAATCTTTTATCCGTCAAAAAGGTCGGGCAACTACCCTAGTCAACTACTCAAATCCCCTAATCGTTCTCGAAAACTACATGGGAACCGCTTTATTTTTTCGAAGCACGTTAAAACGCGCCACCCTTGTGCGCGTGCCGCGCCACTGAGCGACCAGTCGAAAACCATTCAGGTCTCATCAGCAGCCTATTCAAGGAAAACAAATGAATATGCTGCTAAGAGAGGTGCAGCGTGTTGAAGCGTGCGTGATCACTCTCAGCTCTGAAGAATGGCGCTTCCCACGCCATTCTTCAGAGCTGAGAGTGATCACGCTCATACCCGTATTCCACAACCCGGACTATATCTATATTGTCCCGCAGAGAGTGTAACATCGCCAATTTGGTGGTATACCGCCTTTAAGATGAGCGCATACTCAACCAATATAACCTGCTCAATACGAACGTTTTTCTAGAACAAACATATTTGCAATTGATAACATACCTGGTAAAACGTTAAAATACAGAGTCCTATCATCTAAAGTTTTGATGACACGAGAAAATCCACACAATGCTTCAACCAGCTGCAAATGGGTAAAGGTGATCGAACGTTACACAACACACATCAGATAAAGAACATCACTTACCTGGATATCAATATTCATTATCAGGTTGTCATCTTTCCTGAAAAATGTGTGGTGATCCTGAAAAAAATATATTGTTCAATAAAGTAGATCTTGCCCTTAACTATTAACTAAGAACATGAATCGAGCAAACTAACTAAATCGGTTACCTTCTCATCGAGAACGATCACAATATCTCCAGGAGGAACATCGTGATCTTCATCTCCTCTTCCTTCAAACATGATCCTGTCGCCATCTTTCATACCTTTTTCTACATGAACTTCTAGAATTTCTTCCACTTTGCGCTGAAATTGAAAAAAAAAATTAGAGGAGATTGAAGGGGAACTCTAGTGAATATAACAGTGACGGCCATTTTAATTCTAAGCGTAGACACTTTGGTGAGAGAGACGATCGCACCAACGACACACTCCATCTAGCTCTCGAATGGACGTACACATTTGTGTCCGTAAAACAAAGAGAAAAATTTGTAAGACTTGAAAGAGCCAAATTTCTGGAGACATCGATAAAACCTTTTCCTTTGTACCGAGATACGTGAGAAAATGGACCCGACAAGGAGGTGAGATTAGGTCTCACGGTTCTAACGACTGTATGCTTGACAACTGTCGAATGCTGTGCCTGTTAAGTTTACCATTCAAAGACGACAGGAAAAAACTCAAGAAAAAATCCAAAATCAGCTCAGACGATCGATGTCGAAACAGCGGGGATCCCGATTCTTACACAAGAAGACTGTCCGAACTGGGTCATTTTTCATTATAACATCACAATTATCCTGCGTGCAACGTGAGCGCGCTTTTAAATTTTGCCCATGGAAGCTTTTGGAATGTTCTCTCAGATGATAGAATAATTAAACTCCTAAAATGAAGGGGATCTAGCTCATGGAGTGCAGCTCAATTGATGAGGATTCCTTCGCCAACCGTCAAAAAGCGATGGGGTCCTGTCACCAATCGTCCAAAAGTGAAGGGGTTCCTCCGCCAACCCTGCAGAAGTAAAGGGGTCCCTTCGATGACCGTCCAAAAATGAAGGCGGGTCGGCTGCGACTATCGCATCCATGCTTATTTCTTTCCACCTAAGACAGGGATTTGATAATTAGCTTCTGCACTTTAGAGCAACTCGCCGACAACAAGAGTACGAAATAATCCAACGACACAATAATTGAAAATCGCTAAAATTTCGTTCGCACTATCTACAAATAAGTGAAAGTACAAATTGGCTTTCTGCAATTTTCGCCTAGTTATGACTGCATTACATTCCTCACATTATTTTCGGTTATTTGTATTGTACGTAGCCTAAAACACATGGGAAATTGGAACAACAGCTCAGAAATAAAATGGAAAAACTGAACTTCTGTCCACCGCTGTCTCCCGAATCTAAATATAAATATATACCTTCTTTTGTCCTTGACATCCTTTACAACGATCTTTAGCTGGAATCACTTCGCCAGCTCCCTTACATGCAGAGCAAGGAGACTGAACTTGCTGGATCATTCCAGGTGCCAATTGCATCACTCTAAAACTCTCAAGAACTAAAGACTATAATTAACTCAGGGAAAAGCAGTAATTCACAACTACCTTATTATCATCCCTCTACCTTTGCAATCGCTGCATTTAACAACAGAACCGGCCACGCCACCAAGGCCTTTGCAGTCCGTACAGATGACTGTCCTAGTAACCTGTAGAAAAGCAAAGAGAAATTAAATTAAAAAATAAAGAAGAAAAGTTCTCTCGAAACGCACGCGGCAGCGAGAAGTTATATGCAGTTAGTCAAATTCGCACGCTTGCTTAGTTATGCTCCAAACATGTGGAAGAGCACCCGCTTCTACTTTACATAGTTTTTCACAGTGAACTTTTTGATTTTTTTGAATGACCTTAAAGCTGAGTACGGCTTGCTTGAAACATCGTTATTATTAAAAAAAATCTTCTGAAGCCTATTTTATCTGTGATTGAAAGAAACAGCATAATGTTGCCACGTCCTCTAGAATTTATGAGTTTTCTCTTTCTGAGAACAAAGCTGAAAAAAGTTACTTGAAAAGTGAATATGTCGATTTGCATCACGGCGCTATTATCAACCTAAATGAAACCTCCCCTGAGCAATACTACATAAAATTTTTTTTAGGAGAGAACAACAACTTTTCTGGGAGCATAGAATGCGCACTACCTACAAGATATATAGAAGTGGGACTACTATTAATAGCGCATAGTGTTCTTAAGCGCGGAACTGTTTCCCACCAATTTCGAATGGAAAAACGAGTGTGCAGATACCTTAAAGCTCATGTACCGAGTACCTGCTGCGCTCGAGAGTCACACAATTTATTTTGTTTATATAGGCATGAGATATAAGCAATAGGAATGAACACGACGAAACAACCAAAACAACCAATGTCATGGTATATGTAATCAGACAACGGTTGCTTTCTAATATCGGTGTTGTAGTGTATTATGCAAATGGAGAAACGATTGATATTTCGGCTCAGCTGTGTCGCTGTCGTTTTAGAATTTTATCATCATGGTGCTTTGTCAACTTTCGTAGATAAACACTTAAATTACAAGATATGTTTTTACTATCCAATTAGATACAAAAGCAGACGGTAGCTCATCAGGTAGCATCCGGAGAACGAGACCACCTTTTACAGCACTCCCTTTCCTTTTCATTTCCATTTCCAACGCCTACTTCTAAGTTCTCAATTGGGTGTTACTAAGCAACGTATACCGTCACGTTTACACTTTCGGCCGAGCCGATAGAAAAAAAAAGACAGAAGGAAGGAAAAACTGGAAAATGAAAACGCTATAGAGGGCAGAACCTTCGAATACTTGCCGCTGACGACACTAGTACGTGGCATGACTAAAGGAGGTTCTCCACCTCATAGCATTTCCTTTGATCTCGGCTTTCAGGCCCATTTCCAACGCCTACTTCTAATTTCTAGACTAGAGTCAGTCCGGTAACATACAGCATTCAGAACATGAGCTTTACATAGCAACAGTCTTGTTTGTGTATCGAAAATTGGTGAATACGGCAAATTAGAATCCGGTATGCCAAGTTTGACAAGTTCGGAACGAAACTTCTGCTAAACTAAAACACCTGTATAAAAGTAACTGCAAGAAGCAAAATCCACGTTTTGTCGTGCACATATAAAATTACTCCAGTGAAGAAACATTATAGAGTATTCTGAGTCCCAACCATAGATAAAGCCCGAATAAACCCGATACCGGACGAGAAGGAAATTAATTCCTTCTCCCAAGTAAATTGGATTAATTGCGAAGTGTAATTCCCAACACAGTTAAGGTGTCGACAAAGAGGTTGAGTCGAAACGAGGATAACTAGGCGACAAAACAAAAAAAAAACGTACAAGCAACACATCCTTACCTTGAGTTTCTTAGAAAATCCGTTGTATAGTTGTTCCAGAGAGACTTTCATTTGATGAACAGTAGGTCGAACACCGCGCTCTCTTTGACGTCTTCCTAAACTAGCATTTCATATCTCAAAAAAAAAAATCGCATTTATAACACTACAGAAAACTGAGCTCACCTCCCCCAAAGAACATATCGAAAACATCGAAAGGATTGTGGAATTCTCCACCACCGCCACCGCCTTGAAGCGCTTCCTCTCCACCTTGATCATATATTTGTCGTTTCTTTTCATCAGAGAGAACTTCATAAGCCTAAGAAACAGGAGGGGAGTATTTCTGAACAGATTAGCAAGAGAACTAATAAAAAAACAAAGAAATTCACATACATACATGCAGGATACTACAGTACCACACTTTGGTCGGGAGGATACTTTCCTCGCTTCTCACAGTACCCTTTATGTTTCTTAGTTTTGTCAGAAATCCACTTTTGAGAATGTTACTTTGGGGTTTCAATACGAAATTTGCTTCGAAATCCCACGTAAACGCGGAGTTCTTAGCAGATGCACCCCACCTTGATGGAAACACAAAGAAGATTCTGTTTCATGTCTTCTTATCATTTCTTAGGTTACTTCCCATTAGTGAAATATATTTATTTGCGAATGAACTCGAATTAACTAACCACTATTCCGAACATCTACAAAGAAAGAGGAACATTTTTGTATCAATCAGCCTTTCGAGAAGTGTGACCATCGTCCAGTGGACTTGTCCTTGGACGGATAAGCATGATGGAAAGGAACCCATCGGCAGTTCCTTTTCGCAACTTTTTCCGCTACCCAGTATTACTTTGAAAATTTCCTGGCAAAAACTCCGTACAACAGCAGTTCATTGTGGCCCTATTCGCTCGCCGGATAAACATCCCCATCGCTAGAGTAGCCGCATATACAGATATATACGCTGGAATCGCACCCAACTACGCTTATTTAGCTCCCACAGAGCATCTATGAAGCTGGCGGTTATCCTGGATGCGGCCGTGGCCGGCTGCGTTCGAGAATCGTTCGAATGATACTGAAACGATTTAGAATAAATCGGATTTGGAACAATTCGAAACACCAGCTATCACTCATGGACCGTCATCTTTCGAAGCATTAATTGTTGCGGATTGGTTGGTTATTCGAAAAAGCAGTCCGCTGAACAAATTGAAGCATTTACAACACATTGAACGCAACTATCTCAAAGTGAAACGAGCTGACTTCATTCATAGTAATACGTGCTGACTTCATTCGTGGTGAGACGAGCTGCGAATATTAATAGTATTCGCAGCTCGTCTCAGCAAGAATGAAGTCAGCACACCGCGAAATTGATGTTTGCATCTCTTCAGAAAAATGTAGGGCTAAGCTTTTAGATTATGAGTGTGTTCACGTTCAATTCCCCCCGGGTCGTCCTGAGAAACGGCATATGAAACGGCCTTCCTGGACGAGTTTTCCTATGAGGTACCTCATAACGCCATCTTTGTACACGCGCCGCGTCTGCGAGACGATAGTCAATCTATTCTCCAGAAGACTTCAAGTAAAACTAAGGCACAGGCTGCTGAATGAACCGGCGCGTGGACAAAGGTGGCTTTGAAAAGTGCATCGTAGGAAAAATAACACAAAAACAGTTTTCCATGGACTTTCTTAGGAGGAATAGAAGGATTCGACGTAAATTGCCCATACTCGCAATCTACACTTCTATGACTCTTATCTTCCCGTGCAGAGATCTCAACATTGCCAAATTCTCGGTGTGCTCCTTTTAAATATATGGAACATACGAAAACAAAACACCCAAGCTAATTTAACATCCAAACAAACATAGGCTATTCAAGGAATTTCCTAGAGTATATTTGTACTTTACACCTCAGAACATAGGCAAGTGCAGGGCAATCTAAAATTGGTTCGGCTGTTACTGCACGATCAATAGTTTGAAGGCAAAACTAAGGCACCAAAGTTTTTCATCCCTCCACCACAGCAACCTTCACTACCGGACAAATCTGTCCAGTATGTTAGTAGTCGGATCTCTCTGGGAGGGCAAAAATACTGACTTTATATATCGACAAAGTTCCCAGCCCTTGTATACGCAGGTACGTATACAGATATCCGTCCATGAATCTCAAATGATTCTAAATTAAAGTCGAATACGTTTGCGTATCCAAAACGGATCAACTAACTACGAGCTTTATCCTTTAGTCTTACTTTTGCAAAATTTAGTCAATATTGCTAGAGATAAATTAGGGCATCATTCTCTACTCTCCACGAAGAGAACTGTCGGGATAAATGTAGTTGAGAGGGGGATTGAGCGGTGGGGCGGGACTTAACTGGGTCTTAAGTTGTGGAAATAAATAACTAAGTCAGAAGACGTCTGAGGACCTAAGCATTAGTCCTAGAGGATCTATGACATGTAGGCTAAATCTACTAAAAGAAAAAAGGAAGATAGAGCTTCCAAAAATAAGGGTGCAGTTCAGTGCCCTACAACTACATTTTTCGCCGAATTGCCTTGCTACGAGTCGCGTGTAAATATGCAGCATTAGACATCCCTTGAGGAATACGAAGAAGAACATGGGGTGGGAAACTTCAAAGAAAGATTGAGAACGAGAACGCAAGTCAATCAATCCATCTACTTAAAGCGATCGGACCTTTGGAACGTCTGGAAACACTGAACTAGATCTGGGTGGAAATGTAGTTGAGGGAGGGGGACAATCAGTGGCGACCTTATTCCTGGAGTCTCTATCTCCCTCTCAATTCATTCCTTTCAAAGAATTCAAGCAGACGTTTCACTTTCACTTTCACATAAGATGAGTCACGGTTTAATAGGAATTTCACGCATTAATTACCTGAGATATCAACTTGAATTGCTCGCCACCTTCCGGATTTTTGTCAGGATGGTACTTCAGCGCCAATTTCCGGTAGGCCTTCTTAAGTTCACTGTCTGTTGCTGTAGGCGAGACGCCCAGGACGTCATAGTACTTTGTCTCCTTTACCATTTCCTGCCGATTATAAACCCGCTACGTGAGCTAGATGACCCTTAACATCACATACAAGCATGCAAATCACACATAGCACAGCAAGAAACCAGATGAGCAAGTAACAATTGAATCCAACTACGTTGCTAGGGAAAATGTTGAGAAAGAAAAGCAATTCTCATCGAAACGTCCCGAAGAGAAGCGTAATCCTCAGTTTTCGTGAAACGGAATGCGCTCGAAACCAGGTTCGCGAACGTTCGCTTCCTAAAGGGCCCATGGAAGTTGCTGTACTGTAGGTTATTGGAGCACGATAACCGCCGGCTTAAGTAATGGTGGTCTCGCTTGTGGGACCTGGAGTGCTGTTACGCTAGTAGAACATCAGAGATGTTTGATGTTTGATACGACGGCTCACTTTGCAGAAAGTTCAGAATTCATGGATTTTCTACGGTAATTGGCTGAGCGGTTGTGCATGGGAGAGGTATCTGCCTTCTGTTTTGTTTTCTAGATATTGTGCATGGTATAGAAAATGCATGGAGGTCTTATTTCTTTCTTATCTTATTGTTTCTTTTTTGTTTTCTCTTTTTACCTTATTCATGCCCAACAGAATTCCGTAGTCGACAGTAGAGATTTGAACCTTCGTTAAAGGCAGACTAAAACGAAGCTGACGTAGTTGTGTAACCTGCGAGAAGAGATAGAGCTTGGCTGTGTACGCTACGAAAATGAGCGTGATTCCGCTCAATTCCCTTCAGCCGTGCTGAAAGGCGTGGGAAACTGCGTTTGTCCCTACGAGGGGTGTGGAAACGACCCTGCGGACGCACCGCGTCCACGAGCGAACGGTCGAAGATCAGTGAGGTCTCTCCAGCAGTCTATTAATGTGAAGTCACCGAAGAGGTTGCTAAAGGTGCTGACGGAACGTTACAAGAGGGCGCGTTCTAACCCACGTCGTAGAAAGAAATGCCGTGATCACGCTGTTTTTCAGGACGTGTATGGGGAATTCAGTAGGGCCACGCTCATACTCTTAATCTACATACCGAACTCTATGTTTCCCCTCAAATTTCCCATCCACGTCAACTTCGTGCCTTTAACATTGGCATAGCAGCCAGCTGCCGCGGCGCTTCAATCCCTCCTGGTACGAGGTTGTACTGTGACATTTTGACGAAAACTGAATCCCATCATCTCTTGATCACCGCGCCCTAACTCCTCTCTCTCTCTTTCTCTGTCCTCCCCTTCTTGTTTCAGCTCTCTTTCCCTTCTATTCACTGCAAACAATTCTGAATTCAGATTTCTACAAAATGTCACAGATTCTTTTCTAAGATCATCATTTCTCGAAAAGACATTGTAACCTCAGTTTGTCCTGTCTGTTGGAATAATATTCTAGAGCTGTGCTGTGAAAGGTACCAGCTGTCGAGTCAGTAAAACTAGGTGCCGTTGCGCAAGTGGTTGTGCTTTAAAGACATCACTCCACGAATCTGGGGTGGCACGGATTTCCGGTGGAGTATTCGTATACGGGATCGTAGATTATTGAGAGAAGGGTGATTCCGTTCATTTTTCCTAATTGCCGTAGAAAACGACCCGGAAGATACGGCTTCGAGCGTTCCGGCGCACTATTTTCTACAATGAGTTCGACTGGAGCGCGCCAGCCTTGTGCGCGCGCCGCATCTTCCGGGCCGCTTTTTACGGAAATTAGGAAGAAGTGGACGGAATAAGCGGTATGTCGGATCTAGCGCGTGAGATCGAAGGGAGCTTCGCTAGTAGCACCTATCGCCGCAGTTCGCGATGGTCCATTCGCTAGCTCCACCCCGCCACTCTAAGCGCAGCTGTTTACGCAACCGTTTTACGCAGTTTTGACCCGACTATATGATGTGGATGCTCCCCCCATTGCATGTGTACAAAGATTGCCTTCAAGAGGGATTGGGCTGAATATGGTTTTTTTAAATTATTGACGCACTGAACACACAGACGCTAGCCTCTTATTACGTAAAATACGATCTTGGATCCATGAAGAAATTTCGAACCGAGGTTGCGATGAAAAGCTGTAACTGAAAGACAATATGTGACGAAACTAACGATGTTAGAATGTCCGGAGGCAAAAATAGAGTTGAGTTTGTAGATTGCGAGTTTTAGGGTGGCCTCATTCAATTCCTCATAATCGTCGAGATCGAGAAACGGCATGGGAACGGCCTTTATTCCTACGATGCACGTTAGAACGGGCCACGTTTGCGCACCTCCGCGAGTAAAACTTCGAAAATCAATCAGGTCTCCTCAGTATATCCAAGTAAAGCCAGCGAATAGGCGGCTGTGGAACCTGCACGTGTGTAAGTAAAGGTGGTGCATTCTAACGAATTGAGCAAGGTCAATTAGGGCCCACTCGTAATCTACATACAGAACTCCGTGTTCTCCCTTAGGTTTTCATACTGCGTCAATTTCATGATAAAAGAAAGAGAGGAAAACGATTTTGGAGTTACATGATCAGGAAAGGCGAGCTATGTAAATAAGTAATTATGTGGAAATTTCAAATCTTTTTTTTTTTGGCAGTTATGGAAACAGCCTCCATTCTCTCTCAGTGGAGAAGTCATTTTTTCACCAACTTGCTCTGTTGGAACTTTTTCTTGTGGACATCAGAGTCGGAACATTAGTTTTCGCGCAGCGGGTCTTCGGAGTCGAAACTTTAGGTTTATAAGCACTTACATGCATGAAAGTATTCGTGACCTTATTATCTACTAATTGTTCACGTCGAAAGGCAGGCCTATGTATGTTAACCCCAGTAGAAATCGTTGAGTAAATGTGACTTTCTTTTCTTTCGAAGTCGATTACTCTTCTTGGCAAATGTCACGTTACAGTGTATGTCAATTTAGGTTTTGTGAACTGGCTCCGAGTGATCCCATCATCATTCGCGTGAATCAAATGAAGATCTTTGAAGAACAAAATTTGCAAGTGCTTTCTCGAAACACCGAGAACAAACTGAGAAAATCCATATATTATTTTTTAACAATCCCACTACTTTGTCCTTTGCTAATGAACACGAATCGCATCAGTAGAGCATAGCTAATAGCTATACTTACTTAAAGGTATCACCCCACGAATCTGAGGTGGTACGGATTTGAGGAGGAGTATTTGTATACGGGATCGTAGATTATGGAGAAATGAGTGATTCCGTCCATTTATTGCTAATTGGGCGTAAAAAAACGGCAGGGAAGATGCGGCGTGTGCTCACGGCTGGCGCGGCGGAACGCTCGAAGCCATATCGTCCGGGCCGTTTTTTACGGCAATTAGGAAGAAATGAACGGAATCACCCCCTCTCCTTAATCTACGATCCTGTATACGAATACTCCACCTGAAATCCGTACCAGCCTTCAGAAGCATCACCCCACGAATCTGACGTGATATGGGTTTCTGATGGTCAACTATCCCGGATCATAGATTGCAGAAACGAGTGAGATCGCGCTCATTTCTTCCTAATCGCCATAAAAAACGGTCCGGAAGATGCGTCTTCGAGCGTTCCGGGGCACTATTTTCTACGACGAGTTCTATTGAAACGCGCCACCTTTGTCCGCCCGCTGCATGTTCCGGGCCGTTCTTTTACTACGATTAGAAAGAAATGGACGAAATCACCATTTTCCCTACAATCTTCGACCCCGTATAATCCCGTATAGGCATAACCCACCTGAAACCTGTACCATCCCAAATTCGTGGGGTGATGCCTTTAATCGGCAGGCTGCTGCTCTCGATTGACGTGGTTACTCACATCTTCGCTGAGGCGTATCGTCTTTGGACATAGCTCTGATCAACCTTTTCGATTCAGAGCAAGAGCTCACCCAGAATTCATCCATTTGTCAGTGTCCTATATCCTGTGGGAATTGGGGTCCAGCGTATCGACACCTAGTGATCCTAGTACCTCAAGTCGACAGTGTGCGGCAGTTTAGTGTAACGAACGGAGAGTTGTTATCAGAGATTCTACGCTCCCTCTAAGTTTTCAACCTATTTGGGTTGGGCTTCGGCGCTGTGCTGGACAAGAGCACTTTTCTGCAATATCTGGGTATCCTCGGCCATCTGTCTGCTCCATTTATACTCACAGGTGCTATAGCCGGAGCCGGTTCTCCGACCTCCTTCACTTTTGTATGGTTGGAAAAGGAATCCTTATCACTTGAGCTGCACCCCATAAGCTAGCCCTCTTCACTTGAGGATGGTCCGGCTCCTCCCTATTGCACCCATGATCGTCACCATAACGTCCGGTCAACCTCTTCGGTGGGTTATCTCGATGAAGTCAAACTTCATTTTTCACATAATCACAGAGGAGAGGATTCTCTAGTAAGAATATTTTAAAAAGGTAGCGCTGCTTTAACCACTCTTTTCGACTTTTCTTTCGGTTTCGTCACCGTGATCATCTCCTGGCTCTGATATCATTTCTCTTGCATAAAGATGTTTTGGAAGCCTCTGGGAAATCGTAGGAAAGATTGTGATAGTAGGTATAGTTGAGTCAGAACGATATAGAGCAGCGCGGCGGAGCACAGCGGTTAGGTGGGACCCTCACCACTCATCGCTGCGGTTCGCTTTGGTTCCACCTCTATGCGAACCACTACAGTAAGATCCAAACGACAAAAGAAGGACGGTGCTATTCACGTACGCGGCTTCTCTCGAGGCGGTGCGGTGGAGCGTAGCGGTTATGCGCGCATTGGAACCATTGCTGGGACCACCCTGCAGCTGCGGTTTATGATTATCCCACCTCGGTTCCAACTGCTGCCTTCACCGCGCCGTTTCCAGCGCGTACGCAAATGCACCGTGCTTCATGTCGTTTTAACTCGACTATACTTCGGTCGCACCGCTTCGAACACAGCCACGTACGCACCAATCTCAAATTTTTCCTTAAAGTGTCAGTTTTCCCAGGATGGTTATATCTTCCTTTTGTCTATGCAAATCACTGGTAAAGCTCTAACATCGTCAGCTCCCTCACAGAACCTGCTGCTACATACAGTAACGTACGCTATACTCCAATGTTGCTAGTCTTCTCAAAAAGATGTAGAACAGTACCTATTTTTCTCTTCTTTTTGAAAAAAAAAACTGATCACATAGTTATGCAGCACTTTTGTCCAAGGCCAAAGTTCCCAAAGCCAACAGAAGCTTGAACTTTTTAGCAAAGATAACATCAACTTCTAAATAGGCAGTGATGTCCGGACATTTCTCAACTTCACAGGCATACGAATGCATAATTGGTTGATTTGATTTGGTTGGTTGATCATAATTGGTTGATCTTGAACCATGTGTGTGCAATTCATAAACAGTGAATATTCAAAACAAAACATTTACGAAAATAAAACTCAGTAAATACATGCATAGAAATGAGACACTGGTGAGATTCGGAAGAAAGTACAAGTGATTTAGACCCGCACGGAGTGGTTCGGCTCCAGCTGAAGTTTATATGTGCTAAGGTAGACATTATGAGGAGCAGATTCAACGGTGAGATCGCTCTTCTCGTCCTCCTCAATCCGAGGTTTTGTTCCTTGAGGCGAACATCCAGGCATAGATATGCGACGTGTCTGCAACAAAATAACTAATGAACCATTAAATATACAATACATCGATTTCAGCCTGAGAAGTTTTCTGCAAAATTGCGAAATCGAAAGATTCCTGCATGCCAGGAATCTCTCTCTTTTGTAATAGTGAAATTTTTCCCGTGAGGTTGTACTCCGAGAGGAAAACACCAACTTTTCCTGTTTTATCGCTCCATTTCTTTCCGCCACGCTTCTTCGAAATGTGTGGATTGTCCTGATACAAATTTTTCAGCTTATACATCCTCAATTGTGTATAGACGCGTTTCAATTCTGCCTGAAATCAGAACCACATTAGTACGGAGAATAGAAATGTAACTTCTCATAGATTCTTACCAAATGAAATAAAAATAAAAAAACAAATAAAAACAAATAGAATAAAACAATAGAGTCATCTGTGTCGACCTACATATTGCCCCGTTATTTTTTGCTTGGTTCAAATAGGATAGGAACAATGATCCCTATCTCATTGACATGGGATTTTACAGAGGCGTACACCGTAGATTCACACTCTCCGGACAAACTTATCGCTGAATAAAATGTTGATCCTAGAAAAGTTGCAAGGTTGTTTTGCAGAACCTCGTGGAATAAAACAAGGGCACTCTTCATTTCATCGATAATTTTATTGAAAATTAATTGAAAAAATTTATTTTATTGAAAACCATCAGTGATCCATAATTACTGTATTATTAGCGATGGTAGTCTCACATCTTATAGGAAACGGCTGCGCGTCAGGAGTTAAAGTTAAACGAATAAAGTTTCTGGCGTTAATCAATCCGCTTGGGAAGCGATTATAGAGTGTCCGGATCATCGGTGAGCTGCGCTGTCATCCAAGGTCTAATAATAATTACTCATCAGTGATAGAAGGTGGTCCACAATTAGGCTTGAAAGTGGTTGCTGCTTTTATGTAAACATTGCTTTGCTATTCAAAATCAGAATGGCATAGAAGTCCGTTTCTTACAAGCGTGAAAATCCAGACTTCCGCTAATCACTGCAGAACTTACCCTTCTGTCCATAGATATGTGAAGATAATACCTAACGGCAGGATGCTATCGCATGATTTCGCACCTTTCGCATGGTGTCTCCTCTGTGCGCCACCACGTCTACTTCAATTCAGAATCGTTTGAGGTTTACGAACGTGTAACTGACCCATGCAATGACTTGCGGAGGGCTAGCCGATGTATCAAGTCAGTGTTTTTATCCGCCCAGACAGGTCTGGTACCAATTTATCGACCCCGGAGGGATGAAAGGCTTGGTGAGCACTGGGGCGGATTCGAACCTCCGATCGATCGTGCAGGAAGCGGAACCTCTAACCGCTACACTACACTCTCTAATGCTTCTATAAGTAGTTGAATAGCAATTCAAAGTTCACCTCGATAACAACACCACCGGCTTCCTCGCGTTATGCGTCGGCGAAGAATTCCGATTAAATCCACAATTATCCCAGTGAAAAACATAAACAGCATTTTTCTTTTCCAACTGATTCTATTAGATTTGTCTGCTGGTATCTGCTTAAAAGCAGCAGCTCACGAATCTGGGGTGGTATGGATTTCCGATTTCCGATGGCAAAAAACTATACAGGGTCGTAGATTGCAGAAACGGTCGGTCGCTCATTTCTTACTAATTGCCGTAAAAAACGACCACTAAGATGCGTGGCGTGCACAAGGGTGGCGCTCTGTAATAGAACTTCGAGCGTTCCGGGCCGCTGTTTTCTACAACGAGTTCGATTGGAGCGCGCCAGCCATTTTTCTTTTCCATCTGATTCTCTACCCGCTACACCACACCCGCCCGCATCAGGGGTTACCCGAGCCAATTGGGTGCAGCTGACAAGACAAGGCGAAACCAGTGGGGACAAGTTAAGACAAGTTATGACGCCAAACCTGACCAGGGATCTAACGGAACTCTAAAATGCAATGAAATGAACAACCAACCAGAGAATAGCTTGAAACCGAATTCTTACTCGTAGGAGAGGAAAGAAATATATCTTATACATATACTACAAATATATTTTTTATACAGTTTTCTAATCGTGTGCCTATAAGGTTTTCAGATGGAACTTCTTGTTTGCCCGACGTTTTTTTCGGCTTTTTCGCCGTCTTCATAGGCCGAAACAGAGGATGATTGCAACAATGCTACGTTTATCCCGTCAAGAACCACAGTATCCTGGGTCAGTGTTTCGATAATCGTTCAGGGTAGTGAAAGCTGAACCCATACACATATGAACCCATATGAAAATAGCCTTACTTATTGTTCCACCTGACCTGACTGTGGAAACACAAAACACGGACAGAATATGCCGAGGTCTCAAGACAAGAGAACGTTCGAACTCTTCTAGATAGTCTTCACCGTAACAGAGCGGAGGATTTCACGGCAGTACTCGTTGATAATTGATATCGTGGACGACGACATAACTACTCGATTCCATCAATTGCTCTTTGAAATCGGCCGCTGCGTCGTTAATCCTTCGCGGACCCATTCGGTCCCTCCTTGGCGCAGGATTTTTCGAAGCATTTACATATTTATATGTGTTTTTATGGTGAAATTTTGAACGATGTGAACTGGTTTGTGTTAACTTACGCTCACTTGTTTTGTCGGCTGCACCAAATCAGTTCGGATACCCCCAAACCCCAACTCTTTAATGCTTTTCATCCAGAATTCGAGAGTCCCCGAGAATCAGGATGGTTTCCAGAAGACCACAAATGTCCATCCTTATTCCTATTAAGTGGGTTTGACTATACTTAGTCGTAGATTGTGGAGAGAATGGTGATTCTGTCAATTTCTTCCCAATTGCCGCAAAAACCGCTCGGCGGCGCGTGCGCAAGGCTGGCGCGCTCCAATCGAACTCGTTGTAGAAAATAGCGCGCCGGAAAGCTTGAAGCCGAATCTTTCGGGCCGTTTTTTACGGCAATTAGGAAAAAATGGATGGAATCACCTTTCTCTCCATAATCTACGACTCCGTATAAGCATAACCGTTCTAAAAGCCGCACTACCCCAGATTCGCCGATTTTCTTGAATTTATTAGTAATATAAATTTTTAATTCCTTCATGTGCACGCACAGGCGATATGAAATGACAACGAAGCAGCCAGATGTCGATCATAAAGTTAATGTACATAAAGGAAGGTTAGAAGAGACGAAAAAAGTGGAAATTTGCATATTTTCACTGTTGTCATGAGGATTTGCGTAGTGGTTTTGACTTTACATTGCGTTTGGTTTTACTTTTGGTGTGATTTTGGTTTGACTGAGTCCAGAATATTTTGTATTAATTTCGCCCATAATTTCTTGAAGCTAAAATTATGTTCCTTCGTTATTCGTTACAGGACAGCTACTGCACCAATGAGAAAACATTTTACAGCAATCGTGTATGACTTTCGAGCGTACTTTCTCGAAAAACTTTTTCGCAGATGTGAAATGATCGGATTTCCGTCATCCAGGCGACGCTGCGGTTAGTTCGGCTGCATGACAGCCGTTCATTCCCAGAATTTCATCGGGTTTAAACGTTTTGAACGTTTACGTCATGCCAAGGATGACTGCACGAATTCTCGTCACCACAAATAAACTTCAAAATCAAGCAAAGTTTGAATTTAAATTTAAAATCTCAAAAAGTACACATCGTATTATTATAGTTATAGATATAAAGTTTCAGACTTAAGTTTAAACTAAATCAAAAATTTTTTTAAATTAAAAAATTAAATTAGTTCAGTAATGAGTCTAGAAAGATCGAAAAAAGCAAACGTACCCGAATGTCTTCAGGATTCATATCGGCTATGGGGACTTCAGCGAAGTCGATAGTTCCGTTTAGGATGTTGTCCCTTAATTTAGCCAACGAGGGATGTGCTCTACCGGAATGTCCGCCAAGCGTCATCGAACGTCGCGTTGACTCACCAGAAACCTGTAATCGGGCCATGATTTTTCGGGAACTACTAGTTTCTCTGCTTGTTTTTTTTCTTTTACAGGTCTGGAGTACGATCTTTTCTCCGAGAAGCTTACAGAGAACAGACGAACAGAAAAAAAAACTAATTCTAAAAACGTAATCGTGAAAAACCATTTAAAAATCCCAAAAACCAACCAGATAGAACTTTGGTGCGATGATGATGACAATGTTCACGGATACTGTAAGTTGTAATTGAACGAATGATATAGTGAACAATGTGTCGCTGTGACCGGAATTCCGAATAGAATACCTGAAATTGAAGTGAGTACAGTACATACTATATATTATATATATATTTCTTTTTTGAAATTTTTCTTCATTTTTCTACAACTAAAACCATACAATGATATCCTTAGTGGTGTGGTTCACTTTCGAAGACCAGGAAAATGTAGGGAACATTGACTGAAAGTTTTCTACATTTTTTGTTTCGTTATCTGTTCCGCTAGATTTACGGCTCTTGGAGCACAACTTGCCCTTAGGGCTAGTCGAATTATGAAAAAATGAAACCCCAATGGCTGATTTCCTAACGCCTTGGGCTTTAGTCATTTGCTTCACATATGTATAGATTTTCATGGGTTGCAGAGCAAGGACAACGGGATTAATTACAGATAAAGCGCTGTTCGGACGAATATAAAATATGAGTGCAGAAATGTGAACGCGTGCAAGCAACGTCGAAACCTCCTTTCAGAAAGTCAGCGTAAGTATTATATTGTTCCCGGCGATAATTTTTCAGTGGGTGTTGCTCAGTCGGTAGGAGGTTTTACTGTGATGGTTCGAAATCGCCAAGCTCATCTCCTCCTTCGTTCTCGACGAATTGGTACCAGACTTGTCTGGGAAGATAAAAACACCGACTTGATACATCGGGCAGCCCCCCTCCCCCCGCAAATCATTGTATAGGCTAGAGACGCTAGTTCGTAAACCTCCAACGATTCTGAATTGAAGTAGACGTGGTGGGGCTCGCACGTGGCGTAGACGAGGCACCATGCGAAAGGTGCGAAATTATGCGAAAACGTCTTGCCCTTAGGCATTGGCTTCACATATCTATGGACAGATTGATGAATCATGCAGTGATTAGAGGAAGTCTGGATTTTCACGCTTGTAAGAAACGGACTTCTATGCCATTCTAGTTTTGAAGAACGACTACATACATTCAAGCAGCAGTCACTTTCAAGCCTACTTCTGGACCATCTTCTATCAGCTATGAGTTCTACCAGCTATTATTAACCCTTGGATGACAGCGCAGCTCACCGATGATCCGGACACTCTATAACTATTTTATTACTCAATTTTTGTCAATAATTTCCCAATCTTTAAAAACTTCTTTGTTTTTGATAAGTTTATTATTGTTTATTGTTATTGTTTCCTTGTTCGCATCTACTTTGTAAAAGTCAATTTACTTATTTATTTATTTATTTATTTATTTATCTATTTATTTATTGAAAACACCTGCAGGTGTGCCACAAAACAAAAAAAAACAAGATGGAACAGAGCTCACTAGAATTTCGCCCGAATTTCACACAACAATTTTACATTTCAATTGGCCCTAAAAGGCAAAAAGGTGTCGTCAATGGCGGTTGAAGTAAAGTTTGAAGCGGATGGATAGTTAATATCTTACACAATGACCTATTAATTCTACAAATTCTGAATCTAGAGACAATTTTTTCTTCAGGAATCCCCTGAAACCATGAGCTCCAACGAAATAATGACAGCTCTACATTTTTTGACAAGAAAAAATAATAGAAAATTTAGGTAGTTAAAAATGACCGCGAAACGAAACAGTCAAACAGTTTAATAATAAATCTGTTAACGTTTTTACATTTAGCTTATGATGCTATGTGCGTGCTGGGAAAATTATTTATAAAGTACTATAAAGTATTTGTAAGTATCTCCTCGATCTACTAGAATCATCACACTCGATTGACAGGGATGCGAAGAGGTTCAGTGCTAAAAGCCGAACTCGAAATCTTTTTTCACGGTTCTTTTAGGGATTTTTTCTTCAAAAGTATCCGAGTATTATTCAAAAGACACAATGCTCGAGAAAAATCCATGCGAATATCGTGTGGGAGTGCAAAAAGTAATAAGTGACATTCATTAGATGAGCGGGAACCTTAATAGGGATCTGGGAAGACCAGAATGTTTAAGCGGAAGACTTCAGGCACTATCACGTTACACTATGCCAAATGGATTTGATTCGAACCACAATAGGAGTTACGTTCTTTGCTGTACCTCAGATTTATGAGCACTAAGCTTGTCGTAATGCTACGTATCTTACAGGCAGCATCCCACAAATCTGACGTGTTGAGGAAATCCGCAGGAAAAACCAGAGATTGTGATATCCAGGGTGGCTCCACTCGTCTCTCCCTAATCATCGTAAAAAACATAGTGGAGGGAGCTGTTTTTCAAGAGAACTTCAGTTTTAACGCGCCACCGTCGAGCACGCGCCGCGTCTACGAGCGAGCGGCCGAGGATCGATCGTATTCTCATCAGCCTACTCGAGTGGAACCACTGAATAGGCTGGTGAGGAGACCTGAACGTGTAATCAGAGACGAGTTCAAACGTAAATCGTAGGAACTAAAGAGATTCCCATGTTGTTTTTTTTTTACGACGATTAGGGAGATGAGTGGAATCACCCCAGATTCCGGAATCTACAACCCCATCCGTAGCTTTTCCTGCGAATTCATTCATCACGTCATTTTCGTGATATGCTGCCTTTAAGTAACCAGGTAAGAACCGACAAAACAATTGGGTGATCCCTTTTTATTAATATCTAGAACACATTCCTCTTCAAAGTGTCCGCCTCCTCTCCTACCTCCTCCACCCACGCACACATAGACAACATATCGAATGAGGTCCTTATGAGATCTGACCTTATGAGGTTAGCCATGAGAGTGATGACCGCCTCTAAGCACACCGCAACGGTGAACTGCCATCGTTCCAACCAATCGCTATTGCGAGCCTTAAGTAAAATCCATTTTAAATGTATGAAAAATGTCACACAACAGTGAAAATAAAAATCAGCTGAAAACATTCAAAAAAATAAAAAATAAATAAACCAAAACCTTGTAGCAAAGCCTCATCCCGTAAAGGAGGAACAACAATTCGTAGCAGTGCCAAATCACATGCCATCCTTGCATTCGGCATTGTGGCCATGCGGTTTTCCATAACGCCGTATCACCCCATGATCCAACCGTCCATGCCATCAAACCTGCACAAAAAAAACGTGAAAAACAAAAGAATCTTTGATTTGCACTTTCTTGTCTGGTTGAAGTAAGAGGAATTCGCGTTCGCCACCTTCTTTACATGCTTTTTTTTCATTCTGCGATCTGATTTTGATCTATCTTCTTGATCTATCTTGATTTCGATTTCTAATTTTGATATTTGTCTTTCTGCGCTTTGTTTCAGGGAAATCTCAATTTCTGATGCTTGACTTATTTATGCCGATTTTACTAGTTTATTTATGTTTTATTTATACACAAGCATACACCAATGCTGCTTCAAAAAAAACAGAAAAAAAAAACAAAAACAAAACACACTTTGTCGGAGATTTCGACTATTCACTTAAGGTAATGTGAAAATGTTTTTTTTCTGTAGAATAAAGAATTAAATTTATTAGTTGATTTAGTGATTAAAAATTTGCATTTGGTGAGTAAATTATGCCCTCAAAAATCTATTTTTACTACCAAAAGATTGAAAGATTAAAAGATAAAGAGATTGAAAGCATTCTGGGAATTATTGCTGATAAACTAAAAATTATCATCGTTCGTTGGATCAAAGGAAGATTGATTGAAAACATACTTTGATTTTTTACTATTATCTTATTTATTTACACCATTATTTCATCTCGAAAGGTTTATTAATTACTAATTTTGTAGTTGTGCACTAAGAACTTAACAATAGAATTTTGCGTAATGCTTCAATTTTTTCAACTATAGTGAGTCACGCAATCCGAATCTGGTCCACATTTTCGCTCAAAAAGAAAACTTTATAGGCCTATATAGGCCTACGTTTCGTATTTTTTTTTAGCTAATATACCCGTACATAGTATTTAGGAATAGTTTTCAGCGTTAAAAAAATATAACAGAGGAATCAGTTGTCTAAAGATCTCTTCCGATTTGCCTCCATCGCATAAAAGGCATCACTCCACGAATCTGAGGTGGTACGGATTTCAGGTGGAGTATTCGTATGCGGGATGGGAGACCATGTAGAGGGGGGTGATTCCGTCCATTTCTTGCTAATTGCCGTAAAAAACGGCCCGTAAGATACGGCTTCAGGCGTGCTGGCGCACTATTTTCTACAGGGAATTCGACTGGAGCGCGCCAGCCTTGTGCGGCGCCTCATCTTCCGGGCCGTTTTTTACGGCAATTTGGAAGAAATGGACGGAATTACCCCCCACTCTTCCATATTCTCCCATCCCGTATACGAATACTCCACCTGAAATCTGCACCACCTCAGATTCGTGGGGTGATGCCTAAGTAAGTAAAGGACTCACCTGTGATCGTGAGAGCGAGCATTCCAATGAGGTATTTTACCATATCTTTTTCTCTCACCGAGACGTGTTGTGCTTTTCGTACGCGATATTCTTGCAAATTTCTTGAAAAAATGAACACTATATGATCTATGATTTCTGCAGTCCAATTTTCAAATAAAACAAAGAATTCTAAACCTACTAACCTGTAAATTTTGAGCACTATCGATCCGTAAAAAGTGCTGAACCCGATTTGCCGAAGCCATACTGCCACACAGCAGCCAGCTTCTGGAGGAGCGAACCAATCGATCAGCAGCTGCAAAAAAAAATTCGTTCACTAACTTTAAGTCCAGAAATTACTAGCTAAACAAGGTTACATCAGTAATTATAATTGATTCTCGTTAATTATATCATAATTGTCATTATCACATATCATAATTATCATCGTATGATTATGAGAAATCTCAACTGAGTAAATGCTATGAGCTATCTCCGTTAGTTTCGCACTAAAATTCGTATTTACATATTTATTTACATATTTATTGTATGTCATGAAAGATGCCATTCTTTGGTGTTCCTCATTTTTACTGAACTCCTTTAAAGATATAGTTGGGTCAAAACGAATTGAAGCTTGGTACAGTTGTGCAAGGGGCGCGGTGCAGCATATCAGCTGGAATGGAGGTGGGACCCACGCGAGCACCACTCATCGCTGCCGTTCCCAATGGTCCCACCTCGATCGAACTGTTAGTTTCATCGCACTGCTCCGAGCGGAACTGGATCGAGTCTCATCTCGTTTTGACCCGACCATACTCAATGTATGTTCAGCACAAAATTACCGTCCCAAATTTTTCCCTCCAATGTCAATATTTCCAGGATCATCATATCTGTTACTTCTGTACGCAGAACACTTGTAACAACTCCATCATCGACCGGATGCAGAAACCTTCATAAAACCTACTGCCTCTTACAGTAACGTACGTAGGAATATTTTCGGGAAATCCCGAGAAAAATCGATGAACTAGAAGCACTGATATTCTCATCTGGATGTGATTTGTGTTTTTCAATAAACATTCTCGCCTAATCAAAGCTCCTTAAAGGCTAGCAAAAAGTAAATGCGAAGCACATTTGCATGGATATATGGTGAAGGATGGAAATGTGTGAAGCGCTTAGCTGGAAAATAGGACGTAAAAAACTAGAAAATGGCTTGGATGCTTGCAATGAAGAGGAGAGGAATAAGTGTGAGAAGATGAAACATGAAAGAAGGAGTGCTGTATCATATTTACTTATATTTATATTTATTTTATGTTGATTATCATTATTAATATAATTATTTTCATTTTTTCTTTAAAAATGAAGTAAGATTAAATGTTTCACTGTTGCATTTCTGAATGAAAAAAAACGTCTCAATTCCATTACTGCCATTTTTTTTCTGTGCTTCTCTTCTTTCTCTTTGTTTTTCTTCTTTTTTTTTCCTTAAAAATGAAGTAAGATTAAATGTTTCGCTGTTGCATTTCTGAATGAAAAAAAACGTCTCAATTCCATTACTGCCATTTTTTTCTGTGCTTCTCTTCTTTCTCTTTGTTTTTCTTCTTTTTTTTTCCTTGAAAATGAAATAAGATTAAATGTTTCGCTGTTACATTTCTGATTGGAAAAAACGTCACAATTCCATGACTGCCATTTTTTTCTGTGTTTCTCTTCTCGGAAGAGCCCGCTTACACATTATATTTTTCCTGTCATTGTGGAAATGCGAATGAATGGAATAGAACGATGAAAGATGAGGAGGTGGTGAAGCATCGGGGACTCTCGACGATGTAATTAGTGAAACATCATTCAAAATGAGCAAAACGGAGACTGAATCCAGCTAATAATCAGGATTTTTTTCTGCCGTCTGACAATTGCACAAAAACGAATTCAAAGTATAGATAAAACAAATACAAAGAGAAAAAGAATCACAGAAAAAAACAAATGGCTATGCTACATACTGGAAAAATGCTTTTGTTTTTGAATAAAAGCCATAAACGTCAAAAAAAACCTTTTAAGAAAACTTGTGGGACAATCTGGGACCATACCAGTAATAAATAACAGTAAACGATATCAAACAGGATGTATACATATGTACACCTAAATATGACATGAATGACAATAAATATAAATAAAAAGTAATAGTATAAATAATAAATAATGACACAAATATGATGGTATTAAATAATAAAAAAATATAATACTAATATACTATACTAGTAAGAAACGATGGCATCAAATAACAAATGTGTACAGTTAAATCCTTCGAATTGCTCTGAAAAGCTATATCATGCTATATTATCCCTAAGAATCATATAAAGAATATAATTAATTATAAGTGATTATAAATAATTATATCATAATCATCGCGTGATTAAAAGCAGCGTGTCACGAAATTGAAAAAAATTATTTCCATAATAATTATTTCCTCTATGGGTTCCCCGGGTTTACGTACTGGTTTAATTTGAAAAAATTAAATTAGACCCGTAGAGTTCGAGTTGTAGACTATGGAATTCAGCGTGGCACCGCTCAACTTCCTCTAGTCGCTGTAAGAAACGTGCGTGGGAAACGGCGTTTTTTCTTGCGAGGTAACCCCAGGACACGCGCCGCGTTCACGAGCGAGCGGTCGAGGATCAATGATGTCTCTTTGCCAGCCTATTCAAACAAAGCGAATGAATAGTCAATCCCACACTTTTTTCACGACTGAGGGAGGTTGAGCGGAGACAGGCTTCCTAATCTACAACTCGGACTCTACGGGTTTCCTGAGGTTTCCGTACTACGTCAATTTCGTGATACGCTGCCTTTAACAGAAACCCCACCGGAGTAAATAATATCAGTGAACTTTGATACTTTCGGACTATTCAGAATAACACGTGGGGATTCAAAGATTGAGTAGAAATAAACACCGCGAGGAAATCTTTGAAACTGATTAAATAGGACAAATCTATTCGATGGATGAAATCCTTGCATACGAACTTCACGATTACTCATTTATTTATTTGTTTTTCCGTTTTTTTTATTTGCGTATTTAATTATGTACTCACGCGGCAATAAGTATGGATATAAAAACGATATCTTGCAAATATTGATCTCAACTAGTCAAATATTTCAAATATCCAACCAAACCCGCTTATGAAGGGATAGCAACCATTTTTTAAAATGAATAAAATGCAAAAAACGTTAAAAAAACAAAATGTCTGGCGTTAGATAATCCGCATCGGATCCATAATAAGATGAAAAACCTGTAGTAGAAAAATTTCCTTCTTAAGCAAAGGAAAATTGAATTGTGAGCAAAATCCAAGAAGACTGAAAAAACAAATGAGCGCAAACTATTTCTCTGCTAATGATTACGCAGAACAATTGAAGTTAAGATCTTAATTTACTTCCACCTTCAGCTGTTTTGCAAGATTTCCGCTTGTGTTAGGATTTGCTAGGAAAAGTAATGTGCGACTTCTCCTCTTAGGCACTTCAGCGTCCCGTATATATTTTCAATTTCCACTAATTTTTCGCACAAAAACTTTTAAAGAATTAAAAAATTGAAAGTTATATTTAAAATCAATAGTATGTAATTACGTAAGGTATTTAAGACGCATGCTTAATGATGGACAACACGTATGAGTAGATGTGCTTATTTTATGCTATTTTGTACTGTAATTACGAGATTTTCGTTTTTTTGAATTTAATTCATGGGTTTTTGGTTTTTCACTGAAATCCGCGTCCTCTCCCGTCCCCCGTATCCGATTACGCAAACAGACAGATGTGCACATCAACGAAGCCAATCAATCTTCGCTATGAAATTAATATGTAAAATGGTGGCGGCGGGTGAAAAATTGAAGCAAATGTCCAATTTTACATGCTGGCTATAGAAAAATCTAACTAAGGTTAGTGAGACTATGAATTCACCTGAAAAAAAAAAACTCCAAAGACCACTTTATCATATAGAATGTCTCAAAATTTGCCAAGGATTTGAGCTAGGTGGAAAATGTAGTCCTTCTAAGATTGCAAAAAAAAATCCCTACAAAAAAATTCTAAATTTCTAAAAAGATTTATTATTAATAATAAATAATAATAATAACATAATAAAGTACACAAATAGGGTTATATATGGAAAAGGACATTGAGCAAACAGCCTCAACGGCTTCGCTGGCACACACGCACTGTTTCTTCGATCTTTTGGGACCGAAACGTGAGAGTAAACGACCATACCATCTCATACAGTAACTGGATTGTTTCACGGGGCTGTATGATACGTCGCAGCGTCTTGTTGAAATCAAATGTCTTTCACATCAATCTCATCCAATTTAGGCATTAAGAACTCGGTTATCATGTCCCGATATCCAGAACCAACCAACAGTAACTGCTTGTGACTAGCTTCATTTCCCAGAAAAGTATGGTCCAAGGACGCGTGCAGCCGAAAATCAGCACCAAACTGTGACACTTTGTGGATGCGATATGCGATTCCATACGTAACCCTATTCTATGTGCTTCATGTTTCAATCCAAAAAAATGGAATCAAAAACTGTGTTTCCCATTTATTTAAATCTTGGGTAAATTTTGGGACACCCTATCTATAACGGTCAAAAAACTAAAACTAACCTATGAAACTGCGGCGGTGTCGTGTAATTCCTGGTAAAATGGACAGAAAGAATGAATGCGTCACGATCACAATTGAGCTAATTTCATGGGAAAATCTTAGCCGGGAAGGAGGTCTACCGTCGGAGTCATTAGCATGCCCCACAACAAATTTGCTCGGCAGCAGAAGTAAACATTAACCCATAAGTACTGTTCTTTGAATGGCTTGAGTGAAGTGATGAGGCGTTTGAGAGGGCAGATCACGTATCTCTCTGATTCATGGGCTATGGATGAAGATAAATGGAGACAGATGCAGATGAAAATGGTCGGCAATGAGCTGAGAGTTGAGGTCGATAACAGACTTGGCAGTAAGACGTGGAATCAGCCATTAGCCTGTGCTACATCGTAGAGATATTCGCAACAGGTCTCCGAGGTGAACAGTCTCAAATCGATCGAATAGTGTCATAGAAAATGATCACTAGATCCAACCAATGTCTGAGAATATTCTATCAAGAAATTCATGATGTCATTGATTATTAACACGCTCTTTGAAATGTCATACTGTAATATATATTTGACCTATATTTTATTAAAACACCAGTCTGAACGTCCTGTTTAAGCCGGACTTCAGACTTTCTCATCACACAATGATGTTTTAACGTAAAATGACGTAAAAAAACATTATCGTACTGATAAAGATAACGTTCCACGTCGCATCATTTAAATTGTTGGGCACTGTTCAAGCAGACTGCTTCATTAGTATCTCCTGTTTCTGGGAAATGCATTTTACCAACCTGAGGCAAACGTGCGAGGAAACAGACGCACGGAGGAGACATAGAGGTGAAAAGCAACGCGCGCAGTAACCACGGGTAGAAAACGGTTGCAACATAACATCCACCTTTTGCAACTCGTACACGAAGTTACTGCACGATACTACTCCGCTATGGCACAGCAGTTCCACGCCGTTGGACCCGTAGCACCCCATTTC
The DNA here is from genome assembly GCF_031761385.1 of Necator americanus. Taxonomy (NCBI): domain Eukaryota; kingdom Metazoa; phylum Nematoda; class Chromadorea; order Rhabditida; family Ancylostomatidae; genus Necator; species Necator americanus. The sequence goes on from NC_087371.1 coordinate 28,042,124, forward strand.
ACCACTCTATGACGCCGGCGCACCAATTCGAAGCCGTTGGACCCGTGTCTCCCACTTTCACCGACGCCCGTGGACCCATCGCATCCCATTTTTGGGATTTCGTTTCACACACAAACACACACACACACGTGACAAACTAAGCCCGTTATTATATAGCGTGATCATGATTCTTGTACCATTCGCATGAAAACTGGTTGATATATTAGAACGCTATAAGAATCAGGTTCAACTTAGTAAAGGACTTATTGAAACATCGCTCCTCGATAGAATAATGTAGGTAAGGGAAGTCGGCAAATTGCATTCGTAACTTCCGAAAAAGGATTGGCGACCTGACTGTGACCGCGTGCTGGATCACCTGCTAACTGAAGCTTGTGCTCTTTCGCTCGTAGCTGGCAGACGCTAATGCTGAAGCTGGACTAGTGATAAGACTGTAGCAGGGACAAAACGAGATGAAGCAGTTCAGTAGCACATGCGGCTGCACTCGAAGCGGTGCGATGAAAGGTAGCGGTTAGGATGGAGTCGGGACACACCTTTCATTACTTTCAGCAGCTCGCAATGGTCTCAGTTCGACTATAACCGCTATCTCGCTACCGCGCCGCTTCGTGCGCAGCCGCTTACGCAACTGCGCAGTGCTTCATGTCGTTTTGACACGTTTGACGCTTTCTGGTGTGTGTGTTTCCTCTTCGGTGACACACTATGTACATTAACAAGTTCTCATTGTCTTCGAATGGCTGATGCTTCAAATTCGAACAAAATCAGTGGAGTTTTCCGAACCCACTGCGATCGATAAATTCGCGACAGGTTTGCCTACGAGCGGAATGACGCTTCCTTAGTTCGTTGGTTCATCTTCGTCAGTCATTGTATAGTCTGCATATAAAAAATAAAAATAAAAATCTCGAACGATACTGAAATAAGGTTTGAATGCGTAGATGAATTCCAAAACGATTGCTCACAGTCAATCACTTTATTCCTTGTCTTCTTCAAACCGCTTAGAAGTGCTGCAGTTTGCCACGGTCCCAACTCAGTTCCGACTGCTGCCTTTACCGCGCCGTTTCGAGCGCGTACGCAAATGCACCGCAACTACACTCGTGACGCATGTCGCGTTGATCTTTGACTATATATTCTGTTTCGTTTTGGTGGGACCGGAAAATCAAAACAGAAAGCATAAAATTTCTCTGTAAATTGTTGATTGTGAATAGAGAATTTCGCCAATCAAATAGAAATAATTCAAATATAGTTTCTGAATGAATTAACTAACTTTGTCTCCTTGCCGAATTTAATCTGCATTGGAAATGGGGACCATGCTAATTTTGGCCAACTCTTGCCTAGGATCACGTCATTGGAGTAATTAAACTTTTCTCTAAGAGGTTTGCAGGGTGCAAATGCTAGTCAAGAAAAAAAAAAACCGGAAAAGAAGTAGAATAATGAACGCAGTAGAGAAATACAAAAATGCACGTAAGAGAATGAGTTTGCTTTTAATGATTTCGGAAATGAATACTTTTAAAAGTTGCTGATTAAAGGTATAAACTGTTGATGAAAGCTTCGTCGGCTCAAATTAAAAGATCTTTGCCGCCTCCGGATAAAGATATTTCTCTGAACTGTCAAGCAGTAACCATTTTAGATAAAAGATAAAATAGAACGTCACTGGCGTATCAATCCACTCGGGATGCGCCAACGCGTTTTACTGGATTTCGTAATCGTTGAGGTTTTCTGGAACGCGTATTGGCCTATACAATGACTTGCGGGAGCCAGTCGATGATCAAGTCAGTGTTTTTATCCTCCCAGACAAGTCTGGTACCGATTTATCTACCATGGAGGGATGAAAGACTTGGTTTGCACTAGTACGGTTTCGAACCCTCGACCGTGTGGGCTACAACGGATCTCTGACCGACTGCGTCACACCCGCCCTTTTTAGACAACGCTTTATATATGTATCGGAATGTACTGGATGAGATCATTACAGCCTAATTATCCACAAGGAGGATCAAATGAAAATGAGAGGACAGCAGAAAAAAGTGTCTCGTGACATAATTACGAATTCTCTGATCCGAAAATAATAAGGTTGCCTGGGGATTATTTTTTTTTCTACTCAGTACACAAATTTATAATCGGGGAATTGAGCTAATCTTTATTCCTAATTCAGCTTATAATAATCTTCATCGTCTGTTTGCAGAAGAGCAATTAATACATCATTTTTAGATGGCTTTAAAAATATCAAATTGAAAATAGATGCCCCGAAAAAAAAACATGTGTCTAATAGCGCTAATTTACTTTCTCTCTCCTGGGTTCAGCGTTCAGCCTCAGACCGAACCTGAGCTCCTTCTGTGCGATGATTTCAAGCAAAACGTAGAAAACAACATATTATATGCGGGAGTACTAGAGTATCGGTGATGCGGATGCTTTTTTATTCTCACGCCAATTTAAATAGAAAATTATTGCGCAAAATTTTGTACTGCCATGCTTGAAATTGAATTTTGTGACATTTTACGAAAGGGAGAAGAATTTTTAAAATTGCTAATATTTTGAGCACCTCGAACTTCCCCGAAAACTTCCGTGATTTGAGATTTTCTAAAAAGTGCGATTAACAATACATAGGAGGATGGTTTCAATCAATTTTTGATCATGACACCTAATCCATGCAATCTTTCTTGGCGGCACAGTAAAAAAGAGATTTGCTTCGCCCTTGACAAGGCACCTATTTTGAAACGAATACCCTGAGGGGATAAATTCGCAACAAAAGCAGCAGAGAGCTCTGCCGCTCATCACCTCATCTTTTATGCATTCTCAAGCAACTGCTGTACTTTAAGATATTGATACTTCGGCTTCAGCACCCTAAAAAAAGTTTAGTGGATTAGTTTTCCAAACTACCACCATCATTTCGTCAGGTGTTTCGTTTTTTTCATGGCTTTTCAGCTGAACATGCATTTAATGATGCGTTTTCTTGCAAAAAATACGAGTAGGACAAGAATAGCGCAAGAGAAGATGAATCTAGAACTTACAATCATGTAAAGTATGCTGGCTCCGATAAGAAACAGTTCCATAAGCGCCCACCCACGAGCCTCTTGTCCTCGACGACGGGCCCGACATACGACAGGAATCAACGCCAGACAGGCTATCGCACAAGCAGCATTCGCCACCAGTAGCATTGGACGATCTGTAATGGATGGATGGATGGATGGATGGATGGTAGGATGGATGAAATCAGTTACTGTATTCGAAAAAAAAATTACGGTAAAAATTTGTGAGGGTGTGTGTGAAGAGCGTATAAGCACCCTCTAAACGTTGAAATCTCGTACGTATTGGATCTTAGCATATCTTTTTTGCCACTTTTGATTTTTTATTTCATCCTAAGAGTCCTAATAGTCGCAAAACGAGGGAATTTTATCGGATAGGCTGTGCCTTGGACGACCGTGCCTCCCACTGCCCTATAGTCTCTACCTTGCCCATCCGACTCTCACCTCTTCCATGCGCTGAAGCAACATCTGTTCGAAAAAAAAAACTTTCAAAGACCTTAATGACCTTGAAAGTGCATTCATTGACTTCTAGTCATCATATCCACTTTCGTTCTGGAAGAAGGGCATTGGGACTCTGTCGGTTAAAGGCATCACCCCACGAATCTGATATGGTGCGAATTTCAGATTCTTATACGGGATAGTAGATGGTGGAGTGGGGAATAATTCCGTCCATTTTTTCCTTATTGCCGAAAAACGATACGGAAGATGCGGTGCGTGCACAAAGCTGGCGCGCTCCAATCGAACTCGTTGTTGGAAATAGAGCGCCGGATCGCTCGAAGCCGTATCCTCCGGGCCGTTTCTTACGGCAATTAGCAGGAAATGGACGGAATCATCATCCTCTCCGTAAGTTACGATCCCGTACACGAATACTTCACCTGAAATTCGTACCACCTCAGATTCGTGGGGTGTTGCTTTAAGTGGCTATATGCTGCTGATAATGACGGTAATCACATTGCTGATCCTCGATTTGTACTAATAAAATAATAAATTTTTACATTTTCCATTAACAATAAGAAAAAAGATATGCAAAGATCCAACATGATCCATCTCAGGTGTCCATCGGAAGAAAAACCACTTACTTCTGTCAGGATCCGTCCGGCACAGTGCCAGGTCTTCTCCGTTGTTGCAACATGTCTTCGCCAATACCCTCAGGCCACCGTGAACAGTCCATGTGCACTGAAATAGCGATAATATCAACGCAATGGAGAAAAAAAAAAGAAAAATAGAACGCAGATCCTACACAACCCTAAAATCCCTAATTCCTGTTCTTTAAACTAGAGGATAATCCGTATGGGTCCCATTATGTTAACGATATTCTAACTTATCTAATTACAAGTCAATGTAACGATAGATCTAATCATTAGCTTTTTTTTCTTCCACTTCAACTTTTACGTCTTTTCCGAGCGTTCCTATAGATATTGGTATTATTTATGTTTGTATTTATGTGTATCTATTATTCTTCTTTGTGTGAATTTATTGTCATTTTTTGTTTTAATGTGTATTTATATATTTTTTTCAAATGTAATCATAATGCTTTTTGTAATCATTTATGTTTCCATTTTTATTATTTTTTGATTTATCTTTTGTATTCTGGCGAGAAAAAAAGATGCTAATAATGCGTCATCGAAGTTTCTGGAAAATTCGCTGCGCTTTCAATGAGGGCGAACGAAGAAAGCGAATCCAATTATGCACTTAAACACATGTGTTGCTCATGTTCAAAACGAATGAATATTTATTTTTAACGGATGGATCATCATGGAATTTTATGCAAAAAATGAATAAAATTATATACTTTTTCGTGACGAAGACAAGATTCTCGAAACATCAGGGCAATAATAGAGCTTCACCCAGATAAAAGAAAAACTTCGTTAGCACAAGAAGAAAACGTAAGTGCAGTTTTTTTTTCGGGACAAAATTTTCTGGAAATTTAAAGGAAGGCGAGAATCACTAACGAGAACTCTTTAACGCTTCAACGCGATCGTGCTATAAGCTTAGATATTTAAGTTTAACTAACTGCTTTAGTGTAACATTCTTTCAAAAGAGACTAAGCACCTGTTGAAACAAATGACGATGGATGAGGATTACTGTACTTTAGTGTGATGTTTTATGTTCAACTAAAGGGAAACGAGAAACATATGTTGAAATTTTGAAGCGGCACCACAGCGGATTTTTATACGGTTGAATTTAATAGATTTATATGTTTAAATGTTTGATTTCGATGTAAATATGCACCTTAAGCGCCACCACCAGCAGAGGATTATCTAAGGTTTTCCTTGTAGATTCTCCGTAAGATTTCTCCGTAAGATGTTTCCTAGGAATACATCAACTTCCTTTCAAAAAAAAAAAACAGCGTCACAAGAAGTGTTTTTCCCTGCGGATTTCTTCACTTTTTCTCATACGACGAGTAAATGAGCTCAATCCTCGCATGCAGCAGCGCTCGGCTGCTGCACAATCCACGATCCTTGCGATCGAATCGGATAATGATCGATGATGGAACAGTTGGTGAATCATGTAGCAAAATCGTAGGAAGGTGGCGTTCCAGCCGTTTCCACCGTACGTGAACTCCAAATTCCAACGATAGTGCACTTTTCGAAGTGAAAAACGCTAATTTCGTGGACATCAATCATCATCATGAGGTTATTTTACTCAAAAATGAGTTCTCTATGGAGGTGATGTTTCAGACGTGAGCAAATGAGTTTGCACGAACGAATCGCGTAATGAGTTAGTTAGAGGAGGAAGACGAGGTGTAGAAGGAGGAGGAAGAGGTAGGAGAAGCTAGCAGATATTAACGACGGACGGCGTTTGGCCGCAAACTCTGACGATGATGAGGATGAGGATGATGAGGGCTGCTAGCAGCACAGGTCGTTTCGCTTGATTCGCGTATTTGTGGCCTCGCGAGCCTCCGAGAGTCCGAGAGCACATTCGTCGCCGCGCATAAAGATTGCTGCAAGCAGATAGCACTACGTATTGAATCTCGATAGGGAGAGAGAGGGGGCCCTCCGTGATTTCCCCCGAAGCAGTAGCGGGGATTCGCCAAGAGTTTATGACTCGATGATCTTTGCCGAGACGAAGAGGTGAAGAAGGAAGAAGAGGTGGAGAAGGAAGTAGAGGTGAAAAAGGAAGAAGAGGTAGAGAACTAGGAAAAGGTGGAACAGGAGAAGAAAAAAAAAGAAGAGGAAGGAGGAGAACGAGGAACAGAGGGAGAAACACGAGAATGTAACAAGACGCGAACAGACAGTAACAAACAGACCGACGGTCGCATTAAATTTAGAAGAACGCCGTAAGCGGCTTCGAAACAACGATTACAAGACAATTAGTGAGTTTTTTTCCCTCGAAATCAGAACTCCGTGAAATCCATGCATTTTAAATGAATGAATATCTACAAGAACACTTCATTCACTTTCATTTGTCATAAGAATAAATAATAATGCTCATAAAAAGACTGTGATGAATCAATAATGAAAACAAAAACTTTAATGAAAATGTTGCTGTCGATCGATCCAGCAAAACATATGAAAAATGTGGAAGAAAAGGCAAAAGGACGGAAAAATTGAAGAAAAGTAAAAAAAAAAGGACGAACCTTTGTATTACATGGAACACTGTTGCAAAGATCCACATCGAATTCCATACGAAGAGTGAGGTAAGCCCTTCTTGAAGTAGCATTAGGATCCTTTGTGGGGAAAACAATGGTCGGTAACCAGCGAGTAGTGGCATTTTCACAACTGTATTCCAGAGCATACAGTGGATTATAACCGGAAAGGTTAGCTTTCAACGGTGGTCTAAGGTCGAACGAGGAGTTCTCGAGGAAGGTCGCGTCGAAATCACCAGGATGTTCGGCGAAAAATCGCGCCAACGGTATCAATCGCGGAAAGCGAGCGTTTATCGCCGTGGACAGTAGCCGACCGGCGGAGATGGCGCGACCGCACGTATGCGAATCGTCGAGACGTGATAACAGTTGTGACAGGGAGTCTTCGGCTGATGAGACGACGATGAGCTGGACGAGGACGACGACGAGCAGGTTGAGCAGGAGCTGGAGCAGCCGGCCGCCACGCCAACCGCACCGCATCGATTCCAGCCAGTCGTCTCCCCCTGTGGCCGTCGACCGGGTTCCCCTGCATGTCTGCCGTCGTATTCGCATCCTAGAGGCAAGCCGCAGCTCTCGTCTCTCGCTCGCTTCGCTCTCGTTCCACCTCTGGAGCACACACGAATAATAAGATGTCAGTGTTACTAGCAAACATCACCTTCCGCCTCTGAGTTCAGCCGTGTCGGATCGGTCGTGTACGGCTGTGCTCCACGTTACCGCTTGAACTTTGGCTTTTTCCGGGACTAATTCGAGATGTCTTGGATTTCTAGAAGATTTCTTGGAGACAAAGACATCAGAAACTTCATCATTAGTTCGTACATTTGCGGTTTCGAGAAAAGTCTGCTGCGATACGGCCGGGCGGAACCTCCCGAGCCGTGAATTCTCTTTTTTTAAAAACGTTTTTTTTAGTGGGAAAGCCTCTCAAGCGTAACTTTTAGAGCAACCAAAGTAAAGACGTGGAATGAATGCACTTTGCTTTTTTCTTGTCGCAATTTCGCTTAGATTCGAGCTGAGCGTACTTTATCTTCGAGATTGCTCTCTCGCTCGTGTGTGTGATGATGATGATGAAGCCACCCCGGCCACCTCTTTTGCTCTCTGACCGACGACTGCTGCTGCTACTAGTTTCCGCGGCGAGGAGCCGGAGAGAGAGTGAGCATCTTCAGGAATATATTTCCAGAAAATTCCAGCTGATTGGATTGAGAGGAAAGAGCTTTCAACCATCCTAAATAAGCATTTTAATAGTTTTTTCACTTTGAGAAGTGGCTGAGTGGTCAAGAAAAAAAAACCTTGACTTATTGGATTACACGTACACATTGTCACCGGCTATGTGTGACTTTCCTAAGGGTTCTTCAGATTTGAGAAGCCGTAAGAAAATCTTTTATAATGCAATTTACATAGAGAAGGAGGATACGGTAACAGATGAAATAGAAGTAAATCTATTGAGTCCTGGATAGTTGCCTCGTAGAAGCGTTTATCTTTTTCCAGCAAATAGAAACTGATAATATCCTCCTGGAAGAGGATCAAATCGTTAAGAATTCGCTACATTCCATGTTATCCGTCAAGGAAATTTCGAAAAAAAGATGAAAATTACTTCGATCGAAAAAAAAATAAAAATTACTTCGAAGTTGACTAAACTTTTCTAATATTTTCGTTTGAACTACTGAACATCCGGATTCTCCTCAAAAATGCCTTCCGAGTCGAAGTAAAAACAGTACGAGTATATAGCAGAAACATTTTACGGTTTTTCTCCTTCGGCTGGAGAACCTCAATAATAATTGGCAAAAAAATAGGCTGGAGAACCTCAATAATAACTGGCAAAAAAAAAAATTGGCGTGAGAAGCTCAATAATATGTTTAGTTATTATTTCTTTGAACCTAATGCGATAAAAAATTATTTTCGATGCATTCACATTCGCAGCTGCTCGGAGCGTTTTATTTGAAACATGAGAGGAATCCAAGAAAGGTGACGATTGGGCACGATTATAAATCCGATTAAATTTGTATGTGTATGTCGCATCCAGAATCCGGATTCTAGTGAAGCTTTTTTCCTTTGGATGAACAAATATGAAGCTTCCGGAAGCAGTTATGTCATCAGAGTAGTGCGTGGGATCCTTCCTATTCTCTAATCCTCGATTAGAAGTTTGTAAGCTATTTTCATGGACATTAGAAAGGATTAGGAAGAAAAAAATCAGGATTTGTGTGCTATTCGCATGGAAAGTGAACAACATTGGTTGTTGTTATTCAAAATTGAAATTTTGAAGAACACTTGTTGAGGTCTGTTAAGAGGAAAAAAAAATCCCACGAAAACACAATTTTTTCCCGTGTCACGAACCATCACGTGTTGTCCGCTCTCCTTCATCCGAACAGTATTGTGAAGTTTTGGCGAAAAGTGGCCACTGCCTTGCATAGATTTGCTGACGAACTTGTTTTCCAGGAAGTGTTTAAGGGTTCCCGAGACTCTTCTGCTGCGCAGCTTCTCCTGTGCCCCCCACTTAGCACCGAACTTATTCTTAGCCGAGGGCGCATACGCGCGCGTTTCTAAACGTTTCTCTACCTTCACATAAATAAATTAGAAAAAAAATGGAACAGAGAATTTATTCACTTATTTATCTCTTTATCTATTCATTAACATCACTGCTGCAACACAAAAAAAAGAAAAAGAAATACACTTTGAGGAAATCTATGAATGTGGGAATTTCCGGAACAACTGAATGGGAATGAGAGGAGATGCTGCCTAGATTGAAGCAATACCGTCGGTCCTTGTCTTTACATCATCCACGTGAAAATCTAAAAAATTTCCGGATTTGAGAATTTAGTTTCAGAAGATCTTCACATTTCTCCTCCACTTGAGTTGATTGTGAGTCCACGCACAACCGCGTTAGGACCTTCAATCTTTAGTAGATTAAAAAAAAGTGGAAAAAATAACAAAAAAAAAAGCGAGAGCAAAAGCTATCGTCAGATCCCCCAAAAATCTTCAAACCTTAAAAACTTCAACCATAACGTTATTTTCTGCAGTTTTTAGAATTTTTAGCTATTTCTTAATTTTTTTTGTTTGTTTATTTATTTTTTACTTCCCAGCAAAGTTTGTACCTCAGAGTGCATGTGATTTGGACTTCAACGGCGCTAGGTCGTAGCGATCCACTTCTAAAATCCTCCACACTGAAAGCCATGGGAAGATGATTCGGTTGAGCTTAACAAAATGCCATAAAAAATCAATACTATAATACAATCAATACTATGATCGTACTGAAGATTAAAATTTCAAAGATTTAATGAATTAAAGTGAAAACAAGAAGAGAATTCAAAGGGGTTTACATTCCTCAAACTCCTCTCCGAAGAAAAAATCAGAAACTAAGTTCAAAGAAAAGTGCATGAATGCTCAAAAATAAAAAAAAGAAAAATTCCATTAATTTTCCGGCGGCTTTTTTTTCTATTGATGATCCAAGTAGCGAAAGTATTCGGATCTCTTTCGGTATTCGATTCGATCTTATTCGGATCCCTTTTCTACTGCCTCTATGGACTTCACGTGAACCACTACGGGGTCTAAAACAATATAAGTACAAGTACACAGATACAAACATACAAACACAATATTCTCGGCTATATCACATTTGTTTTATTTTGAACCATTACAGAAATAATTTTCATTTCGATGAAATATAAATTGATGAGGAAAAATTATTTATTCAATCATTTATCCATGAATATTCGTTTATGCATTCATATGTGTGCAACGAATTTCTAATTTGTATTTTAGCTTGCGCAATTGAATAATGTCCAGAAATAATTGCAAAAAAAAATGCCAAATTCATTTTCGTTTCTCCTGTTTCTATCACATAACAAAAAAATAAATAAATGATAAAATAATCGAATAAGTGTGTTTCATCTCGTACCTGGTGGGCTGGAATGGAAAAGTAATTTCGCTAGTTTCCTTGAATAGAAAACAAATTTTATTTGCTCTATGATGAATTTAGACAATCGACGGAACGGTAAGAATGTTTTGTAACGTAGATAATTCGAGAGTTGGTGTTTAAAAAATTTGTAGAATATCCATATTTCCAGAATTTGATATGTATAATTGAGAAAAAAAGTTGTAGATGGTTCGGAAAAAGCATAAATAGGAAATTTTGTCACGTTAGATGCTTTCATGGATTCTTGTAGCGCTCTGTAAAACAGTAATTTCGGAAGGAGATCCGAAAACTTCTGTTAGAATCATTTTCACGCTTGCTGTGGAAACCAACTTTATTATTTCACTGATAAAAAGACACTAAAATTTTTTTCAAGATTTTCAATCTACTCATTTATTTTGTTTTATAGTTACTAATTCCATTTTACTACTTACTTTACTGCCATAATGAGACATTTCTTCGATCTTTCCTTCAAATATTCAAGAAATTGAATTTAACACAATTTATTGCAGCGTTGTTTTTTTTTTTCGAGGGACATCTGAGCTTTCACATAGTCGATTAATTTGGCACCCGTGCAAATTTGTTAATGTTTACGTCTCGATTATTTATTTTGATTTTATTACATTTCTTAAAATTTTGATTATGATTGTGGAATTACGACTTACACCTACAGACGAAGATGCATGCTATCAATGACCTACATGATATTAACACAACGACAAATGTTCAGCAGTAAGGGATTTCTCCAGAAATAGAGGCGAAAGTTGCAAAAAATCCTAAGAAAGTGAGAGCACCGTGTTGAAGGGGACTGCAAAAATTCACTAATAAAGGATCCGTGCAAGAGAGTTGTTGCACTTTTGTCGCCAGTGGTACTTGCGGACCACTTTGCTCGACGACGGCGGATGTTAAGAGGATGTCGTAGATTGTTGACGACGATTCGCGGATTAGAAATGTTGGCGAAATCAGAGTATCCCTGCTAAAGAATCCAACACACAAATTGTTGATGCTCCGTTGGTTTATATGGATCAAATTCTCATAAATCCATAAATATTCCCTGAATAGAAGGACAAAGGACAAAATGTCTGACGTTGATCAATCCCTGTGGGAATGCACCACCACGTTCACTTAAGGTTCAGACTTCAATACTTAAGGTTCAAGGTTTAAGGTTTACGACCGTAAGGTAACTAGCCTTTACAATGACTTTTGGGGGATAGCCAATGTGTCAAGTCAGTGTTTTTATCCTCTCAGACAGGTTTGGTACCAATTTGCCGACCCCGTTGGAGGAGAAAAGCTTAGTTGGCACTAGGGCGGTTTCAAACCATCGATCGATCGTGCAGTTACAGCAGAAGCTCTTACCTACTGCGCTATACTTGCGTTAGGTAGGTTCAATTGGTCTGTGCAGCAAGATAAAGTGTGGATCGAAGGATCTGCAGAACTACGACCTCAAATATTTCAGTGATCCGGAACTTTTGAGTTCTATGCTCTGAAAACCTATCTGAATTAGGAAATATTAGAAATAAACTATAGGAAAATAGGAAAGCCTCTATTTATCATAAACGAATAATTAACCGAAAGCAATAAATAAAACAAAAATTAAAATTAAATAGTAAAAAATATTAATATTAATATTATTTAGTAAAATAATATTTACAATGTTAATAAATATTAATGGAAAACAGTTCTAAAAAATTGTTCTGAAAGTGCTCATTGTCGTTCCCTGTGGAATTTGTTTTTTTTTTCGTCAAATTATTTCGATTCCTGACCGCAGAATATTTAAAAATGAATTGCAACGTGTTAGATAGAAATGTTTCAGAGGTTTTTTCTGCGAATTACAATGGCCGTAAATACTTTTTTTTTCTAGCAATGCAGCTGTTCTATTAAATAGCTGATGGATGTATAACACTGGGTAACCTTGGAAACCAACTACAAATTACTTTGAAATTCTCAAATGATCAAAAATAAAAATTTTTTGAAACGATGAAATTTCCTCATGGTGCTTGTCAATTTCCACATGATATAGTTGTTCTTGGTTTCTGTTGTTTGTTCGAATTCAAATAACTCCGAGTTTTTTTTTCTGCTGAAATTTAATTGTACAGTAAAAGATGATTTTGGATAGTCTAGTGAAAATTTATACTAGTACAGCTAGAAGTATGTAGAGTAAGTAGAACTTTGTCCCATTTTTCCGCTAAAAAATGGGACCCTCGAATGTTTCTTGGCTTCGATAATCTAGTTCTTTTGCTTTTTGTATTGTCGCGTTCTGAATCACAGAAAATTATTTCCAATTCCTACTTATCCATGATGTATGGTTGACTAATCAAAGATCACAAGGAGAACTCCTCAACAGCTGTCCTCGTTTGATTTGGTCCAAAGAAAAGGGTCCCATATTTATTCAGCGCCTACTTTTTATGTGAAAGTGTTTTAGTGACTGAAGCTCAGGGAATAAAGCCTGGACCTGGTTAAACAGTGATTCACCGCACATAGTTATTGATCGATGTTTTCCTTCGTGAAATGCGAGATTTGTCTGAAAATTGTGGCGAAAAAATAATTAATCTGGACATGTAAAAGAATCTTTTGGAGAAGAGGAGTGCAAAAAGGAAGCTGTAACCGGAGAATTTCGAGCGAACACTGATTCAGCAATTAAATTGAACAGAAGTGTAAATAAAAAGTGGTGTTCTACTGTAGCGTGTAAGGAAAATTCTATTATCGATGGGACCTCTTTTATGTAGGAAGAATTTGGACGCGTTTTCAACATGTTGCATATATAGATCTAACGTTAAAAGTGAATTCAGGAGGGAACAACGTGGAGCAACACATGTTCTTCGCTTTTTTCATTAGAAAAATAACAACAACGTGAAGCAGAGGTTTTTTTCCCACGATAAGATATCTATCTATTCGACATCACTGTGGATACTGTAATAAAACGTCACTTAGTGAAATGCCGTCTCCAATGTAGACAAATGTTTTTTGTTGTTGTAAGAAATTGAGGTAAAGGTATTCCCTTAATAATCCGTGCTTTTCAATCATGTCTACGCGTCCTTTGAGTACTTTAATGGAATGTTAATGTATGGACACTAACGAACGTAAAAATATTCAAGGATTTGTTTATTTTTGTACATCTGTGCGTAGATTTCTTTTTTTCATTTTCCTTCTTTCTCTTTTTTTTCAAATGTACGCTGAATTATCAGCAATAAGTGCACGCCTTAATTTTTCACATTGTGCGAAAAATAGTCGAAAAAATATTCGGAGATCTGTTCATTTTTGTACATTTGTGGGCAAATTTCCTTTTTTCCGTGTATTTGTGCGCAGATTTCCTTTTTTTCGTTTTTTTTTTCTTGAAATGTACGCTGAATTATCAACAATATGTGCATATTTTAATTTCTCACATTGTGCAAATCAATAAATCACAAATGTGCAAATATAAACATTAATATTACATTCAATCACAATATAAAATCATAAAATGGCAGGAAATGGTGGTGGAAAAATCCGTCTATGGTGTATGTACCGTTTCCACCGTTATGTGCATGAATAAACCAGGAAAAAAAATGAAATCCGTTGAGCTGTGCGAGAAGTGAGTGAGAGCATCGTGCGATTCATCATCCATCATCATACATATAATATAATGAAATATTTGGAATATTAGAACAAATAAGTGAGAATGAGGGATAGTTGCAAGAAGAAGAAGAAGAAGGAGGAAAAAAACAAAATAAAACCGGTCGAGGAGTGTCTTCGTCAATCAATCGAGGTTGCTTTGTTTCACGTACGATGTATAGTAGAACACTGAAAATAAATTACAAAGTTTTACAAAGTTTTTAATTCCTGATTAATCTTTTTCTGTAGCTGTGTTTTTTTTTTCTCGAGAAAAAAAGACGTTCAAAAGTATTTGTTGGGCTTTTGTTTCGAAGGAATGTTTCACGGAATAATTGCGCGATGTTTTGATGGGACCGGGTCCCACAAGGAACCTAGGATTAGAAGCAGTTTTAGTGGCTCTTGATTATGTTAAGCCCCTTAAATGTTCACGTATTACATTTAGTTTGTATTTCACGAAATAATTTCACAATGTTTTAATGTGGGACCGAGTCCCAAAAGGAACCTGTGAATGAACGGGATTTTATTGCTTTTTTGGTCATGTTTAATCGCGCTTAAATGTTCACATATTACATTTGGTTTCTTTAAATATCCACAATTCATGGAAGAATGAAAGAATGAAAGAAAGAAAGAATCCAGTAAATATTCACAAGTGGCTTCCATCATACATATATGATATTGGCTAATTTACCATATTTTCATGATGGTAGGCCTACAACAATTTACTTCAGGATGCATCAGGGGTCAACTAGAGACCTTACTGCGGAAAATAATATTTAGATAACCTAGGAAACCTTAAAAACTACGAAATGTATGTTGCAATTATTCAAACAGAGTGTAAATATGTATATATGTACAATTTAATAAGGTATATACATATATATTTACGGTTTGTTGTGAAATTAAACAAGCCAACATGTGAAAAACTATGTATGTAGCATTTTTGAATAAATAACATTTGGTGTTAGTGACATAGACCACTTAAAAACGTTAATTGCAAAAAAAAAAACCCTAAAGATTTCCTTGAAAAAAAAAACTGACCAAAATCGTTCGGACACCGAGAAACAACGTTATTATTAGCATCATTATTTCTTATAGCTCATTTTTTTCGCTCTGAGGAAAAGGAGTTCCATTAACGTTCCGTTTGTTGACTCTTGTTTTAAGTGAGTGTGAGTTCGAATGCTTCACGGAGCAACTTGCAAGATATTCACTGTTTAAAGGCATCACCCCACGAATCTGGAGTGGTACGGATTTCCGGTGGAATATTCGCATACGGGGTTGTAGATTATGAGGAGGGGGGTGATTCCGTTCATTTCTTCCTAACTGCCGTAGAAAAACGCTTGGAAGATACAACTTCGAGCGTTCCGGCGCACTATTTTCCACAAGGAGTTCGATTGCAGCGCGCCAGCCCTGTGCTGCGTCGCATCTTCCGGGCCGTTTTTTACGGCAATTAGGAAGAAATGGACGGAATCACCCTCTCCATAATCTACGACCCCGTATACGAATACTACACCTGAAATCCGCACCACCTCAGATTCGTGGTATGCTGCCTTTAAGAAGAAATCAATGTGAATCCCGAAAAAAAAGTGGGCATTCACATTTAATCCTTTCGGTCACGCGTGCATGCAACCATTAAGAGCGATCAAGGATTGGACGATTAGGAAACTCCCGAGGAGACCACGAAATATGGCGAAGAACATGTGAAAATACTTGAACAACTCTGAAGGATAAGGAGGAATAAGAAGTTCTGAGCAATTGGAAAGTTTGACATTCAATGAACCTCGGCATTGTAAGATGTGGTATTGATTTTTAATGAGCTCTAGGCGAGGTTTTTAAATAATTTTATTGGTTTCAAATTTTTTAAAAGTTCTATGGGTTTTTTTTGCTTCATTTCGATGATGAAATTGACATAGTTAGAGCTAGCCCACTCAGATCAAATATGTGCCGTTTTGCGCCATAACTTCTGTTTATTTTGATGGGAATTTTATGATTTTTATGTTTTTATGATCAGATACGGCTCACTAAACACATCCAGCGGAAACATTCAGGACTTTTTACCTCACCTAATATTATGGATATTAGTCGAAGAGAAAGGGAATCTGGTGGAAAGGTCTTAGAAGCATTCTGGATTTCCGTCAGGAATCCATCCAAGAATAACAGAAATGAGTGCATCAGTTGCTAATGACTTTATGCTGTTCGTAACACTCTGTGAGCTATAAGATCGTACCACAAGCAGTTCTGTACATTGTCCAGACTCCAATCATTAAGGATACCGTACAGTGTGTAGATCTCATTAGCCGTTGAGTGACAATCTGTAAGAATGCGGTGGTTCACCACCCCCGCTGGATCCGGTGACACTAGTCAATTTGTTTTCCTGCTTCTTAGAGTTCTTGCTGCAGGTGTACTTAGAACGATATCAAGGCTTGGAAAGGAGTGAGGAAGAGTTTGATGGGATTTACATAGGATCAAAATCCTCGAACTATTTCCAAGCCTTCGATAAAGACGAGGTCGTCGAAACGTCAGACCATAAACCACGACGTTTCACCAAAAACTCGTTGGTACCACAAGAAAACATAAGCAAAGAAAAAAACTTTGAAGTATTTGCAGAATGCACTCAATCAGCAGAGGAAAACGTTAAAATTACAGCCAAAAATATTCTTATGCTTTATTTTCTACTAGCATGTCTACAAGATTTTTAGATGGAATCTTTTTTGTTTGCCTTAATTCCGGCTCTCTCGCCAATCTTACGAGCCTAAACAGAGGTTTAATGAAAACGTCTGGCGCTTATTTTGTCAAGTTCAACATCTCCGCAGTGTTGGATAAGCTTGTATTTGGATAAGTTCTTAATTAACTTTAAGTATTGGAAATTAGTTCATGATTAGAAGATATTAGATTAAATGAGGTAAGCACTAGCCAATGTGTTGCTCTTTGAGTTTCCCTACTGTTTGAATGCTTCCTGTAGGATGATGAGGTGCTTGAGAGGATAAATCACTGATGGCTTTAATTTTCCAGGATCTGACGAAGGGAATAATGCCGAAATTTTAACTCTTAATGAAGATCAATGGCAATTTTGACTACACCACGAGTAAATCAATAGAAAAAGATGTTAGATTGCAGCACACGTCTTTTTTTTTTATTACCCAATGATCTACCGTAATCATTCATTCTGTTTAGTCCCAGCCCGCAGAACGCTCCTTCCAATCACCGGCACTTCAGCCACCTACCGGCACTTCTTGAAAGGAAAGAAGTTCAAGACTGAGGAGGAAGTCGCAAAGTCATTCAGCGACATCTTCAAGTCTTAGCTACAGTCCTTCTGCTAAGAGGGTGTCTTCTAAGAGGTTCCTTCTAAGAGGGTGTCGAGAAATTGTGCGACCATTGGCGTCGAGTGGTGGGAATGCGGATGTCACATACTTCTGGTGTTCATGTCCCTGTTACTTTTCGGAATATTTACAAAAGAATGTAATTCTCAAGAATTGGAAGGAACTTTTACTTCAACCTAAAAAATTATATTCAAAGGCATCACCCTATGAATCTGAAGTGATTTGGATTTCCGATGGTCAAAGACTATACGGGATCGTAGACTGCAGAAAAGGGTGTGATGCCGCTCATTTCTTTCTTGTCGCCGTAAAAAACGACCCTGAAGATACGGCTTCGAGCGTTCCGGGGCGCTATTTTCTACAACGAGTTCGATTGGAGCGCGCCAGCCTTATGCACGCTCCGCATCTTCCGGGCCGTTTTTTACGACAGTTAGGAAGAAATGAGAGGAATCACCTTCTTCCCCATAATCTACGACCCCGTGTAGGCATAACCTACCTGAATCCCCCATATTCGTGGGGTGATGCCTTTAAATCTTTTGAGGACAGCGTGGCTGATCATTGAGCTGGACACTTTTCATCGCTTATTTTTCATGATTCCTCAATTTTCTTAGAAATTTCTCGTATTCAATGGGTTCAATGGGTTTTCAACGCCAGATAAAAAAGCGCGCTGTCATCAGTGGGTTAAATTAATCAAAGGCCCTATTTTCTACATAATTCTTGCCCAATGACAAAAAAAAAACTAACAGAAAGTGAAGTAGAAGGTAAAAGGGCACTATATCAAGAAGCTTTCAATGTTTTTAAGAGAATTTAACGGTTATGCGAAGTTACCGTGCACATATCATAACAAAGACGTCAGAATGACGTCTTGTTGTGTAAAATTCAGGCGAAATTCTAGTGAGCTCTGTTCCATCTTGTTTTTTTCGTCTATGGCACACCTGCAGGTGTTTTCAATAAATAAATGTCAGCAGATACAACTCTGTGTAGTTCACAGAGCCATAGAACATTTTTTTTCCTAGTTCATGTTCGTTAAATGACATCAGCCTAATGGCTATTTCTTTTTCTCTTTCAAAATCTTTCTTGCAATTTTCTCACGCGATGGCGTGATGCAATGAAGAGTGCGCACAAAAACGTTCGTGAGTTATTTGTCGTCATTTTTCTAAATGAAAATTGCAGCTTCAATCAAATCAAATTTAACAGCCACCTTTGTTATTCATATGTTTAGAGTTCAGGGATTAATCTCATTTTGCAGCAGCTTCAAAGTTTTTTTTCAGCTGTTCGTGATGTAAGAGCAGGTTGGTGCGAGACACGCGTGTTGAGAACGGACCTTGCTCGCTTGCGCTCAGGTACTTCTGTCTCCTCAGGGATCGGACTCCAAACTACAACACTACACAACATATCGCTTTCGACTAGTAATGAATATTGCAATTGATATCTTTAGATAAGGGAATTTAGAAAGATAATATATATGCTGCGTAGAGTAAGTAATTCTAATCTTTTTTTGTGATTCAGAAACTTGGCCACTTCGCAAGCAGGAAGAAAATGCGGTCAGCGTCATTGCGGTTGAAGTCTTAATCGAAAGAGTAATGCTAAGAGTACATATCCCGCTTCACACAAATGAGGGACGGGACTTGAAGTTCTCTCCTACGTCAGCGATCGAAGATTAGAGACGCCACCTCGTTTGCCATGTGAAATAAGGTGTGCCGGGTGTGATGCGCTTCAACGACAACCGTTGGACCAGAGCCGGGTTGAACGACTGGGTTCCACGCGACTGTATTAAGCGCACTACAGGAAGACCGCCGACCCGATCGTCAGACTTCTTCACAAAGTCCTTGAAAGAAAGAGTTGATAAAGAATTTGCAAGATTCGCGTGTGGTTTCTTCTTTTGCGAGGAGCTCTTTCCGTGTCTCTCGCGAAAGAAGAAACCATCTGCGAATCTTGCACGTGATGGGGACGAATGCAATTGTTACTGGCCTCAAGATGATGAAGGAGAAGGTGTCTGTTGTGCAATCCTGTGGGATTTAGCAACACGTTCGGCCCCAACTCGGAATCGCTTGAGGTTCATAATTCAGTACTGACTTGCGGAAGCCGACTGATATATCAAGTTGGTGTTCTCACCTCTGGTAGTAACTGTGGAACCAGCTTATCTACGTCGTAGGGTTGATGAAGGTTCAGTAAGTGTCTGGGATTATTCAGTGCGCCTGCGATGCGCCAACGCTTTCACCTCAATTCAGAATCGTTTGAGGCTTACAAACGCGTGTCTAACCTACACAATTACTCGCAAGGATTAGCGTATGTTTTAAGTAAGTGTTTTTATGTTTCAGGATCACTCTGGTGACAATTTATCGACTACGAAGAGATGGAAGTTTTGGTTGACATTAAGGCGGTAGTTCACTCACAGCGGAACCTCTTACCGACTGCGCAGTTACAGCAGAATCTCTGCGCTACTCCCGCCCTTTTCGAACAATAACAAAAAGAATGATTCTCGCCATAATTCGAAAAGAATAAGAACTTTTACAGCAGTGCTTTGGGTGAATTTCCGATGCCACAAACATATTCTTATGCAAATGTCTTCATAGTAGGGTCAAAACGACATGAAGCATCGTGTCGTTGCGCGAGCAGCTGCGTTCGAAGCGGCGCGGTGGAGCGTAGCGGTTAGGATCCATGACGGACCCTTGCTAGCACGATCTGTTGCTGCCGTTCGCGACGGTCCCACTCCAACCGCCATCTCCACCGCGCCGCTTCAAGCACCGAAGCTTACGCAACTGCACCGTGCTCTATGTCGTTTCGACCCAATTATATATTCAACGCCCAGCTCTGCTTGACTAAAAACTCACCCAAGAATGCAGTAAACAATGATGGGAAGGTGATTCGTGACATTAAGTCCACCCTCCGCGAGAGATCGGTGTTTCGGCCCAAAATATCTAATAGCCTAAAGAACCACATACACAATAGTTGTTCAAATTGACACACAACAAAAATGTACCTATTCAGAGGAATCCAACCCCTTCGTCGATAACTGCTGAGGTCAAGACGAAGAGCAGGCCGATCCGAAGGACAAACACAATCATCTAACCGCGTAGTCTTCTTCTTTTGCTAGCAATGGAACTTTTTCTTGGAGTTGCAGAAAAGAAACGAACACGAGCAGAAAGAAAAACAAACTTTTCTAAGGAACTCTTTTCGCCCATAGTAGTTTACGACAGCGTATTCGAGCAGAGCTCCGAAGATGAACGCCAAACAAACGCCAATCCACACGTCTACAGCCTTAAATATTGCAACATGAGAAGCTGTTCGGACGATAATTTCGTTGTCATCTCGCCATCTGGTTGCGCGGTAGATCGCCTATTTCTCACAAGTTTTGACATTCGCTGTCAACATTATCCGTAAACAACAGCATGTGATGAAGGATATGCCGCCACCCTACGTTCGGCTCTCCTCCGATTTGGGTGCTATAATTCTTTATACAACAAAGATTTCTAAATATTTTTCTTTTCATTAGGATACTTGTAATCTTCGCTCTTTGTAGAATAACGTTCGAAACATCTCTCTTGCGATAAGATAAGGATAAAAGGCAGAGCGCTGATCAATCCCAAGTGGATTGATCAGCGCTCTGCCTTTTATCCTTATCTTACGCGCTCTGCTTCAATTCTGAGTTCGTTTGAGGTAAATGAACGCGCGTGCAGAGTTACAATGAATTGCGGACATGTGTCA
The DNA here is from genome assembly GCF_031761385.1 of Necator americanus. NCBI lineage: Eukaryota > Metazoa > Nematoda > Chromadorea > Rhabditida > Ancylostomatidae > Necator > Necator americanus. Next base: position 28,063,241 of record NC_087371.1, read on the forward strand.
AGTCAGTGTTCTTATTGTCCCATATAAGATTGGCACCAATTTATCGACTTCGGAGGAGAAGTTTTGTTGGCATTAGAGAGGTATCAAACCAACGATCGATCGCGCAGTCACAACTGAACCTCTTACCTACTGCGCTACACCCAGCCCCTCTTGCGATATGAACAGAAATATTTCAGTACTCTTAAAAGTGAAAAGTCATCGTAGTTAAAGGCATCACCCCACGAATCTGAGGTGGTGCAGATTTCAAGTGGAGACTTCTTATAAGGGACAGCAGATTATGGAGAGGAGGGTGGTTCCGTCCATTTCTTCCTAATTGAAGTAAAAAAACGGTCCGCAGGCTGACGCGCTCTTCTGGGTCGTTTTTTACGGCAATTAGGGAAGAAAAGGACGGAATAACCCCCCCCCCCCCCCTTCTTCATAATCTACTATCCTTTATAAGAATACTCCACCTGAAATCCGTACCACCTGAGATTCGTGGAATGATACCTTTAGCTGTTTTTGGCGCGCAAAAATTTTTATCATTGCCAAAAAACGTGAATGACTTTCGAGATGCGGTGTTTTTTTTTTGTTTTGAATGGGCTCAGTTGAGAGACGAGAAGGCGAGAATTCCCACGCCTGCGTAAAGAAAATCTGAAGTGTCTGAAGAGGCTTAAGGATCTTCTACTAGCAAGTGCTCGAATTTCTCGGAAGTTGCTACTATGTTTAGTTGCGGAAGCAACTGAGTTTACCTTGACTTAGAAATTGACTTGACCTAACGTAAAGACTGTAAAGAAAAGGTCACAGACTTCATAGGGCATGTCGGATGCATTCTGGAAAAGGTACAACTAGTATATCTGGTATATTTTGATTTAAAGGCATAACCCCACGAAGCTGAGGCGGTGTGGGTTTCAGGTGGGTTATGCCAATACGGGGTCGTGGATCATGGGAAGGAAAGTGATTCCGTCCATTTCTTCCTAATTGCCGTAAGAAACGGCCCGGAAGATATGGTTTTGAGCGTTCCGGCGCGCTACTTTCTACAATGAGTTTGATTGGAGCGCGCCAGCCTTTTGCGCGCACCACATCTTCCGGGCCGTTTTTTAAGGCAATTAGTTAATTAATTTTTTACGGCACTATTTTCCACAAGGAGTTCGATTGCAGCGCGCCAGCCTTGTGCGGCGTCGCGTCTTTCGTGCCGTTTTTTACGGCAATTAGGAAGAAATGGACGGAATCCCCCCCCCCCCCCTCCATCGTGGATCATGGGAAGGAAAGTGATTCCGTCCATTTCTTCCTAATTGCCGTAAGAAACGGCCCGGAAGATATGGCTTTGAGCGTTCCGGCGCGCTACTTTCTACAATGAGTTTGATTGGAGCGCGCCAGCCTTTTGCACGCGCCGCATCTTCCAGGCCGTTTTTTACGGCACTTAGGAAGAAATGGACGGAATCACCCTCCTCTCCATAATCTACAACCCCGTATAGGAACTCTCACCTGACATCCGTATCACCTCAGATTCGTGGGGTGATGCCTTTAAGGACAAGTGACGAGTGGGCGACGGTGAGCACAACAGGCGACGGCTCTACCCTCTCCTAATTTTTCCTTATTTTGATGCAAAATGTTGTACTTTGAAATGTTGGGAGTGTCTGTAATATTTCTTCCGAGAAACGAGATATAAAGGAATGTTCCCTCAGCCCACCGTGCTGGGAGTTCCCCCTAAGGGTGTGGTGTTTATTATCTTTCGGGAACCATTTTAACGTTCGTGTAGTCCATGGGTAAAGTGTGGTTGGGGATGTGGGGAATCAACGGCTCTGGCGGCTCCCATTCCTATTTTTGGAAGTTAATAACTAAATAATTTAATAGGAGCCCTAAAACCTAAGCAGTAGTTTTGGAGGATCGTTAACATGTTCGCTAAAGCTGCTAAGAGAAAGAAGAAAACAGGAAGATAGAGCTTCCAGAAATAAGAGCGCGGTTAGGTGCATCCGCCTCACTCGTCCCTCCCAAGCATTTTTCCCTGGTCCATTAGTCCACGTGTTGTCGATTCTTCTCAGAACTTGACTGGTCCATCCAAGTTTTGCTTTAGGCATAATTTACGATTATATTACATATTATTTTTATTTTGTTTTATTTATTTTTTAATTTATTTTATTTTTAATTTCATTTTATTTTTTATTTTATTTTATTTTTCCATATATTATTACATACAACCCAATTTCTTTAGTTTAGCTCACTTTAATGTAGGAAACTGGCGGTAGCTTGGAATTGATGCCACTCGCTTGGGTGGTCATCGTCAAAAGTGTAGTGACTCCTAGCGAAACCCGAGCTGGCACTGCATCCTAAAATCCACATCTCAAACCAATATGTGGAACATTTGGGATCCTAAACACGCACCTTGTCAAGCCAAAAAGAGACCCACGATACGACAACTAACATTATACATGGAATGTAAAGTTGGATGAGGTAGTAGCTGAAATCCAGAAAAGAACTTTGGGCTGGGAAACAATGGAGAAATCGAGAGCATCTGCCACCTACCTGTACTCCCTACGAAGTAGAAGTTTAACCCGAGCACAACTGTATTCTCCTAGAAACCAGAAACTATAAGGCACACTAATATGGTGAAAATAATTCGTGGTGGGAGGAGACGTGAGGAGGAGGAGGAGGAGCTGGAGGAGCAGGAAGAGGAGGTGAGAGAAGTGGAACGGTAGGAGAATGTAAGTAGATTCGCCATGCTTCACATCAGGTAGACAGCCCAATATAACACTGAAATTTTCACGCGATTTGTACACGGATCGCGGTAGGATCGTAGCAGAACATCTGCGACGACCTACCGTTGAAACAAGCATATCCAATGGGGAACACCTAAACATACACGAGAATTAGGACATATTAGACACATGTGGACAGATTTGTAAACAGAGATGTGCGAAAAATTATCCAGAAATTCCTTGAAACCAATGAAATAAAAGAATTTCTTTCGAAGGATTCCAAGAAATTTCGAGCACTCTTTTCTACTACTAGCATTTAGCATCGGCTGTAAGCCAAGGACAGTAAAAAGACAACGATGTGGTGCCTCTACTACTAGCATTTAGCATCGGCTGTAAGCCAAAGACAGTAAAAAGACAACGATGTGGTGCCGTGTTTTTTTTTAAACATTTTTTTCTATTTTACAAAAAATAATAACACATTTTTAGCGCCTCACGTTGTCTTTTACCGCCTAGGCCAAAGAACTCTTTTTCCATCTCTAGTTCATTTTTGAAATTTTTCCGCTCCAAACAATGACTTAATTACGATAAACGCGACGTTAGGGAGTTTTCAAAGAAGTTAAGAATCGGAACTTCGTGTTTTTTGATTTTTTTTCCAATTTTGATCTTTTTTTTCATCAACCTTTCGAATGCGGCGAAAAGCAACGTCGAGAAGTTTCAAAAGGCGCTAGGATTTTTTTTAAAAAGAAATTTCGCACATCTCTGCTTAGCTGACACATCAGTTGATGTTACCAGACGAGATACGACGTCAATTCGCTTCGACCGTTCTTTGTAATGTCGTACGAAAATTCGACAGCAAAACGAGTTACGTGGTTGACTTCCAGACAGCGGCCGATAGCCATCTTGTGGCAGTTGCTTCATCTGAAGCGGACATACTTAACGATGGGTGGGGCGAGCCAGCGAGCGGGCGCAAGCGACACGTACACGCACCATGCGTTGTCCACAATTAGTCATATCCTTTCGAGCAGCGTAGTTGACCAATGCAAACTCCAATAACGCACCAAATATAAATGCCAAACAAACGCCGATCCAAACATCAATCGCCTTAAGAAACAGAACAGCGGTTAACAACGATCACAAGCAATGCCGTTGAGGCAATAGGTGCATGCCTTTGTATAGCTGACTGGAGGTAGTTTGGCGTTGATTCCGGAACTCTGAAAAGCACATGTTACTCGTTCACACCAGGGTTAAATCAAATTAAACGAAGGGTTTCTTTCCTGGGTTGTCATGGTGAGCAGTGTTGTGACACCTGAAAGCACACAACATTCAACCGCCTCCTGAAGCGGACATCCACAGATCAAACAAGCAAGCAGTTACGGTAGCATTTCAGCAAAGATTGTTACTCACTCAGGCTAATGTAGAAAAATACAAAATTAGAGCATAAAAAGCGTGCCCATTCGGTAGAGACCGTATCCAAAAGTGGCGCATCCCAAGCGTGGTGCAAAAACTTTCCTGGTGCAAAAACTCCAGGAAAACGTAGAGTTTGTGTTATAGATTAAGGATTGTCGCCCCACTCAATTCCCCCAGCTGTCATAAAAATGGCGTGGGAATCACTTTGGTTCCGAAGAGGTACGTTAGAACGCGCACCTTTCTACGCCCTACGGCCTTCTCAGCAGCTTATTCATTGGTTTTACTTGAATAGGTTCCTGAGGACCCCGGGATTTCTGTACCATGTCAATTTCGTGATACGCTGCCTTTAAACAACGTTGTCAAAACTCCTGATTGAAGCTGAGCATGAGGAAGTGAAAATTTTGTTTTTGCGCCACATTATTATGTTAGTTGACAAAATTGAATTAACAAACGTTATTTTGAGCCACCAGGAACTCTCCCTCGAATGAAACCTCGTGGTTGCCATTTCATAGATCAAAAATAGAAAACATTCGATGCTACTCTGATTTTGACAACACTCTGTTTTCAGGGAGAGGAGAGAATGTGTTTTCCTATATGGCTTCCTAAACAAATTTCACTTGTCACACGTTCGTTTCGGGAGAAAACGAGCGAAGAAATTGTTGTCTACGTACAATAGCCAGGCTAAATACGATTACAGAAATTTCCGATACTGGATTCTGTTCATTGTTAGGCAGGGCTCAGGAAATATATTTTAGGAATGGCGAAAGCGTAGAATCATGTGGAAATCCAGGAGCCAAAGACCTCGGAAGCAACAGAGGCATCAGTTTATCCAGTGAGCCACAGCTTTTAGCATCCATAAACCTTAGGAGGAGGAAAAAGCTGGAGTGGTAAAATGAGCCGACGATTCACTTGTCTACGAGGCTCTGTTTGTCCATGTGATAAAATCCATATTTCCATTTCTCTTTTTCATGGATAAATGATGCTTCATCCTCGAGCAAACCGATGCCAGGGTCATCCCGAGCGCCTTGCGCTTTAGAATTCTACATTTAGAGGAGATATTTTGCATTTCCGTTGTCATCACCGAAAACTATATCGATTCTGGATACTGAAGTTAGCACATGAACAAAAATTCTTTTGAAATTCCTGCACGGTTCCGAAAATTCTTCCGAAAAATCGCTCTTTCTGGGCTGCTGGAGCTTAAAGGTAGCTTAAAGGCAGCATACCACGAATCTGAGGTGGTGCGGATTTCAGGTGGAGTATTTGTACGCCGGATAGTAGATTTTGGAGAAAGGTGTGATTCCGTCCATTTTTTTCTAATTGCTCGAAAAAAAGATGCGGCACGTGCACAATGCTGGCGCGCTCCAATCGCACTCGTTGTAGAAAATAGCGCGCCGGATCACTCGAAGCCGTATCGCCCGGAACGTTTTTTACGGCAATTAGGAAGAAATAGACGGAATCACCCCCCTCTCCATAATCTACTATCCCGTATACGAATACTCCACCGGAAATCCGTACCACTCCAGATTCATGGGGTGATGCCTTTAACATGTGTAGGTCTTGACACGAATAGGGCTCAGTTGGAAAAGCATCTGTATGTTTGATGATGAATTCGTGTGGTGAAGAAATATTTCTATTTTTGGTTCTATGACAATTTTAGGCTTTTTTTTATTGTATGAAACAACAATCAATGATATTCCTTTGAGTGAGAATAGATTTCGCTAGATTCGTTCTAACTGAGAACAAAAACTTTCGATTTTTCTGGCAGCTCAGTTCGGAGCACAAGGTGAGAAGAATTTTTTTATGTTGTTATTTTACTACTTTGATCTTTTTTGATATTTTAATACTTCAATATTTTAAATTAATTCAATTTTATTTTGTTATTTTACCCTTTTTATTTGATTTTATTATTTCATTATTTTTATTATTTATTACTTTATTTTTATTTCTACTATTTCATATTTCCATTAGTATTTCACTTACAGTTCATTTTACATTTGCGAGCAGCTGAACAAGACGAGAAATGCTAGCAGAACTGTCTGCTAAATTTGACCCGTATAAAACAACAACGAGTATATACCGTACCTAACGTGACTCGTGCTGGGACCGAATCTTTATCCAGCCAGAATGACACCCATGACACTATGACAAGCATAAACGAAGGGATATACAGCTGAAACGTTGGATTAGCGTAAAGTTCGGAAGTGAGCGATATTTTGAAATGGAGGGTAGAGCAGAAGAAAAAAAAATGTGTGTGGACGAAGACTATTTAGCACACTAGGGGGATGCACACTAGGACTACATAGGACCAGGGACACACCTGCAGCAGGTAATAGCTGAATTCTCGACGTAGCACCATTTGAGTACGTAGACATGAATACTCGCCTAAACACACCATGCCCAGCACAGTTTAACGATCATCGCATCGATCGAATCACACGATCGCACGATCCGATCAATGCGATGATTCAATCGATCGACGATTGAACAGCTATAGATAGAAGCAAGAGCGTGTACAATTAGCAAAATACGAATGACGACAGCCAAAGCTTGAATAGCACATCGCTTTCGTTAGGAGTCGGGACTACCGCAGCCGAACGCGAACGCCGGAACGTACCCGTATTGGTTTTGCTCGTACAGTATTTGGTGACGACGTCTTGTAGTTCGAAACTTGGCAACGATTGACGTAAGCCGTCTTTTTGCTGTACTGGATTCGTTGCCTTCCATTCATATTTGATATCCTGAGTTGTGTACGCATCTGAAAAATCAAATGTGGGGGAAAAACCGATGAGATGACGTTTATTATGTGTTTTTTGAGAGGTTGTTGCTGTTGAATACGCGCTTCACGGCGTCTACTTGTATTATTAAGCAGCTCGGACGCTAATGGCTTTAGTCACACGACGTGTGCTTCGTTCCTCTTATTCCTCCGTCACTCACTCACTCACTCACTCACTCACAGCGTGGCGAATCCGTACAGATTCAATATTCAACGGCTTCAAAACTTGATTCATTCGTTGTTATGGGAATTATGGCAAGGAGCACTTCAGAAACAAATTTCAATTTTTCAATAAAATTGAAAGAAAACGTGAACAATACCGTTTAGAATGTGTAAATTGCGCTGAAAAAGTGTGGTGGTTGAAAAAAAGTGAAAAACGGAAAACGTATGGAAAAAGCATTGCAGTCTTACATTTCAATAAACTCTCCTAGTAATTTCGAATAAAAAAAAAAGAAAAAGTGGAAAAAAGAATCTGCAAAAACGGGCGAATATTTCGAATTTTTAGAAAAATTTAAAAGTTTAAAAAACAGTGAAAAAAACCCGAAAACATTGATGAGAACTGTATTTCTCAAATATTCCGAATTTTTAGCAGATGCAAAACTCAAGACAATAAACATAAACAACTTAAATACTCAATCATTAAAAAAACCACCTAATTCATAAAATAGATGTACCAGTGAATTTTGAGAAAAAAAAACCTCAACTACGTGATACAGAGGATGTTCCTATCCATTTCTAATCACCAACTCAACTTCACTTCTATAGCTGAGTAATTTTTAATTGAATTTTTTTTCTCGTCTAGCTGTTAACTCTATTCAAGCGAAACCAGCTATTCATAGCATAAAAGGGCAATTTTATGCAATTTCCCTATGAGGCTGTGGTCTGAGAAAAAAAAAAGATTCGAAAAACTCTTACATGACGCTAAGTCGATAAGGCAATTCTGACGATCCAACGGATAGAATTCCAAGGACATCGGACACGACAGCACCAACGATAACCTTAATTTAAAAAAAGCCATAGAGATCAAAATTCGAAGGGTGGCGCATCAAGCTGACAAATATTGAAGAAAAAAAGGAAAATCTTCGAAGAGATATCTCATAGATAACTAAAAAAAATTACAAATTTCGAAAAAAAATCTTTTTAAAAATCCTTAAAAAAAATTCCAAAATGAGACAAATCCTCATGAGCCTTGGGTGAACGAAGAAACCCTTGCTAGTAAAATAATACTTGATATGTTTATTCCAAGAAAATTTTGAAAAATAAAGAGAAAACATTCCAAACTGGAAAAAACGGTCTCGTGATCTACCACAGCAGTAGAATTACTTACCAACCACAAGGATACGTTCAAATAACGTCACTTTTGCTGGAGAATTCATAAAGCGGAATATATTAAGTCGGTCACAGTAACGTTTGGCCAAGAAACGAAAAAAAACAAAGGAAAAAAAAGAAAAGTAAGTTAGGCAGGTAGACCTCATCGTCATGAATCGATTGATGCCTACAGTACAACAGTATGGAGCAAAATGAATCAAGTCACGAAGAAAAAACTGGAAAAACGTGGATTGGCCCGGTTTTTTTTGCTTCTTCTGACGAACTGGGAACGAATTTGACTAAGTCAAAACTATTTTCCAGAATTTTCTTTTTTTTATATTCTGGAAATTGTATTCGGGAATTTCGTGACTACTCTATAGCGATTTATTCTGGATTTCCGCCGTTTCTTCCATCCATGGCACACATTTTTGTGTATTTAAAATAGCAAACAAATAAATAGTGAACTGAGACTTTTTTTTTTACTTGAGATTCGCTGGAACTATTCGATTCGACTATTCGAACAAACCTGACGCTATAAAGAATCGAGCCGTCCTTATGAATTCGTATCAGCACGTTCGGTTTATCGATCAGATGACGTCGTGCTTCTCTGAAAATTTGTGCGTTTTCAAATCTGTTGACTTCAATTACGGATGATTAACTTATAAGGAATGTTAAATTACTAATTTGCTAATAAGGTGCACTTAAGTATGCCATGAAAACATCTTTGAGGAATCCAGAGGCTACAGATGAGCAGAGTATGTAGCTATGTAGTGATGTAGATAATAAATTTTGTCAAAATTTTAAAAAATTATCTAGTGGCATTAATTTTTCGTATTTTATATTTTCTAGCTATCTGAGCAGTATTTTCTTTTATGTTCTATATTTTCTTGCTGCTTGTGGAAGTGGAAATTGTCTCAGGATTTCAGGATCAGCTTGATCCTTGCTCTTAACTCCCTCAATTAGAAGACATATAAGAGCAGAGAAATAAATTGTAGGAAATGTAAATAGTGACAGAAGTAAAGTAATCCAATGGAAAAATCAATGAGAAAAATCAGCACGATCAAATCGACGAACAACGTGACTCAAAGTGATCAAGAGGTGACCAATAGACGTAAAATTTCTCAACTGATCATAGTTATACGCAAAATCAATACGCAAAATTACCCGCAATTTTGTGCTTATCCATTTTTTTGTACTCTTCCTTGGTTTTTCACTATAATGATTGAGTTAATTACACTGAGCTGATATTCTGTCAAAATCACGTGGCCACAGTTTATCCAGAACCCTTACATACCACTTTAATTTCTCGATTTTATTTACTTTATATACTTTATACACTTTCTTGACTTTTCTTTGCCTTCCTCGTCACCTCACTTTAATATCATTAGGGGAATTTTATAAGTTTTCCTGTAAAGCATCTTTTCTATTAGATACATTTAAAATATAATACTTTTGGTTTAACAATTTTTTTTGCACACATTAATAATAATTCCCTCCCACAAACGTTTTATTTGGATTATTCTATTGTGTTTTAATTTTGATTGGCCTCTATTTCCCATTGAGGAACCTCAGAGGATGCTGATCTAAAACCGGTTTGTCCGGAAAGAGACGAAACGATTCATCTTTGAGAAAAAAAAAGAATTTTTGGCATCTATCTTTGCTTTTGTGATATAACTTTGGTCAGCTTTTCGCTTTCTAAAGAGTTTCAGAGGTGAGTGACTTATCACAAACGGTCCGTCTTTGCGAAATGACCCATTCCACAATTTTTTTCCTGATAATCGCATTCTTTCCTCATCTATGGATAAGTTGCATTTATTGAACCCGTGGAATTTTACGGCAGTCCTATGCAAATAAAAAAATAACAAAATCCAAACCTTTTGCACAAATGAATTGTACTAATAATTTCATACTATTCTCGCCTTTTTTATTATGGTAAACTTGGATTCTATTGCTTCCCCATAATTTATTTTTCACCTCCATTATCGGTTCCTTTTGGAGAATTGAAGAATCAAAAATCAGGCGTTGAGATCCTGGGACAATAACCACTTCTAAAGGTACATTAGCAATCTGATCGGGGACCCTTGCTAGCACCTGCGGTTCGCAAAGGTCCCATCACGATTCCAACCGTTAGTTCCACCGCAGCGCTTCGAGCGCCGCCGCTTACGCAACGGCGCAGTGTTTCATGTCGTTTTGATCCTAGTATAGCTAGTTACTTATTTGTGGATTATTTGTAAACTCCGTTCTTTGCTTATGGCTGTTTATGGCTGAAAATGTCATTAATTTCTAATCTTCGTTTAGTAACCTTCATGGATTTTACGACTTTCATGAAAGAGGTGAATGATAATTGACGGACCACCCGCAGCGAGTCAACTTAACGCTGCGCCCGAGAGCCAGTAGCCACAATTATCCACGGCAGTCGCAACGGGGAGCTCACAACGTGACGCACGAACTCATGGGTCCCAGTAAAAAGTGCACAAGTGCATCAGCGGTCATATGGCAATCCTCAAACTCTCGGGATCAGCTCTCAACCTGTTCCCTTTTTTTCTTTCCCCTCACCAAATCCTACGCCCTATATGTCAAAAGTATGAAAAAAAGTAACTTAAAGGGAAAATTCCGAGACTTTTTGAATTTTTTGTTTTGCGTGTTCTCAATATTCGAATCTTTTCATTGCTATTGGAAAAAATCGAACATCAAACACTTTCCAAAACGCAATCATCAATGAAACTTGTAGTGCTTCAATGGAAATATTTACATAGGACTACGTACTGGAAAACGAATATGGCTTAATCAAAAAAAAACTTTCTAGAATTTTCTTCTCGTCCATGTTCTGGAATTTGTGCAACGTTTGATTTTTCAGGAAAAAATGGGCTGAGAGACAATTTCCTAAGATTTCTTCTATCCTATCCCTGACTATAGGGTATTTTTGGTCCTTTGATTTATATGTCCTCCTATATAAATACTTCCAAATATAAAGTATTTTGTATAATATGATATGATATGATGATATATTTTGTTCAAATATTTCAAAAACCACGAAGAATTCGTTCTCAAGAAAAATATAAAGAAAGAGAATATTTATAGCATCCATTTTTGAACGTTTGTTTTCACCTCATCCCCATATAAGGGTAGAGTCGTCGATATGACGATTTATTAAGTCCCTACTCTCACATTCTTACAAAGGGCAAATGTAGCGCAGTCGGTAAGAGGTTCCGTGTGTGAGTGCACGGTCAATGGTTCGGAATCTCCCTAGTGGCAACTAAGCCTTTCATCTCTCCGGGTTCAATAAATTGGTATCAAACTTTTTTGGGAGGGTAAAAACGCTGATTTGACACATCGTTTGGCCCCCGAGAGTCACATTGTAGAGACAAGACACGCTTTCGTAAATCTCAACTAATTCTGAGTTGAAGTGAACGTGGTGGTGTATCCCGAGCGGATTGACCCTTCATCCTTTATCCTTAATGCTACTAGAATTCTATTTTTATAATAGAAACTTTTATTAGTGGAAAGCTTCGCGGAGCTTGTGAAGCCCATTTTTGAATCATCGCCAACCGAAAATATGTACGTGCGTGACTTGGCCGGTGCTCCCCAAAAATGCAGTTCAGACCTTCTTAGATGACATCATCGACTTCTGGCAGGATATGCAGTGGTGGGGAAGTTAGTCAGCAGCAAGTGGGGAGTGCGCTCGCAATTCATTCAGCTGTCAATTGCGCATTTTCGAGAGCGGAACATTATGGCATGATTGTGCTCAGCTCCCTCGGCGAGAAGCATAACATGAGCGGAGCAGAGCAGAGCAGAGCGAGGAGAATCGCACGAGCAGCAGCCGAAGCAGCTCGAAGAGAAAGAGACAGAGCTTATAGTACACCACCACCACCATCACCAACCAGTGAACAACTCACTTCTCATTCTGGAAAAAAGTGTCAGGCATCCAGATTTGCTGCGATTGGTCCGCATTTTCACTAGTCGCTAACACTACGAATGGTGGCACCTGAAAGAGTCGTCGTCACGGCACGGTGTTGAAGTGTACGTTTAATCTGGGAAAGTGAGTGAGTGACGCGTGAGCACCTCTGTGGACTCATCCTCGAAACGGCCATAGGCCAACCGTGCATCCACCCATTCCTCGCGAAATGTGAACTGAGCGCTGTACTCCATGTTCACATCGTCGATTTTCGATATGGAACGAAGGTAGATGTTCACGGTGACCAGCACAGGACCGCCGGTGTCTAGAAAACATTCGATTATATTGAGATTTAGAAGATTTTGAGAAATTATGCCTTCTAAAGAGGCCTCCACAGTTTCATTTCCATTCAGAAAGGACTATTTTTGAAAGAAGTTTCGAGAGCGGACCAAAAACTAAGAAATGTGATTTCCGTTTTGAATTACCAATAAAGAAGATTTGCCGAGAGTTCGCAAAGCTTTTGCTCATTTTCCAAAAAATATATTAAAAAAATTAAAAAATATGAAAAAAATATATGTATAAAAATACACTATAAAATTGGATGCCCCAATTTCTTTTTTGTTTTCATTTGTTCAGACTCAGACAAAAAACTTTATTTTTTTTTCTTTTTTTTCGGTGCACTCTCAGCGTATCAGAATAAATAAATAAATAAATAAACAAATAAATAATTAGTGAGATCCAGCAAACCTTCAATGAAACCTTATCCATGGATGACAAACGTGAACGTATTCGACTACATCTGTTTTCTTTAACGCACATTTCTGTTGCCTTCAAAGAGCGTTTGCAGAAAAAAATATTGAGAAAAAAAGATGATTAAAATAATAATTGTCCAAAAAATAAAAAAATATTTAAAATTCGCGTTCTTATCTATTGTCATCATTACATTAGATGAAAATATTGAAATCGAAATAATAAAAACAAGAAAAAATAAAATAAATAATAAATACATAACCTAGGAAGAGAACAAAGTTTTCACACGAGTCCATGGATTGGATGAGACTATGCACATACATATATTTGACATATGTGGCCTTCATTGTTAACTAGTCCCTCTTCGAGTTTACATTAATCCAGAAAACCCGGAACGGTTTCATTTTCTATTTTACCTTAACATTAGCTGTACTTTTTAAAGCGACGCAGGTACTTCTACCATACTTAAGAGATAAGTAAATGGAAACAAATTAATTAAACAAAACAAAACAAATAATAGATGACCAAATAAAATAACAATAAATAAAGTGGAATAAGTAGATAAAAATAGCGATTTGATGAGCAACGAAGGGAAATTCTGATGATGGGGCACCACAACCATTCACAGACACGTGTTTGTTATAGTTTCAGGGAGAAATTTGCTGTCAAAGCGGAATTGGAGTAACGTAGATCAAAAACTCGCACATTTAGGCTATAGAAAATTAGAAAAAAATCTATAGAAAATTAACTGTATGCTAAAAAGGATTGTAGATTAATATTAGAGTGAGAATGAGTTCAACTTACTGTAGAGTTTAACTTATAGTCTAAAAATAAAAATTCTGTTCTACAATTCGTTCGCCGTTACTAAGATAAAAAAATACCGTTTCAGCCTTATCATAAAAGTAGAAAATTTCCTCGGCTACGTTTTGAAGTTTCGTCGCAACAATCTGCGATCGCTTCGTTCGTAGCAGTCTATCTGACTTTTCGATACGTACTCGGATTAGCCCATGAATTTTCTGATTTTAAATTCATTTAATATGATTATTTACCACTCACACTTATTGTTAAGTAGTTATACTTTAGTTCACTTTAATAGTTACTTTAGTAGGTACTTTTTTAAATTTAGTAGCTATGCTTCACTACATTTATGTTCAAGTTATAGCTAAATGTAGAAAATCACGAAATTGAAGGTAATAGGATCTCTCCAGGAATGGGTAGTAGTAAGGTTACTAACATGTGTATAACAACACTCCATTCTGCCCACTAAACAAAAAGAAACGAGCGTGAGAAACAGCCTCAGTTGCATCGGTCTCCGCAACGATGCAACTTGCAACGCGATAAAACACCAACGGTTCCGTCGTTGTTCAGCGTACTCAATAAAACTAGTATAATTCAAATAAGTAGTAGGAGCCCCTGAACAAGTGGAATCGAAGACGTGTTGCGAACCGTACCGTATCGCTCTGGTCGTAATAAGTTGTATCGTTATGTAGGACCACAGGTTCTACACAGTTCGTTTCAACAGACTTTTCTTTGAATACTGGGGAAAATGAAGATGGTCACGTTTATATCCGTGATCCCACACATCCGTAATCCTATCTATTCGCTCAGAGATCTCAACGCCGTTATTTTCGTGATAAGCTGCCATTAGGAACAATGTGGATATAAATGTCCGTCTCATAATCCCACATGGTGTTTTTTTATCTGATACTATGGATTTAATTTAAAAATTCCAGATTTTGATTTTGTATGACAAACATATTACGAAATAAATAACATAATAATATATAATATAATACATATGATAGTATATAATAGAAAATAATGGAATAATACCGTATATAGAAACACAAATCACATAAAGGTAATAAATATGTTACATTTTCATGGATTTATGGATGCATCCATAAATCCCCAGTGCTTTTTCCCGTATACGAGGATTTACGGATCTCAAGGTTATAAAGCTTTACAAGACTTAGCGCTCTTGCCCCCGAAACCCTCCGAACGATCGTAAAACTAAAGAAAGGCAAGTGTTATTACAAGTAAAGGGTTATTACAAGTAAAAAAGCAGAAATTTTATCGTTAGCTGCAAGTCGTTGTATGCTGAACTCAACTTTTATCGCACAGTTCACCTCTAACTCCGAATTTGTCAATCAGAATTAGAGCTTCTGAGAGAAGAAACGGTGAATAGAGGGTGTTTATTGTCATTATTATATTTATTATGTTTATTATCATTGTTTGTTTATTTACGTACAGCCTTGTAAGACATGTGATCCATCACGAAGAAGAACTGCGCCAGATTCCACTGACAATAAAATGGGTCTTGTTTTTTTTTTCCCAAAAGGGTCCCACCCAGACAAAATGCGTTTCTTTCCCTCTTTACGTTTCTATTCTACCATTGGCGTGTGTGAATAAATAAATGGATGAATAAATAAATACTTTCATTCATTATCTCTCTTTCTAAGAGCAAGATATTGGAAATTTAGGATTAGAAACAGCTCCGCAGTAAAAATTAATCTTTTCAAAGTTTTTATTCGACATCAAGCTGTCCAACCTTAGTGTAATTGTTGGATTTTAAAGAAAGAAACGGAAGAATGTTGCTTTTTTTATCCGCTACTTCTACAATCCACGAGTTGCAACAAGCCAAATGCCCAACATATGCACATTGTCGGAAAAGATTTCCGTCGACAAGTTTTTTTTTCCAGTAATTCTCCGTTTTTTTTTTCTTCAAGAAAATCACTAATAGCTAGAGACATTTGTCAGTTAATTATCCTGTTAAATTTTTAAAAACCCGGACAAGTATTTCAAGTTTAGACAAAATTTTTCTCATTTTTAACGACTGCAGTAATGTTTTTCGCGCGAAAATTGAGATGTTTATCTTTATCACGAAGCACTTAATTTTATTCTCTAATTTTAGAAAATTGAATTAAACGCTTCGTGATAAAGATTTTAAAACATTTAAAAAAAGAAAAGATTTAGAAAATTTAAAAATCCTAAAAAAAAATTCTGTTATTGAATTTGCAAAAACTATTCCAATAAAGCAGCTGTTCAATGTTTACCCGTTGGTTTAGTTATTCATCGGTTTGCACCTGCGTTAAATATTTGAATTGGATTGTTAGCCGAAACATAAGAAGAAAATCCGTGTAAAAATTTGAAAGGATAGAAAATTTCACCAGGATTTTCACGTGCTTAGCATTATTTTCATTTCAAAAACGACTTATTGTAAGCATTCGTTTCAGAGATGGAATGCGATTTGCGTGACGTTCACCACCTTCAATCAAATTATCGAAAAAAAAAACCAGCGTTGTTGAAAGGCGGCCTAACATCAGACCGCATTCCGTTGAAAACGTGTCAAGAATTTCAGCGCAAAAGAAAAAAAAAAACCGAGGAGCACCGGGGAAAAAACGAAAGCGCAGAGTACGGAGCAAGTCGAACAAAGCGTTCAGATGAGATCGTGATCGTCTAGAGATTTCGAGACGCAAAATTCGTCCATCGATGCGCGATATCCGGACAGAACATCTCCATTATTTTATTTTATTTATTTATTTCATTATATTTGATTTCTTCCGTTTATTTTATTTGATTTTATTTCACTTTAATGCTGTATAAAATAGCTAACGTATAGCACGAAATGGAAATTTTGTGAAGTCAAACGAAAAACAACAGGGAAAATTTCTAAAAGGGAGAAATTAGAAAATCATGAATTCATAGCAGACATCATGTAACGAGAAAAATCCCTATCCTTGAAAATAGTGCAAATTCGCCTGAAAACTTAACATCCAAGAATTGTTTTTTTTTTTCTCGACACGGAAAAATTGAAATGTAGATGTAGAAGAAATTAAGATGTTAGTGATATCCGTAGAGAGTGTTCATGGATTTCATTCTCAATTTCGAACCCCATAGTACTTCGTAACTTTTATTGAGTTTTTTTTTTTCCAAATGTTCTAATGTCACCTTAAAGTACACATTTGCAATAAATCTAGTTTTTGTTAAGAGCAAGTTATTGTCCAATTATTATCAATTATTATTGTAAATTATTATTATTGTCAAAGAATAAATTAATCATTGTTATTATTAAGATTATGAGTAGATATGAACATAAATATACTTAGTTTTCATTTTATATAATAAAAGTAATTACACGTTTAAGATTTAAGACCCTTTTCGAAATCAATTCCGATCACCAATTTGACGTGAAATAGAAGATTGTTCATTTCGAAAATTAAAGAAAAATCGAAAAAAAATCAGTATGAAAATGTCCAAAAAAATTTAAAATGATTCAATATGTATTTCTGAAGCATCATTGACACCATAAAAATAAAATAAAACATTTGAAAAAAAGAAAAATAAACGGCAGTTAAAGATTCAAGAGAAAAGACACATTTCACATCACACCTGTGCAGTAAATTGTTTGCTTTGTAAAACATAAGCATTACACAAAAGTAAGAACGGGAAACACATTGGAAAAGTGAACGACACGGAGAAAAACATTGTCGCATTTACACATTTTAAACCCATAAAAATCATATTTTATGTTCATGGATAGCAACTCAGCGGAACCTGTAAATCCAGTGTGAAAAATAGATTTTGATTTACTGATCCGGTGCTCGTCGTTTGAGCGAAGAAGAATTAAATAAATGATAATAAAATATGTACGCTAGAAATAATGACGCAGTTCGTTACAGTACTAATAGTATGTAAATATAAAATATACATTGAATAATATAATGACAAAACAGCAATGAAAAATAATAATGATATATAATAATACGTAATAATAAAATATACAACATAAAATATAAGTATAATATGATATACAAATAATAAGCAAAATTCAGTGCAAATCATTGCAAAAAATTGGAAATTGTGAAAATTCAGTGATCTAGTGATCGATTATGGGCAGGATCAAGCGTGTGATGGGGGAATTTTCCTATCCGGAGGTCGCTGAAAGGAGCGAGTCACTAGGAAAGGGAGTCACGAGGGAATGTGCGGTAGTCAGTACTGAATGATAGAGGATAGCGTGATGACAAAGGCAAAATATTACATTTTTTTTAGTATTATGTGCTTTAATTTATTATTGAATTTATTATTATAATTATAATTTGAACGAAAAAATATTAAATTAATAATAACATAAATAATAATATTAATATTGAACGATTCTAGAAAATCCTGTAGATTTTAATTTTTTAAATTTCTTTTTTTTAACTTCCTATTCTAGAAAAGAAGATCAAGAAAATTCTAGAATGAAAAATAAAATAGAATGAAAATGAAAATATTTCAATTTCCTGTCTGTTTCAAAAATATTTAGCAAATTTGCTTCTTCTGCGACTTTGAGTTTCTTTGTTTCTTCTAGTCACCGAATTTCACTTTTCTCATTTGTTCCTCGACTAATTTTCTATTTTTCTTCTTTGAAATACAAAAAATTTCCAGTATATTGATTTGGAATTAATGGAAAACTGTCGCAGTAATGCTGGAGGGGAAGGGAAACGGTGGAGGGGTTATTCATCCGAGTGGGTCATCATCCATCACTACGTTTGACCCTGATTATGAGGCTACTTTCTTTTCACTTGTAGTAGCAGTTACAGTAACGGGGAAAAAAATGTAATCAGTTTGGAGTGATTTTTGATACGAAGGAATAGCAAGGATCGATTGCACAAGGAACGATTACTGTTTTTTTTAATATCAAAACATCTATTACATCAAAGTCTGTGCAGAAAAATTCTAGTTTGAATGCAAATCCGTCGATAGCAGGTTATAAGGATTTTTTGATGATTTGAATGAGAGTATAACGATGAGAAGAACGAATTAAACAGTACGTACCTGGCCATGAAGCGTTCAGCCCTCGCGGTCGAACTCTCCAATCGTAATTGTTGAGAATACGTTGAATGATCTCCTGTTCCTTGAGTTTTCGTTTCCCGTCAACTCCGGGTACGACGTCGAGGGCATAACAGAACAGGGCCAACCACAACCCTATACGTGGACCCTGGATTGCCGTAGCGCGCATGCTCAAAGCTGTGCTGCAGCAGTCTCTCTCCCTCACTAGATCGATGACATCGAAGATATAAAGCACCTGCGCCTTATAGCGCAGGATTCGTGGATTCTGAATCGGACATGACTATTCAACACGTTGTTGTTGGCGGATAATTACAGCAACACAAAACGTTTACGACGATTTAAACGAAACGACAAAAGAGAACGCTGAAAACCTGGAGTCAAACATCTGAGCGTTTATGGACAAAAGTTGGATATGGTATCCTAGATTTTTTCCGAAAAAGTTGTGAATAAGCATGAGTGTTTCTGTTGGTGAAATTCGATGAAATGTCAGGTGTGAGGCGTCAAATTTCTTACCAGAAACAAACAAAAGAAGTTTTTCTGGCCATAGTAAACGAGATGTGGACAGCTTAAGACAGTGTGGATGGACAACCTGAAAAGTGGGCGGTGACAGCGCGAAAATAAAAACAGTGATGCTCTTCCAGCGTGAATGACTGGACACACTTCCGTGCACGAAGGCGGGGCCTTCACAGGAGGCAATGTCACATCGATTCGGAGGCTCGAAAGAAACGAAATACGAGATCTCTCGACACGTACGTCGGACGATCAAAAGCACTATTTGAATTGTTGGTCAGATACATTTCTCACTTTTTTTCTTCAAAT
Source organism: Necator americanus (assembly GCF_031761385.1). Classification (NCBI taxonomy): domain Eukaryota; kingdom Metazoa; phylum Nematoda; class Chromadorea; order Rhabditida; family Ancylostomatidae; genus Necator; species Necator americanus. The sequence goes on from NC_087371.1 coordinate 28,082,703, forward strand.
CCAATCCATAAGAATTCCGAGGGATTTCTTCACACAGAACCGATACTGTAGCACTCTCGTCGAGATCGAGGGGGGGAAATCGCTTCGCACGAGGCAGCACGACGAGACGAGAGCGGATGACGGACCGCATTTGCAAATTAATATATTAATCTATCACCTCTGCCTATGGACAAATACGGGACGGGCGGGAACGACAGAGAGAGACACAGAAAGAGACCGAGAGAGAGGGCTCATCCTGAAATTTGAGCTTAAGCTCCCCCAAACCCCGCTCGTGTTTTCATGGCCTACCTCACACGTGGGTGAATACAGCAATACTCTTTCTCGCAGAATTTCTCGCGCAGGGTGTGCGTGGCGGGAAAATCGCCCAAATCAAAGTCTAATATTTCATACAGAGGATGCGGCCGTAGCAGCGGCGGCGGTGGCGGCGGCGGAGGATTGCTGGATATTCGGCGAAGCTTTCAGGACACCACCCAGCTCATCACACTTTGACATGACACCTGCCGCTAACGCACACTACTCAATCCCGTTTGAACAAATCTTTTCACATTCATCACCGTTTTTTTTCCATTCAAAACGAGATTTCCCGTTTTCTGCAAAGCATGGATTTTTCCTCGTTATTGACAAATTTCCTTGAACTTTCATCTCAGTTTCTTATCGACAGCACTGAAAGAAAAGCTAAAGAGAAAAATTTTACTATGGAATGTTCGGTCTTAATTTTTTCCCATGGTCTCCATGGTGTGACGGGGTGATTTTTCATTTTTTTATAGTGTAAAGTGTGGTGAATTTTTCTTTGTAATGACAAATTTCCTAGCACTTTAATTTAACTTCCCTAGAGATAGTGCAACGAAAAGAAAATTTCCCTCAAAAGAAAATTATTACTACGAAATGTTTGAATTCGAAGGTTATCTGCATAGAAAACAATCAATATTCACCATAACACAGTTTTTTTTTAATCGCAAGTATGAAGTCATTGAATAAACAACAGCCATCTCCTCGTAGGTAATAATCGGGAGGAAATTGTTTGTAGTAATTGGAGGAGGAATCGATGATGAGATTTTTTTGTTTGCTACTCTTTTCAAGATCTATAAGTGCGGTGGGACATACACGTTCTGAAATTCTCCTTCTTTTCATCCATTTCCCTGCACAAATTTCCAGATTTCCAAAAAAGTTTTTTTTTTTTAAGAACATGATGAGATCTTTTAGGATCATAATAAATTCTTCCTTTATTTAATTAAATTTCGGTTCGCCATTTTTTTAAAATAAATTACTGACACTCAAAGATAGCTGCTTAAAACCGGAAAGACTAAAAAAAATCACTTCAACCATGTTCTCCAACCAACGAAAGTGAAGCACCACTATTGATCTTTTTCTGAGAGAAATTGCTGAAAAAATACTGTGAAATGGTCAGAATGGTAAGATCCAACCGATTCTCAAAAGATGATTAAGAAGAACACATATTATTCCTTCATATACACTTTAAAAAAGAGTAAAAATAAACGCTAGGGAAAATAAACGCTGAATAGCTTCTTGGTTCCATAGAAATTCCTCGCCAGACGTGGTCATCACGGAGTTAAAAAGTGAAATCAAACGTTTCAGTATGCTACAAAATTAAAATAAAGAAAATATATCCGTAATACATATTTGTAAAAAAGTAGGTGGCCATAAGAACTCAATGTATGTCGGATGGTTTTTTTTTTGGAGTGAACAAGTGGTTTCTACCTCACACACATAAAAAAAATCCGGTTTGCTTTCCTCACTCAATTCGTTTTCTCGCAATGACATTTGGATCCTCGAAAAATGTGAAAAAAATTAGAAGTTAACAATTTCACATTGCTTAAGTAGTATTTCAGGTCGAAGATACTCACTCTGGTTTTTTTAAAGGTTTTTTTTTCTTTCCGTCTAATCATCTCCTAAAAATAAACGGTTTGGAGTTATTAGGCGTAGTCACCCCAAATCCGGAGTAACAGATCAGGATGTAAATATAGTAGTGCTCTCCTATGAGAGAATTTTCGTGTTTTCCACTTAAAGTGCTCTTCAGAGCTTTGCTTAGAACCCAAGCACATGCATGCACCGCTTTTTGTAACAACACTTAAAAGTCAGTCACCGGACTCAAATCAAGACGGCAATTTGTGGCGATACATGAGGTTGCATGACGTCAAGACGTCACAAAACCACCTCAATGTTGCCTTGAAACAATTCGGAGTGTGAAAGAGAAAGAATGTTAAGCATATAAGCCTGATCCAGATCTATAAAATTATCAAAAAGAGGAAATAAACTATTGAAGAAATAAAAATCCCTTTAACTTCGAACGGAACAAACTTTAGAAATAAGGTCATTAACGAACGTGTACCGAGCCTTGAGCAGAACGAAGAGATAAGGTGTCAAGCAGAGTCAGAAGGCGCGTCGCGGCTGCGTCGCGTATCCCCCCGGTTGAACACTCGTGGCAGCGACTATAACGGGTGCCGACAAGAGAGAGTTCAAATGAAAGAAGCATGGTGAAAAAGGTTGGAAATGAAACTAACAGTTTTTTTTTTGAAAAAAATGAAAAGAGACGAAGAAGAATTCGAAACTTATTCATGGAATAAGTCCAAACAATCATTGTTCATTTATCGATCAAGGACGTCGCTGGCGCATGCAAACGACTACTATGGAAAGAGAATCTCGAGTTATTTTGTGTCATCACCTAATATAAAAATCCAACGGTACTGTCTCATTGTGGAAATAACAGTGGAGTTTTTACAATTCTGTTATAACCGCCACAATTCTACCAAGAAACCCGGAGGTTTCCACTCGCGTTTGCGCGCCGACGGTTTTAAACGGCTTGAGAAATGAAATTTACATTCTACGTTGCCATAAATGGTAGATTTTTTTGATGATACATTCATTTTGAGCGTTTTAAGGTATTTATATTCAAAAAAATAGAGCACAGTGAAACGAGTCACGATGAAACTTACAAAAAATTATGGTTCTGAACATGAAAAGATAATCACGTATGAAAAGAAATTTTAAAATCTCTTGGAGATATTTTGTTTAACTAGTGTTAAAAATTTTCAGCATAGAAATAAGTCCAACAAAGTATACGTACTTTTAGAACTAATTGGAACCTTTTTCTCTCGTATCAATTTTGAAATCACAAATCCAGCTCCCACGTACTGGTGAAGCATTTTTCATTCTTAAAATTTTCCCCAAACTTTGCATTCAAATGAATGTCCAATGAGATCTATTGTATTGTGAACTTATTATTTTCTCATGTAGTTCTAGAAAAATCCTTTGCGGTATCCATTTTATAGCATTCCATTAATAATTTCTCTCATTTCTATGAAAATCCAAATCTCTCGTTAACGAGTGAAGTGAGAGAAATAGAATTCTAGGTTCCAAAGGAAAACAAAGATCGAAAAAATTTTAGGATAAACAAGGAAATGTTACAACAAGAAATTTTACAGCAACAATAAACAAACAAAAGTTACAAGATTAACAAAGTTTGAATTAGAATTTCTAATTCGAAGCAGCAAAAAAAAAAACGAAAATAGAGGGAAAAAGTGATGAAACTTGAGAGCTACTACGCGCAAATGAAGCATAATCGCTCCTTGCCGTCTCCTCGTGTTCATGCATAACAACGTGAAATTTACCTAATTGAATTGAACAATTCACGATTTCGCTGCCTATACCAAGGGGAATTAACTTGAAAGTAATCGAGAATAGTTTTCCTATAGCGAACTCAAGAAATTAATTTCCTAAAGTAATTTTTTTTTCGTGAAATCAGAAAGGATAAGGAGAATTATCGACAGAGTAGAACGGAAATAGGGTACTGTTTCCGTCGTTCATCTACTCTACACGTCCCAACGTTAGAAATACTCCTAGAAAAAAATTATTTCTTTGGAAAAATTGCTCCAAAAAATTGAAAATCGTTTGGAATTTTCCGTGAGCACACAGCAAAAAAGAACGAACAATTATTGTCAAAATAAAAGCATTTTAGGTGCAAATAGAGAAAAATACTCAAACAAAATTATATAATTTCATCCTATGTACGTAGTTCTAAGTAGAGGGGCCATCTATGATTTTACTCCTTGGGATAAAATTTGCTGCGAGTGCAGCTGCAATTGGAAAGTAAACTTTCTTAGAGAAAAAATATGTGAGAAAATAATAAACCAGTTGTTAGGGGTCGATAAAAAATAGCAGATATTAACCAAAAAAGAATAAATAAGCACGGTAACAATATTAATTGAATATGGTTATTGGCTATAATAAGAGATATGAGAGTGTACAAATTCAGAACATAGGATGAACAGTGTGGTGATCATTTGTGGATAATCAATACATGATCAAAATTTGACCTATCGAATTTAGTGGGCATTGTGGATGCCGCGTTCCCTACGTTCTACATATATGCTCTCGGAATATACTCTAGATTATTTCTGCCTTCTTCTTCGCATTTCTTTCTTCATTCTTTCCGTCTTTCTTTCTTCCTTTTTTTTTCTCCCCTCCGCTTCTACCCTCTCCTCTTTGCGAATACTACAAGTCTTCGTCTTCTGGGTTGAGTTGAATACATCCTGAAAATTTTGGTGATGTGGTGAGGCTAAATCTATCTAATCCATTAGATTCATCTATGCCTGAAATCAAAAAATCAAAAAAAAGAAGGATTATTTAACGAATTCTTCCTGAGAATTAAACGAAAGCATCAACTAATCAAGTCATTAAAAGCCTAAATAGATTCATAATGCTCTTTTTCTCTTTTAAGTGATATTTTCAACCTTGCGTAAAGGCGGAGGAATTTTTTCCGAGTATTGCTATTAAATAGCTTCTAGAATCCATAAATTTGTGCCCAGCAACTACCAGCAACTGAAATATTTGAGCTTCTTCACAGGACCCGTGCACAGGGTTTATCAGAGGTTCGCGAGCAGAACACGATCATGTTTCGTGGGAACGATTCGACCCCATCACGGCCGTGATTAGAACCGTTGTGAGTCCGGAATAGTTGGAGCCTTGCCTCACCCCCCTTACTCTATCGTTATCCACAACTCTGTTGATCACGAACGACTAGCGTGACCACCATCTCATCACTACCGTCAAGATTCTCAGCGCAATGATAAATTCATCGTCTGTAATCTGTCATTCATAAAAAAACACAGCTGAGTTGACTCGGCCAGCTACGAATTTTTTCTCAGCTTCGTCACTCAATGACAGCTTGATGGGGGGATTGGGTCGTAACCATTTGTCTCTCGATGGAAGCAATCTGGAGCTGACAGGAAATAATCTGTCGATCACCCGAAGATACATTGTATATAAGATTACATATAATTTAAGAGTGAACTAGTCTGATTCACTTCTTGTCATTTTATTTCCTGTACAACGAAATTGATGTTTTTAAATCATAAAATAAAATCGCGATGAAATCGCTTCATAATATCTCTTATGTTTTTAGAAGTTGAAAGGTTGAAAGGAGAATTATTTAAAGATTTCTTCACAAAAATTTCAACGAAATCATCAAATAATCAAGTCATTGAGAACTTGAAGAAATTTATTATGTTCTTTTTTTCTCTCTTCTAAGCGATATTTTCAAGCTTATATGGAGCTGGATGAATTTTTTTTTTTTGAATATTGCTATCAAATAAATAGAATTGAAAATATTGCTAAATTAAAACAGTTTTCTGGTTAAATTCAGCAATATCTGTATCCAAAACTACTGGTCTTTTTGATTTTTTTTTACTTAATTTTTTTCTAAATTTAATCTAATAATTGAATCTAATAATTGACATTTAATTTAATTTAATAACAAACACGTCACATCTCGAAGTATGCAGTGAAGATGTACATTTAGATGAAAATGAAATGAAAATGATCAAAACGTTCGACTTTGGACAAAAGTAGCAGCACAGTAAGATATTGTATTATTTTTATTTGTAATTTTTCATGATTTCCTTAAGGGTTAGCCATTAAAATTGAAATTAAGAACTTAGTTTATAAACAAAATTTCTTTTTCTAAACAAAATCAATATGAAATAGAGGTGTGTTTTCAGCTGAAAGGCACGACGAGAATCATTGAGAATTTCAAGTCGAGAATGTGCGGCCAAGGGAGCGCCAACTCGATTTGTCCCCATAGAATCTTTTCTGCATTGAATTCCCCTCGTCTTCCCTCATTCGCCAAACTAACACTAACGTCAATGTCAACCAGGTTCTCTCACAAACACATACACAATTTATCTACACGTGAACATCACATTCGAAGATTTATAGCATTGGAAAAAAAAAACTACTAGAAAAATTTACTCCTCTTCCCGTGACGTGCTCTGGGAGCCGGCGCAGGTCCGGCTGAGGAAATCCTTAATGTAATTATCAGAGGCTAAGTGACGCGTCGCTTCTACACACACACGTACTAGCATGGATAAACCACGCCTATCTAACATGACGAGTAGTAGCCGCAGGCACGGAGGGACCGACTGTCCTCCCGAGGGGATTTTCAGCAACGAACCAAGCTACCATCTGAACTTTGAGGAGTTTATTCCTGATGGATTTTTACGAAAAAAAAAGAAGCTCACAGAAATTCCTCTTAAACAAAGCAACCGCAAATAATCCGTTATCTTTAGCTTTAGGTCCTCTGATTTTCGTAAGAGTATACATCCTCCCCCTGGCAAATACCAGGAAAAAAATCCCCCTTGGCGATTCCCTGAACATTGCCTTTAGTGGTATATTCCGCTCAGAAACCGCTAATCTTGTGTAGCGTTCAGTTATTGATTTTTCTTCTAGGCCCACTAATTCCTTCATCTCCTTGGTTTGACTCATTTAAATAAAGTAATTCAGTCACTTGTAGGTCCTGAATGGAAAGTAATGTTCTTTTTTTTTCGTTGAAGCAAAACTAAATATTTTTAAAAAATATTTTCCTGTTCTCACTCAATGATATAGTCATTTTCATTGTTAGCTCGTCGACTGCTTCGTATATGACATAATTTTTGTTTTTATTATTTATTGCGTATTTCTATATGAATTTAAATCTGATGATTTTTTTAGATTTTAGATTTTTTTTAGAATTTTTGTTTATTTTATTTGTACTATACTTTGCAAAGAGTGGGTGTAGTGTAGCGGTTAGAGGTTCCGTTTTCTGCACGATCGATTGGAGGTTCGAATCCGCCTTAGTGCTCACCAAGCCTTTCATCCATCGATAAATTGGTACCAGACTTGTCTGGGAGGATAAAAACACTGACTTGACACATCGGCTAGCCACCGCAAGTCATTGTATAGGCCAGATACACGTTCGTAAACCTCGAACGATTCTGAATTGAAGTGAGTGCCTTGGCGGGTCCCAAGCGAATTGATTAACGCCAGAAACTTTATCCTTTATCCTTTTATACTTTGCAAATGTTCTGTTCTAAGCAGTTTTCTGCAATTACGTTGTATTTCTAATTTTCTGTACATTTGATGTTATAACTGTGTCCGACTAGCGATATTATTTTTTTTAGTAGAAATAATTTGTTGCAAATATTGACTGACAGAACAATTATTTTTATAAATCATTGGCGGAAAGAAAAACTAAATTGAGTGACAGAACAATTATTTTTATAAATCATTGGCGGAAAGAAAAATTATCAGTGACATTATTCTGCAAGTTTCTACAGGAACTTTTCAAATGAAAATCTGTCGTCTGAAAAAGTTTTTGACGGGCGAAAAATTAAAACTTAAGTTGACACATACGTGAAAGCCTCATTACTTTCCGTTACCCCGTATTAATAATGCATATTAGTCGCGTAACACGTTTCAAGTGCGGTGAGCATCGAGCAAATGAATGCATGAATGAAATAAATGAAATCAACGACCGCATTCGATACGATTACCGTACTTCGGCGCCGTATTCCAGCGCTGTTGTCATGCCTACTATTATGTGCCGTTAACAATCTATTTCTGATGCCGAAAACCGCACATTGTTATGGGTAAAATGAGGAGCACACAGTGGAAATGGAAAGAAGAATGTTAGCAGCAGCTTTATTTGCTATTTTATTAACACTGATATTGATAATATTAATAAAAGTTAGGGCGGGTGTGGCGCAGTCGGTTAGAGGCCCGTTGTAGCCACACGGTCAAGGGTTCGAAACCGCCCCGGTGCAAACCAAACCTTTCATCCCGTCCGAGGTCGATAAATTGGTACGAGACTTGTCTGGGAGGATAAAACCCCGGACTTGATCATCGGCTGGCCCCCGCAAGTCATTCTATAGGCCAACACGCGTTCCAGAAAGCCTCAACGATTACGAATTCCAGTAAAACGCGTTGGCGCATCCCAAGTGGATTGATACGCCAGTGTCATTATCCTTTTTTTCTTAAATAAAAGTTTCTTTCGTTCACATGCTACTTTTAGTTTTTTTTTTGGGGGGAATCAGAAAAGATTTTACTTCACCCTACTGGTCGCGAGCTCAAAATTCCTCCCGCAATATAGAAGATCAGTCATAGCGAGGGAAGAATTTTTTTTGAATACACTCTTATTCTCGTTCATTGTTAGAAGGGAATAAAAGTGTATTTAAAAAGTTTCCGCTTAAATTCAACAAAAAACAAAAAAAAACAATATTCATTTTTCGTGCCCCTAATATTTAAGTACATCAAATAAATATGAAATAAAATTGATAAATAATTAAATAGGCAAGAAATCATAGTAAAAAAAATTAGACATTAAATACATTCTGAATGTATTCTGAATGTATTGCTTTGAAGGAAATACGTACGGACAATTATGCAACCTAGAAGAGGGATATAAAGTCAGTTGTATTCTCCTATTTCTGCAGATGATTACCTCTATTGTTAGATGTTCATAACTAGTAGAATAAATACTTAAAAATAAACAAAAAATAAACAAGTGAAGGCTTTTACCATGAGCACTTGGAAATAATTGAAATAAAATAACTAAAAAAATAAAAATAAATAAAAAATAATGGGATAAATTAACTTAAAAATACTTTCCATACCTTCGTAGCTAACATATTTCATCTTTTCTCTAATGAGTAGGATTGGGAGGAATGGTGACTATGTATTTGACAATCTATTTCCTTAAACTTGAACTTTTTTCCCGAAATTTTATCCAAAGAATCTGATCTTGCACATCTTTAAAAGTTAAAGTTTTAGTTAGTTTTTAGTTTTATTTTAGATGAAGAATAGTTAGAAGGAGAATTTCCACTTCCCTTCCTTTTTTCTGCCTCACATAGTTTTATTCAGTACCTACCGAGTAGCTATTTGCAGTGCAACCACTTCGGTTTCGTGCAACCTTCTAATACGTAATCTATTTAGGATTTGAGGATGGTTTGCACCAGTTTTTCTTGATTCACTTCCAGAAATTCTTCGCTCCCGGGACGGCTGAGAGTGAGCGAGTGTTGGTTGACCAACGGGATTAGGATCCAGCCAAGCTGCCATTCCAGCACGTCATTTATGTGTCTATCATGGCACTTTCATTGCTTCCGTCACATAAAACTCAATGCAAAGGTAGTACTGAGGTTTTTTTTTCGAGAACTCCCAGTCATGAAATTGCACGGTGTGCGAGAAAAACGTTGCAGCTGGAAAAGGAAATCTCTCTTAATAGCAGCGCTTGTGAATTCTGCAGTGAACGACCGCAAATAGTAAGAGTAATGGCTGAGTGACGAGTAGACATTATTATTGATCATAAACAAAACAAACAAAACAAACAAAACAAATAACATGAAATTATTTCAGTCACGGTGTCTAAGTAGGATAAACGTTAAAAGTGAGAAAAACAACAAAAAAAATCTCCCTAAGAGTTAAAATTCTACTATTAGAAGATGCTTTAGATAAAAACTAATTTTAAAAAAAAACTAAACTAATTAAAAACTAATAGTTGCAGCGTTTTTCGTGTGAAAAAGGAGTTATTAAAAAAAAGAGTATTCCTTGAGGATATGAAAATGAATAAAATGAGGGGTATTTGAGGGGATAGATCACATGCCTCTTTGATTTTCCAGGATTTTCTGAAGAAGGCGATAACGCCGGAACATTAGCCAGAATAAAGGTACATAACAATCTTGGTTCTGCTCAAACAAAGTAGTCCACGAAAATAAATATTGACCAACAAATTCCTCTTCATGGTACATAATTTCGCCACTTATAGGAAATTAGGTTAAAATTAAGAATTAAACGTGGTGAGAAGAGATGTTGAATAAAAACGAAATGATAAGCGGGTGACAATCTGTACGATCGCGGTTGTTTACCACCTCCGGTAGACCCGGTGAGAGTGGTCAGTTTGTAGTTTGTTCTCCTGTTTGGAGTTCTTGAGCCATGTACTTAGAGATATCGAGGCTTGGAAAGGAGAGAGGAGAAGTTTGATGGAATACACATAGCACCAATATCCTCGAAAAAGCATTAAGCATTTGATAAAGTTGGATTAAGGACGAAGTTGTCGAAACGTCAGGTCAAAAATAAAGTCTCATAGAAAAAATGTTGGGAAGACAAGAAAACAAAAATTCGATACACATTGCCGGATTTTCATGAAGAGAGGACTTGGAGAATGTAATAGCAGTAATATTTTACGACATAAAATTCTGACGGTGCAAAGATTGCGCTGAAATCCACGAAATAAAACAGCTGTGAAGAACGCACTGCACTCTTATATGAGAAGTTCATCGGGCTCAGGAAGAAATAAGGAAATGCAAAGAACCGCGGATGTGCATGGTATTCCACAAGTCATCCACATTTGATACGAAGTTTAGGGAAGGGTTTGAAATATACCAGCATGAAAAGCAAACGTAACAAAAAAATAAAATTTCAAGGAATAAAAATCCTAAAATGTGATCTACAGTCCAGCTTTCCCGACTGATGAAAAACTTTTAGAAGATAAATCCTTCAAAAGAGGAAGAGGAAAACCAATCTCGTTCGTAAGAGTGGAACATAGCGAATTACACCAGTTTTCAGTTCTTTAGTCAACGAATACTGCGAATTCTCTATGCTCGCATACGTTTGACCATAACCCCGAAAGCATTCATTTCTTGTCATTTGAAAAAATACTGCAAAAGCCGTTTTCTTGAAGCGATAATATCTGAGACAAATGAGGAATGAGGCAAAAAGGATCTTTGTGAACCCCAACAGATACGATGTCTGTACCATTGCAGTCATTTTTATATGCACTCATTTTTATTCATATTCCTCGCTTTTTTTCCTGAAAAAGTCTTTGCTTAGTAATTCCATTCTATTCATCAACTAATGTCCCTATAAAAGCAGACAACAAAGAAATGAGAAATTAAAAATTGCTCCTATTTGAAGGTTGCGTGGAAGTTGTTGTGAGACGATGAACTTCTCAAACCTAATGTAATCAATATTGTTTGGAACCTGGCAATCAATAAAAACTATGGAGTCATGTCTGGACTCTATCGAGTCAGCAGTAGTAAAGTTCTCTACTTAACATTTTCAAATGATATGATTTTTCTAAAAGCAAACGTTTCAATAAATGCATGGAATAAACCCCTCAAGACGTCTTCTAGAGGGTCACGAAAAGATCTTCCGAAAGCAGGTGAAATATAGTTAGGAGCCGGGAAATGACATCGAGCGAGTCGGCGTCCGCTTATTCGATTGAAGACTCTGAATCGACTGTTCATCCTCGCGTAATCCGTGCCTTTCAGTGAGGATGCAGGAAATCCTGCTGCTGCTGCTGCTGCTGCTGCGACTGCTGCGTCAATTACTCCCCATTTCGCTTCTGACAACATACGGCAGCATGCCAAAGTACTCAAGGAACATGACTAATGTAGCGTCGGAGACAAGACATAAGCGATTGGCCACCGAGCACCCTCGTCCGACGAGCTGCGACTCCTCGTTGTAACGGATCATCATATCCACTTGTCAATATTCACGCTATCTCGTGTAATAATCCTGGACACAGCCGCTGCTGCACGCCTCTCTGAACACTTATTTTTCATAGTTCCACACGGGAAACCGTTCATTTTTCATCTAGAGAGGAACACAAGAATAAGCAAAGCAAAACAAACAATAATTTTGTTAGTTTTCTTGAAATTCTGAATTAAAAAAGGCTTTTGATTCACCTAATGCAAAATTTACATGCAACAGAACTGAGCTCCTCACTCTCTTCCCGTTACTTTTCTAAAAGCACCAACTCATGCTGCGGGTTTTTTTTTTGCTATGAACTCGATGCAAAATTCCACTGAGCAAACGAAAAATAGCAACATTCAGCCGTGAAAATATGGCAGGAGCTGTCTTAATTTTGATTTTTGCAGTTGTTGTATCATACTATCCGAAAAAATTCGGGCGGATATAGTGCAGTCGGTAGCGGTTCGGACTGTGACAGTACGATCGATGGTTCGAGACCGCTCTAGAGTTAACCAAACACTTTATCTTTCCGAAGTTGATTAATTGGTACAAGACTTGTTTTGGGAGATAAAAAAACATTGATTTGACACATTATCTGGTTGCAACTTGTAGCATAGGCTAACACCCGTTCACAAATACCTCAACGATTCCGAATTGCATTCAAACGCGATGGCGCATCCCAAGCGAATTGATACTTTGTTAGTTAATTAAGTGTTTTGTAACACTGAGAAAAAATGAGTAGCTAGAAACTTAACATCCATTAAGCTAATCTCTACCAGAAAAGGGAAGCTGAAGCACATCGATTATGCAGCATGGTAAGGCTTCAAGCGAAACAACCACAGATCCTTCTCGATCATCAAAAAATTTATTTACTTGAATAGAGCCTAAAAAGTCACTTAGTATACGACGATTTTCCAAGAAGGCCGAAAATACAGCCATTTCAAAAAAAAATGGTGAAAGAAAACAAAGAATATCTCCATTTTTCTTTGCGTGGTGAAAATGTCGCTGAATGGAAATAGATTTTTTAGCTAAGAGTAACTTTATAGATATTATATTTTTATTTGTATTATTACTCATATATTTTATGCCATCTATTTTATTTTTGTTTCATTTTATTTCTTTATATTTATTCACTATTTCCTTCACAACGGTTTATCGTCTCACTATCGCGTGGAGGTGACAAAGAGTTTGACACCTCTGACATTCCGAGCTCTCGTTATTGGAAGCTTAGCCAAGAGTAAACCACAGAAAAGATTCACCACCGTCTTGACGAAATGTCGCAAGGTGTCTCCATGACCTATACAGGTTGGGCGACGACCTGTGGTGAAAGCTAAGCACGCCATGATAGGTCTACTAAGTATGGGGAAAAGTCCTTGTGCCACTCCAGCATACTCACTGCCTTATTGCACTTCATAACATCGTCTTAGACGACGGATAGTATGAAGACCGGTGAGAGGCGACCAGATCTCAGGTTGCTCTGGTCCAAGACGACACACGCACGACTCGCCATGGAGACTGCCTCAGACTGTGTACTTACAACGCGAGAACAGTGTCCACAGACGCTGACCTGCATGCCCTTCTCGGAGCTGCAGAGCGTATCAAGTTTCACGTGATTGCTCTGCAGTACACCAAGTGCAGAAGGAGCGACGTACGACAGATGAATGACGGTGCACTCGTCATTCACGAAAAAAAAGTTTCGTCGCGAATTGCAGGCGGTTTTGGTTTTTTTTGTGCATCCATCTGTCGTCCTTCTTGTTGATTCTCATGAGGTCTTATGAATTCGTCATGGCATTCTGCGCCTTCGCCCTTTGCGCCAGAAACCTACCAGCATCATCAACTGCTACTCACCAATATCAGCAGCTGATGAATTCGAATTGGACGCGTTTCACGAGGAGCTGGAGGAAGTGACCCGCAACGACAAGTCCTTCTACAAATATGTTGTCGGGAACTCCAACGCAAAACTAGGAAAGGCTGCAGAACAGAAATCAGGATCGGAAGATTTGGACTAGAGTACCGGAATGAAAACAGCAATCGTCTCCACGGGTTGTTGTCCTGCGCTCGCCTCCGCTATGAAAATTCTCGTATCATGGAGAAATATCATCGTCGGTGGACATGGGAATCGCCCAATGGCGCGATTCGTGCGGAGATGGACCACACACGCACTAGCCGGAGATGGTTTCTACTTGGTGGCACCATCTTTTTGCAGTGGTTCCGTCTCTTTTGTGCGAAAATAAAACTTACCACGCGATGGAAAAGAACATCTGCTATCTGCAATGACGGAAGAAAGAAATCGTATACCACGATTGGATCCTTTATACTGTTTGACTCCTTATTCCAAGGTGACTGGCACATCGAGGAGAACCCTAACGTGGACCTGCTGCTCAGAGGACTGCGACTCTGTACTGAACGTGCCTCGAAGCAGCGCAAGACAAACTTGGATCGGGTTTCGAAGACCACCAAGGAATTGTTGGAAAGAAGAAGGACTTTTGAGGCTTGATCCGAATGCATGGCACATTGAGCGGTTAGTAGCAAACAGTAGCTACAGAAAGGCTTTGCAGGAGGATCCTTGGAAATCCAGGCAGACGAAGATTCTGGGACAAAGAAGGACAAGTCCAAAGAAGTGCCGCAGGAACCTCCGCGAATCTAATATCTCGCTTACAGCCTTGCTGAGCGAAAATGGAATACGCACCTCTCCCTGTCGTGAAATGGAAATAATCACAGAGAGGCCTTGCAACTTGTCCATCACAAATTTAAAATATTGTTTCGTACCTTGACGGTCTCTTAGAAGAAATATGAGGAAAATTCAATATGAAAAAATAATAAATTTAGGAGATTTATCCACAGATGTAGAGGTATTATAGTCTAAAGTTTTTTTTTTTTCTAGAAATGCGTTTCAAGCTTTGCTCTTCTTTTGCAAACCAGTTTTAAGTTCCCTAAGCAACCCATTAGTGATAGTAGCTACAGTCGGCATCGATTGTTGGATTACGTGCCCTACAAGGATCTTCCCTCAGATTCACAGTTCCACAATTTTGAAGAAAACATCAAGGTGGCGACTACGCTTTGAGATAAGCATCGAGGGCAGACTGAGATTTTCCGTATTTTCAACTCGCAGAAATCAAAACCGTAGGATATTTTAGTTGTCTTTTCTTTTTTTTATATTACTATTTTATATCAATATGTTTTATTTATTATATTTTATATATTTTATTTATTTATATTTTATATTTTTATCGTTATATTTTATATTATTTTTATATTATCTTATTTGAATTTTTCACACAATCTTCTAGTAAGAGTAATTTTTCACTTCTTATTTCTTTGTTATCTCCTATTATAGGGACATTAGTTGATGAATAGAATGGAATCACTAAGCGAAGAGTTTTTCAGGAAGAAAAACAAGGGATATGAATAAAAATGAGGCGTGCAATGGTGCAGACATCATATTTGTTGGCGTTCACGTAGGTAGAACGAAGAAAGATTAATGCAAGATCACAATCCACTTCATGCATTTAGAATGCACTGGGTCCGAAATGGTCCACATATATTCCTCTATTCGCAGAATGGATGAGTTTAACGGAACGAGAAACAAGAAGAATCAAGTACACTGAAAAGTTTACCGTTATTTCAACTATAAATTCCACCTTCTTGTTTTATCCCTTGGGGTTAGTCATGAAAAAAAAACAATAATTTTAAAAACCGTTGATTCGTTGTAGAGCTGAAATGTTCCTGCGATCAATCGTCCTTGATATATCGACGCCACCACCATATACGCAGTCCTCTTCAAATTCTAGGCTTTAAAAGCATAAAAATTCCCATTCCCAGAAATTTCGACATCCAGAAAACTCATGGAGCGGTGTGTGCCCACGAGTTTGCCGTTGAAAAACACGATGGTAAGATGAATTCCAGGAACAATTGTAGAAAAGCAGTAAACAAAGATTGAGAATAATGATGTTACAAAAAGGATTGGCTCATTGAGGTGATGGATGTTGTAAAATATTGAATGAGAAACAAATAGATGTACACATTTATCAATCAACTCACAGATACATACTTTCATTGTTAGCACCCACAATAAGTTTACGGCAACCATCTCTATGTATCATTGGATTCTTGAAAATCACCTTTCTAACAGCTTGAAAGATTTGTTTTGTAAAATCCTACAATCAATTTATCACGTCACTTCCTATTGGGTTCGCGTATAAGGGTGAGCCTGATTGTTAAAGGCATCACCACACGAATCTGGGGTGGTACGGATTTCCGGTGGAGCATTATACGGGGTCGTAGATTATTGAGAGAAAGGATGATTCCTTTTATTTTTCCCTAATTGCCGTACAAAACGGTCCGGAAGATACAGCTTCGGGCATTTTGGCGCACTTTTTTATACAAAGAGTTCGACTGGAGCGCGCCAGCCCTGTGCGGCGCCGCATCTTCCGGGCCGTTTTTTCACGGCAATTAGGAAGAAATGGACTGAATCACCCCCCTTCTCCATAATCTACTATACCGTGTACAAATACTCCACCTGAAATCCGCACCACCTTAGATTCGTGATATGCTGCCTTCAAATGCAATCAGGCAGTATACGCGGACACGTATTCATTGTGGCTTCTTATTGGTTTGAAGCTAATTTCGAAATATTTTCGGAAATCAATTCAATCAATGGAACTCCACCTTTCATTTGCATAACGGCAAAATGGCTGTAGTTTACTGTTTTGACTGCTGACTATTCGTGATTTCGCTCTGATTACTATGTAGTCGGAGCTCGTATCGAAGTATAAGTTTAACTATAAAACTTGCACAGTTATATGGCTAAATTTACCCAGATGTCACAAAAAGAGTGCCATCGTTGAGTTCATTGCCAAACCCCATCCCAAACTAGTAGAATATGTACCTAAAGGGAGTGTGTGGAATCTTTGGCTGCGAACAACATCTGTCTCGTAACGTTGAACTGCCGGTCGTTGTCAGGTGAACTCTAACGAGCCGCTCCAGACTACTGCAATATCTGCATGCACCGTCTACTGCAAGAGACACACATCACAGATAGGTAAATCATTAGTATCGATAGCTAAACCATCTACTGCGGCTGATGAGAAGAAAGTAGGAGGGTGCGTAATAAAATGATAGAAGGGTAAAGTGACCGGCCTTAATCAATCCGCTTGGAATACGCCACCACTTTTACTTCAATTTAGAATCAAGTTTGAGGTTTACGCATGTGCAACTCACCTATACACTGACTTGTCTAGGGTAGCCGAACTGCCAAGTCAGTGCTTTTATCTTCCCAGACACGTCTGGTACCAATTTATCGACCTCGAAAGGACGAAAGGATTGATGGGGACTAGGGCGAATTCGAACCTCCGATCGATCGTGTAGACAGCGGAACCTCTTACCGACTGTGCTACACCCACCTAGGGCGCAAAATAGGTGTAAGAAATATATACAACAACCTGGTGAAGTAGTTTGGATCAACGTCGTTAGGATGCGTCTTTGCACGATTGCGGGATTGCAGAGGACTCAAATGATGGATCGCGAGTGATCTGAGGAAACCGCTGAGGTCTATAAGAAGGAGCCTCTTATAATGAGTTCAGCACGCTTATGTCCAAGATACCAAGCCAGCAGGCGGTAATCTCAACATACAACGGAAACGTCTGGTAAACAAAACTTACCATTCCTTCCCCTTTTAAGAGGAAATTTTGACGCCATAAGCTTACTCGGCAAAAGCCAACCCCTTTAGTGCCAGAAGAGAAGCACAAGCAGAAAAAGCCCATTGTAAAACTTCACCTCGCCTATGCCCCAACCAGAAACATCCATCTGTCGGAAATCCGAAATTTAGAGCTGCTTGGGACGTCACATCCGACTCAAACAAGTCAATTCTTTGCATTATGTCTTCGTTGTACCACAACCGTGTCTTCACACAATTTACTAAGCAATATCGGCAACTTTCCAGTAATACATTAGTTGTAAATATTGTATTAATGCTGAAACGATCAGAAATGATGCTCAAAAAAGTTTTGCTATTGGAAGCTCTTCTCCAACTGTACACACAGATTTAAAATTACAATAAACTTCCGAGGTTTTTACGTCCTTCTGTTTGAAATCGAAAACAAATCGCTGTCCGAGCATTCTCAAAAAAAAAAAACAATAACATAACAAACAGAGTATGGGATTCCTTAACAATCATTAACGTTTAACCATTTAAAGGGTATGGAAAATGTGACCTCAGAAGACGAACTGAAAAGAGGAAATTTTCAGCCTGTAAAAAAAAACTCGGATAACTTGGTATCGATAGGTACTTGCTCAAATAATGTTAGAACAATGCAAACAGAGTTTCTCGTTCAAGGAGTTAACATCATTCTTTAAACCCATGGATTGTTGCTTGAGTATCTCTTTTGCCTTCACGACAACCCCGCCTGCTGACTGCGTATCTTGGACATCAACGTGTTGAGTTCATTTTTCCTCAACGAGCCGAACTTCTCCAAGACGTTGTTCCTCGCAGCTGTCGCGCAGCCTTCTACTTTCGTTTCATAAGCGTCGTCGCAGTAGATAGTTTAGGTTTCGATGCTGATGGGAGACGTTCTCCGATTTGTGTTTCTTGCAGTGCAGCAGATGATTAATACAGCAGTATGTTCTGGTTTGTTGCAGTTCACTGGACAGCGATCGGCAGTTTAGCGTAACGAGGATGGACGTGTGTTGAAATAGGGTCACCAACCCCTCTTAAAGGCATCACCCCACGAATCTGAGGTGGTACGGATTTCAGGTGGAGTATTCGTATACGGGACCGTAGATTATGGAGAGCTGGGTGATTCCGTTCATTCCTTCCTAATTGCCGTAAAAAACGGCCCGGAAGATACGGCTTCAGGCGTTTTGGCGCACTATTTTCTACAGGGAGTTCGCCTGGAGCGCACCAGCCTTGTGCGGCGCCGCATCTTTCGGGCCGTTTTTTACGGCAATTAGGAAGAAATGGACGGAATCACCCCCCTCTCCGTAGTCTCCCATCCCGTATACGAATACTCCACCTGAAATCCGAACCACCTCGGATTCGTGGGGCGATGCCTTTAACTATCAAAGTACGAGGTCTGGCAGCGCGTTGAGCTAAAACACTTTTTTGCAACATTTAGGAAGCTTGCGCCATATAACAATAACATTTATGTTACATGTGCGTTCCGAAGCCGTATACTGAGACACCACTCTGCTTTGTATTACAGCAATCAGGTCCCGACTACTGAAAGCGCAGTCACATTTTTCGAAGTAGTTATTGAAAAAAATCAAGCGAAATTTCAGGCCGGTGTCAGCTTGGGTGTAACGACAAAGACGACGGAGTTGAATTTCTACGTGTACCACTTTTTCTCAGAGATTTTCGTAGAATAGGTTTGAAATGGGACTAAGATTCCCATGAAAATGCCGATGCCATAGATTCTGCTTCATCCTCATTTTCTTCGGACTCTTCCTTAGCGTTCAAATAACATTAAAAAGGATAAAGTATAAAGTCACTGGCGTATCAATCCATTGGGATGCGCCAATGCGTTTTGCTGGAATTCGTAATCGATGAAGTTTTGGAACGTGTTCCAAATAACGTTGGAAGAACAAAGATTTGGTTGCGGTGTCATAGGTGTAGGCACAGGGGAACTGGATGCTAGGTAAATTTTCTTCTTTTCCTGTTTAAATTAAAGTTCTTGTATGTATAACCCCGGTTCATTCGAATCCGTCTTCATAAACGACTAAACCTGCCGTGAAAATGTTGCAGTATGAATGTAGCCGTATGTTGTTTTCCAATATGAATATGAGCAGGAGAGCTGCTTGTTTTCTTAAAAGCTTTTCCCAGCAAATCAACAATACGTAGCTAATGGATGTTTCAGCCAGGAGCGCATTAACACACACACATAGTAGACATGAAAATGGATTCAATCCAAGTACGTCCAAGCACATCCAAGCAAGTTTTGGACTCTATGAACTCTCTTAGACAACATGAATAACTAATCAGAGTATGCGTGCTCTTTAGCTGTTTTCTTCCTAACAATCTTCACTGTGCTGTTAGCAGAGTTCCGGCTGTATTTTGTTGACTAGCCTACGATCAAGCTCACATGCTGACCTTTACTAGTCTCATTACTCTTTGCTTATTTCAGTCCTGTAAAACTTATTTTTTTCTTTATAAATAAAACACTGAGATAGTCTATTTTGGAAATTTTTAAACACATCATACGAAAATCAGAAATCACCATATCGGAAACGATGTGGAGAATAAATTAATTGAAGAGCAGAATAAATTAACTGCAAAGTGTAAAATTAAGTGATAATAAAGTGTAGAATTACTTTTGAAGAACCAGTCGCCGAAAAAGACCATTCACGTCACTTCCATCCGATCTAAGAACACCACCTATTCGGACTCTTATCAGTAGAAAATACCAACTTCTGTTCCTCACAACCTTCTTAGCCTAATCAAAACAGTTACATAACTCTCAAAAGAAAGTTGTGTTGTTGTACGTTGTTGCTTGCCTTAGTGAATTTAGTAAGCACCAGAGAAAGCGTCAATTGTTGTTGCGGAAGGTCTAATTGCCACAGTTACAGTTATACGGTAACTACAACCACAATACATTCTAGTTTGATTGTTGTTGATCACAGAATGCTCTACCGATGAGATCCGGTGGTTAATGTGGATGTTCCTGAAGCGGCAATGTCGTTAAGGATCCGGTTTGCATCTGACAACAGCAAGGTCGCACTTCGGACATAACTTGTATTTAAATCGTTGTCGTGTTGTTTACTTCTTCAGTCTTTGCTTCATGTTACCTTGTTGCTTATCTTTTTTTCGAATGAACGTTATCACTCGTTTAAAACAAAAAAGATCAAATACATTAAAATAATAATAAATGATAGAAGATAAACAGTGCGTTATTCATCAGAATCAATATTTTACGAATTAATACACCTTTATAAACGTTAAAAAACCGTTGAAAAGGAAGGAACTGTTGGAAGCAATCCTAAGATTTTCATGGGAATCTTCCACGTGAATACCTTTGCAACTTTTGGATCTCCTTCTGGATAATTTGAAACGTCGCCTACCAATTTTATAAACAACTTTAGCTTTGGAAGCAATCCCATGAAAATGTGAACCTAGAAAAATAGAAGAAAAAAGAAAAAATAATAGCATAAATAGAAATGAAAATAGCTTAAATACTTAGGGAGAATAATACGTATAATTTTGATCAAAAACTATGTACATAAAATCTTGCCGATGTTGTCAAATCCGCACTTGTATAACAACGACAAAGAATTTGTTTATGGTACAAAACATTCACGATTGGATGTATTTGAACAAATAAATAACCAAGTAAATTTTCTGTTTTGATCCGTTGATTCATCGCTGGTTGCATCTGGCTATTTACCAAAACTATTACAATTTATAAATATTAATATTTACAAATAATATTAAACAAATAATCACTCCAATACAATTTTTGTCTTCGATGTTTGTTTTCCAAATTTTTTAAATTATGATTAGAATGAGGTTGTCGTTTCTTGACATTTCTCTTAGTTCATAAATGGCCATAAATGGTGAAACTTACTCTTATTACATTTCATATGATGTTTGAAGTTTCCAAGATGAACAGTCCCTGTGTTAAAGGCATCACCTCACGAATCTGGAGTGGTAAGGATTTCCGGTGGAGTATTCCTATACGGGAGATTACAAAGAGAAGGGTGATTCCGTCCATTTCTTCCTAATTGTCGTAGAAAACGGGCCGAAAGATACGGCTTCGAGCGTTCCGGAGCACTGTTTTCCACCAGAAGTTCGATTGGAGCGCGCCAGCCTTGTGCATCTTCGGGGCATTTTTTACGGCAATTAGGAAGAAATGGACGGAAGCGCCCCCTCTCTCTACTATCCCTTATAAGAATACTCCACCTGAAATCCGCACCACCTCATATTCGTGGGGTGATGTTTTTAAACTTCGATACAATTTCTGGTTACAGTAGTATTTAGAGCAAAATCATGAATGCTGCCTTTAAATCTGTAGAAAAATATTGTAGTGATGCATTGTTTTTAATTTTTTCTTATTAAAGTCTGCCTGCTTTTCTGTGAAACACACTAAAAGACGTCCTTAATAATGCTGAACTAACTCTCTTCCTCACCCCGCAAGACCACCTTAGCTTTACGAGGAAATAAATAACACTTAATAAGCACAGAAAATATGAAAACGGTGGTTATTTTGAATAATATAAAAGTTGTGAACGACAAAGAGTGCGAAAACTCAAATATTTTGTTATATTCTTTTTAGACCAATATGAAATTACCGTGAGTAAAATTGCCTTCAACAGTTTGTGGTGGTTCCGCAAACAAAAATTCAGCCAATTTCCCCAAGCCTGACTCTTTGTCCGTAGCCAGCCACCTTAAATTTGAAATCAAACAGATTAGATTCTGTCCTTGCAGCCGATATAACTTAGCGTTTAGTCCTTACTATCTTGAATTTATTCAAAATTTGATAAGTTGAGTAGTTCGAATGTTCTTTTGTCTTGAAACCTCGGCATATTCTGTCTATGTTTTGATGTAGTGTGCCTACGAGGTTTTTAGATGGAACCTTTATTTGCCTGACGTTTCGGCTTTTCGCCGTCTTCAGAGGCCTAAATAGAGGATGACTGGAACAATGCTACGTTTATCCCGTCAAGTGCCACACCACCCTGGGTCAGTGTTTTTGACCTGACAAACACTGACCCAGGGTGGTGTGGCACTTGACGGGATAAACGTAGCATTGTTCCAGTCATCCTCTATTTAGGCCTCTGAAGACGGCGAAAAAGCCGAAACGTCAGGCAAATAAAGGTTCCATCTAAAAACCTCGTAGGCACACTACATCAAAACATAGATAAGTTGAGTGTTCGAAGGCGGCGCTGCTTTTCTGATGCGTTCTCTAGAGAAGAAGAGGTAGGACTTCTTTTAGAAATGTATAGTCGATTTTCAACTATCGTAAACAGAATATTTCCTAAAAATTAACTCCAGAAGGAAGTAGGAGCTATGCTTAGAACAACTGTTATTTCTAGATTTAAATGTCTTTTGTACAATAATGCTACAGTACACTGATGATGACCACTGCAGTGATAAAAACTATGAAAAGTTAAAATTACCACTGATAACGTATACGTGGATGGAAATTATAGTCGGGTTAAAAGGAGATGCTCAGTGCAGTTGCGTAGGCGGCTGCGACGCGATGGAGCTAGCAGTTTGGATCGCAGTGGGACCATCGAGAACTTCACCTATGAGTGGTGCTTTCGTGGGTCCCTCCTCGATCTCAGTGGCTAACGCTCCGCTTCGAGCGCAGCCGTTTACGTAACTGCACCGAGCTTCATGTCGTTTTGACCGGGCCATATCTATACGTTCACAAATGCTGCAATCGCGTGGAATTTCATTTTTCTGCATAGGAAAACAAAAGTGCATTTTTTTTCAGGATGGATTTGCATAGTACTGTGATCACCTGCGGCTATGGGCTGATAATGATCAGCACAGCTGCGAATATTCTATTCGTGGGCAATCTCTTCAATGAGCTCAGTACGCTCGAAGTTGACGTCAGAACAGATCTCGCAGAATTTAAGGTGAGAGAAGAAAACGATTTGGTTTACCGGTTTCCGCATACTTGTAAACATGTGTTTGAAGTTTTCAGCAAATGTTTGACTTACCATCACCGCTCCCTACCGTCTTTTATGCTCTAGTAAATATTTTATAACAAATCATCCGTCGGGAGAGGGGTAGAAAAAGATTTCCTTCTTCATAGATGTTGGCGGATGATGCGTGGACCACAATGGTGGCCACTACTGGAAAGCAACCGCTCAGGTCAAAGCGAGATGCCTATGGAACACAACCCTTCACTTCATCTTCCAGTGTTGGTTGCAATCCAGCGCCGGGACGTCCAGGCCCTCCTGGACAGCCAGGAGTCCCAGGATGTAGGTGCATAACATTCCTCTTGTGTAGTCATTCCCGTAATTTACTTGTTCTCCGTTTCAGTTGATGGCCAACCTGGTATACCGGGTGTCCCAGGTCAAAGTGGATATTCTGGAGCGTCGTCAGCTTCCTCACAGGGATGCATCCAGTGTCCAGCAGGTCCAATGGGACCTCCAGGAGCACCAGGGCCTGCGGGCTCAGCAGGAAGACCAGGAAATCCCGGTGCACCGGGTGCAGGAGGAGGAGCTGGGGCACCAGGACCTGCAGGACCGGCAGGTCCTGCTGGTAGGCCGGGTAACCCGGGAAGTGCTGGATCGCCGGGGCAACCTGGATCTCAGGGAACAAGAAGCAGAGGGCTTCCAGGGCCATCAGGAGGTGTTGGACCAATGGGGGCTCCGGGAGCCCCCGGAATCCCCGGATCACCAGGATTTGGTTCACCTGGTGCATCTGGAGCACCGGGTCCATCCGGAAGACCTGGCTTGCCTGGAACAGATGGCGTGCCTGGAGGAGTGAGTCTAATTTATTTTATAGAGAGCTTTTCCGATGTTGAAAAAAACTTGATATTTCAGCCAGGAAACAATGGAGTACCAGGTCATGATTCCGGTTATTGTCCTTGTCCAAGGAGGTCTCTGGATAAGCTACGGGCGAAGCTGTTGAAAGCCTGAAACATATCGTTTATTAAGGAATAGAAGTGTTGACGACGTTAGAAATGCTTTTGCTATGAAAGCAAAACTATCTACGCCATATAAAGTTGGCAATTTTTGTGTACATACTATATGAAACTATTTGTTTTACACAACTCTAAGGCAATCTATCGTTTCCGAGCAGATTTTGTATACAGACACAAAGAAAACAATTTGGTTTACCTTTTACGCTTACTTGTAAACATATGTGCCAAAGTTTTCGGCAAACGTTTACCTTGCCCTCAACGCTGCCTCCCGCCATTTATATTCCCGTTAATTTTTTTTATAATAAAATAGTCGGACATTTAACACATGTATGACACTTGCATTTGGCTTCTGCCACCTATCCTTAACTGATCGTTTTATGTTCACGGTTGTGTAGACATCATACACTAGAAAACCATTTATTTTACTTATCGACTATCCCATTGTTTGTTTCTGAGAACTTGGTTTCAGTTCAAAATCCATGTCTAAAAACTTTTTGCCCCTCACGATTTGAAAGTCTATTAAATCTATAAATTTCGTCTTGTAATCTGAAAGACTATAAATCAACGGCACAGTCTGATTTGTGGTACAATCGCATAATACAGCTGCATCCGAAGTGACGGAGTGGGACCTAAGTAACGATGGACCCACTGCGGGGCGTTCGCAATCGCATCGAGTGGGTCCATTGCACTCGACTGTGTATGGTCGAGTCGAAATGACATAGAGCTCAGTTCAGTTGTGTATGCGGTTGCGCTCAAAGCGGCGCTGCAGTTCCCGATGGTCCCATCTCGATCGTAACCGCTGCGCTCTGCCGTACCGCTTCGAGCGCAGCATTTTTGCAATTAACAACCAACATTCACGTGACTAATTACCAATCCTCTCTCTAAATCATTCAGCATAATCATTATCCATTATCATTACCATTAGGATCATCTTTTTTTTTGGGCGCGGTCGACATTAAAGGCAGCACCCCACGAATCTGAGGTGGTACGGATTTCAGGAGGAATATTTGTATACGGGATCATAGATTATGGAGAGAAGGGTGATCTCTTCCATTTCTTCCTGATTGCTGTAAAAAAAACGGCCCGGAAGATACGGCTTCGAGCGATCCGGCGCTCTACTTTCCAAAACGAGTTCGGTTGGAGCGCGCCAGCCTTGTGCTTGCACCGCATCTTCCGGGCCTTTTTTACGGCAATTAGCAAGAAAATGACGCAATCACCCTTCTCTCCACAATCTACGATTTCGTATACGAATACTCCACCTGAAATCTGAAATCACCTGAAATCTGTACCACCTCATATTCGTGGGGTGATGCCGTTACGCTTACCACCATATTCCAGCGTTATTCCGTGGATTGCAGCAGCACAGCGTACAAGCTTAACGTTGTTATTAAGCAGCTAAATTGAGAAAGTTCTAATAGCTCTCACTTCGGATTTACTTCTAGCCAGTTCAAACCAAGGTGTAGACGTTTTACATGCACACTGCATCACCTTGCTAGGAATACCAGATCCACTATAAATCTAATCTTTTTTTAAGAAGAAGGAAAACATTCTTGAGAATCCCTCCTCTTATCATTCTGATTCCACTGTTTAAAGGCATCACGAATCTAGGGTGGTGCAGGTTTCAGGTGCGTTATGCCCACAGAGGTCGTAGATTCTGAGTAGGAGGATGCTTCCGTCCATCTCTTTCCTTCGGGCCGTAAAAAACGGCCCGAAAGATGCGCTGCGTGCAAAAGGCTGGCGCGCTCCAATACAACTCATTGTAGAAAATAGCGCCCCAGAACGATCGAAGTAGCATCTTCTTCTTTACGGCAATTAGGAAGAAATGGACGGAATCACCCTCCTCCCTATAATCTACGACCCCGTGGCATAACCACCTGAAAACCCGCACCACCCCAGATTCGTGGGGTGATGTCTTTAAAAGCCACATGCGTGAGAAGTTTCGATACTGGGTGGCTCTAGTAGGGTTCCGAACTTGAATTTCACTCTTAATGTCAGTTGTGGAATTAGATATGTGATGGAACTACCTGAAAAAAAAAAAACAAATCTTAACATCCGTACCAGTGAAGAAATCCACCTTACGCGCTTTATTCCCATCAATTCTGTAGATTTCAAAAGTTGTTCCCTCGGATAAACTGAGATCTCTGGTCCTGAAGACCTTGATTTCTGATGTGTTCTTCTGATTGTAGGTTTTTTAAAATGATTTTAGACCCTGAGTCTGTAGTACAAATCTGGGATTCAGCGCGCGATAATATACCGGTACCGGCACGGTAGCTATTTGTTCGCGAAAACTCAGAAAACTGAACCCAATGTCTGCACGCGGTAAACGCTGGGTGGTAAGTTTCAGTTTTACACAGGAATGATCATACCTTTTCTTTCCTACCAAATATAATCATGATGCCTAATTGCTTACGTAATTGATCAGATCCCATATGCGAAACAAGCAGGAACCAAGCCGAAAAACAATCATTTTAAAAAAAATCTCGATGAATATTGACATTGCTACACTTTTGACGACAAAAAAGAGGGACGTATAGTCGGGTCAATACGACATGAAACACGAGTGTAGTTGATGTGCATTTGCGTACGCACTCGAAACGGTGCTGTGGAGGCAGCAGTTGGAACCGAGGTGGGCCCGTCGCCAACTGCAGCGATGGGTGGTGCCAGCAAGGATTTCACCACGCTCCTAGCCACTACGTTCCACCGAAGCGCCTCGAAAGAAGCCGCGTACGCAATTGCGTACGTGTTTCATGTCGTTTTGACCTTACTATAGTTAGTCTATCGACATAAAATGTTATCTGGAAAACCTTTGGGAGTCATTCCTCTCATCGATGATCCTCAGCGAATCGAGTAGTGACCTACTCGATTTCCTGAGGATGACTCACTTGACTTAAAAGCAGCACACAACGAATATGACTTGGTGAAGGAATCCACCGGAAAAGGTAAAGATAGATCGCGAGATCCAGGGTTCCACTCATCTCTCCCTAATCGTCAAAAAACTGCGTGGAAAAAGCTGTTTTTCAAGGCAATTTCAGTTTCAACGCGCCACTTTAACGCACGCACCGCATCCACGTGCGAGCTGTCGAAGATTAATGAGGTGTCCTCACCAGCCTATTCAAGTGAAACCAATGAATAGTCTGTTTAGCGGACCGAAATGTAATAATGTACCTACGTAACGTAGGAACTGAAGCGCTTCTCACTCCGTTTTTTACGATGATTATGGAGAGATGAGCAAAACCGTCCCGGATCCATTTGGTACCTAGTTTCGACTACAAGCAAATAAAGTAAGGTCAAAAGCAAGGTCACATGAAGCACACTGTAGTCGCCTAAGGCTCCAAACTCTGCGGACAGCCTAAGCGGCGGCGCTCGAAGTGGGGCGGTGTAGACAGCGGTTGGAATCGGGGTGAGACCACAAAGTGTAGAATGGTGCCAGCAAAGTGGTGCTAGTCCTCATTCGATCCTTCCCGCCACGCACCACCGCAACGCATCGAGCGCAGCCGCTTGCGCAACTGCACCGTGATTCATGTCGTTTGACCCTACTATGGCAATGAAACTCAACAAGAACAAACCAACCATCCGTTTCGTCACTAAAAAGTGTATAGATAAGTCTTAAATGCTTTGATTGCAATGATGTTAAAATGACATAAAATAGACATCAAATCTGTAGTTAGTTCAGAGCCTGGACTACCAACTACCACTAGATAATAACATTTGAGTTTTTTTTCCCTCAGAAATGTCGAGGAAAACAAGGATACAGTGGCGTCGGTTATACACGGTAGAATTTCTATTTCGTCTCCCTTTCTCAAGAAAGACCAGGCTTATCCATTGTTATGTGCTAACAGCCAAACAAACAAAGCACTTACACTAATCAAACATGCGAATCAGACGTTCTGGCGCGAAAAACATTGGAAGCGTTTTATATCACGGCCAAAAGTCCGATCATGAATCGTAGAGAAGAATGCATCGCTGTGACCAACGAGCTGGCTCCATATCAAGAACTTTGCGGGTTTTGACCTACGGGGTCAGAGGCGGGGGCATCGTTACTAGTTAATACTAGCGGCGCAACTCTCACAACTGGTGGTCCGCTAACATCACGATTCCGTGGCTATCAAGATGAGCGCTGGTCTGCTTTTCTGACGTTGTTTCCAGATATTCTGTTTGCTAAATCATATCTTGTGGGATGACGAGGCGTTTGAGAGAGTAGATTAAACCTGTTTTTGGTTTTTGCAGGCTATGAAGAAGGCGACGACACCGAAACGTTAGCCAGAATAAAGATAAATAACATTCTTGGTTCTGCTCAAAAAAGTAGTACACAATCAAACTCTACGATGCCAAGATTCAAAGAAGGTCGAACTTGGAACTAATCAAACAGATGCTCTGCACTTAAATGCGCTCCGTTTCGAACATTGTGCCCCATTAAGCAACGAGTTGAGGTTCTGGATTGCATCAAACCGAAAGTTCGTAGTTGGTGGTTCTGTTTTGGAGAGTCAGAGATGATAGATGTTATTCTTTTTTGGCCGATTCCCTCTTCTTTTTTCTCCGTTCATCTATTGCTTTTCTCTCCTTATGCTATACACACTACATACTTCCATTTTCTTTTCCTCATCCAACCATTATATTTCTCTTTTCTTAGAAGTTAACAAATTCTAGGGTCCCCCACCAAGATGAGCGATGCAACGCCTCCTTCTCAATTCGCCGAGGAGGTGGAGATTCGGAAGAAATTAATCCTTAGAAATCTCCAGGTAGCCGCAATACATCCTTGAATTATATAATTTTAACGTTTCCCAGTAAATGATTGAAGGTCTCATAGGTGAGTCTCTTTGCTGTATTTTGCAGGAAGCGCTCGGTGTAGATAAACTTGAGAAGCAACTGGCCACTCCTGGAAAGCTTGTGCACGTTTATTGGGGAACCGCCACAACTGGACGGCCTCACGTGGGATACTTCGTTCCCATGAGGAAAATCGCAGATTTCCTAAAGGCAGGATTAAAGGTGCGTCTGTTTCGTTGCTTCAGTTTTACGTGGTCTAAACAAGACCTGAAGGTCATTGGGTTCTGCGGATCACAAAGGTCCCTGGACATCGTGCTTGGTTCATGCATTGCCTATTATAAAGTACTTTCTTTCACCAGTTGCACTTAGTTATGCGATTATTTAATTATACATTCTTTATATGTTAATTCTCGAAAACATTTCTCAGGTAGTAATTTTAACTGAGGCCTCTAAACAGTATGCAGAGGTCAAAACGACCTGAACCCTTGTGCATTACATAAGAGAACGTTCTCGAATCAATGAGGAGCGGTGCAATCCTCACTGATCTCTGGAGATTGAAGTTAGCGAAGGACCCACCCTGACAGCAACTGTTTACGCAATTGCACCGGGATTTGTTTGGTTTTGACATCGCTGTGGTAAATCCAAGCACCTTGTAATGCAAAAGACTCGTATAAGAGGTAGAAGTGGGCATCCTCGGGATCCTTTCAACTGGTGGGGTCAGTTAATATGTTCAGGTAACGGTGCTCTTCGCGGATCTTCATGCTTTTCTAGACAACATGAAAAGCACGTGGGAATTACTGGAAAATCGTGTTGTTTATTATGAACAAGTAATCAAAGCACTGTTGATGGCACTGGATGTTCCCATCGATAGACTTCATTTTGTCAAAGGGACCGCGTATCAGCTTTCTAAGTCAGTTTCTTAATAAAATACCAGATAATTCTTTTTTAAATACCATTTTTGGTTTTAGAGAATACACTTTTGATTTGCTGCGGTTATGCGGACAAGTCTCGCAACGTGATGCATTAAGAGCAGGAGCTGAAGTCGTCAAGCAGGTAGTGTATAGAAGAATTGCTGATGATTTTTTTTAAACGAATGAATCCAAGCGTCCAGGTTGAATCGCCTCTTCTTTCGGGTTTGCTTTATCCTCTTCTTCAAGCTCTTGATGAACAATATCTAAAGGTTTGTTTTGCTGTCATTCGTATCCATAGTTTGAATGTATTTTACGATCTTTGCAATTGAAATTAATAAGTATTCGAGTTTTGTTCTGTTGTTGATCCTATTCTAAACTATTCTATTCTATTTCAACGCTAAAAGAACCTCTCTTTGATGCTCGAAAGCTGAAGCTATAAGTTATGTCTCATTCAGGTAGATGGTCAGTTTGGCGGTGTTGATCAGCGTAAAATCTTCATCCTAGCGGAAGAACAATTACCAAAGCTGAAACTAGGAAAGAGGTGGCACTTGATGAACCCTATGGTACCTGGCTTGACGGGGTCAAAAATGAGCAGGTTGTTCTTTGATTCATTAGGGTTTTGCATTTGGGTTAGTTGTTTGTACTCTTTTGTTTTACCCTTCTGTGTACATTACTACATATTCACTAGTATTTCAAATCCGGTTATTTAGTTCGGAAGCCGATTCTAAAATAGACTTGCTGGATAGTCCTGAAGTGGTGGAACGAAAAATACGAGGTGCTGCTTGCCCTAGACACGAAGATGACAACGGAGTCCTGGCATTCTTCAACTTCGTTTTATTTCCTATCGTCAGCCCGAGATCGCTAGTGATTTCTAACAAGTATGTCACTGATTATTTCATGATTTTGAAAGAAAGATTTTTTTCTGTTTCAGGGAATTCTTTACTTTTGAAGAAGCTAAAAATTCCTTCCTTAGTGGAGATATATCTGAAGAAGATCTTAAAAGTACTCTTGTGGAATGTATTAATGAGTTGCTGGCAAAAGTAAGTATTCACTTACATATTTTATACTGATTTGAATTTCACACAACACTTCATTAACATTTCTTATTGTTGATAAGGCTCAATTACAACAATATTATTTATAGCAACTTGAAATGTTGAACACCATTCTCTCAGCGCCTTCCCTTTCCCTCTATTTTCTTCAGAATCCCAAGCAAAACCTTTTTCTAAGATTTAATTTGCAGAAAAATCTAATATTGTGTAGGTGATCAGTTTGTCCTTGCTTCTTGTGATGTTTCTCTAGTGTAACCTTTGTCTCATCTTTAGAAGCGTTTGCCTTTCATGGTTTCCAGTTTAAATGTAATGTATCCGTTATTGATTGACGCAACGTTTTCCAACAGTGAAGAACTATTACCGAGGTGTTGCCATCTGTAACATATTTCTTTCCTGAAAAGTTAGATTTCCGTATCCAAAATTACAGTGCTGCTCGTTTCTCTGCTCAAACCAGGGTCCAAAAATCTGCGAAACTTTCTTTGAATTTCGCAGATTTTTGGATCTCGTATCCCTGGTATCCGAAACGATTTGTTGTTTGTTGCAAGCAAATTGATGAAGAACTTGTTGCTATCTTTTGCAGGTTCAAGATCATTGCAAGTCTGACATCGTGCGAGATGCGTTAGAAAAGGGTTACCAAGAGGTGGTTGATTCTCATGTAGAATCCAAAATTCGACCAGTTTTGCAAGTTTCTGATGACGGCAATGAACTCATTAAACTAATTGTCGGGCAAGATCGGGTTAGTTCGCTTGCTGAATCTTTTAAATCTGGGATTCATCTTTGCTTGTTCTGTTGTATTTTCTTAGAAATTGTTTATTTAGAACATATCCTTACTATTACTTTTTGTTATTATTTATTCAAACCATCTTATTTATAAGAAGTGCTTTTTGACATTTTTTTCTGTAACGTGTATTACAACTCATGATATACGTTAACATATTGATTGTTATGAATCGGTGCTTACTTTGAGATTGCCTTGTAATCTAGTGGGTTCTAGGTCATCCTGGATGATGACTATGCGTTGAAGATGTGCGTATCTGAGAGAAGACGTGTTCGAGTCACTTTCACAATCCATCCTAAAGGAAGATTCCATCTCGGCTTTATCATGGGATTATTGAAAATGAAGGTAACTTGATTCTGTACATCACTTTATCATGAGCAAGACATGCAGTGTTTTTTAGTTGATGATCAACAACGGAGTCGATATTGATGGAGTTGTCTTAATATCCGACACCGAAGCGTTCCTTGATAACGAGAAGGTTCACATCCTATCGTAATTTCTGTTTTTCAGAAGTTTGTCCAGGAAGTCTGCAATTTTAGGTGACGTGGGCTGCTCGCGACGATCGAAATGAGTACTTCTACCAGTTGTGTGCTGCTTTCATTGAACATCTTGGGATAAAGGAAAAAGTTAGAGCTGTCAAATCCTCAGATGTAAAATCGATCTTCTCTACGTATGTTATTAGAGCTTCCGCGTGTACGTTTAGTGTCATCGATTCTAATGACCATTTTCAGGGATTACGTGCTTAACATGTACAAAATGGCCTCGACAGTGACGCGCGATGAGACAACGGTTTGTGAAGGTAGTGGCTTAACTAGGCGCCAGTCTCTCTTATTACTACGAAAATCCTATGAAGTCAACTAAGCTTTGCTGGAGTTATTTACTTTTTTTTATTTATGAAGCAAAGCTACTACTGGTGTTTTCCTCCCTGAAATGTATTCGAGTTGTATGTGAAGTGTGGACGAGAGCAGCTGAGCTGAACTTCACTGAAGAACCAGTGATATAAAATAGAATGATAGAAGCTAGAAGAGAACTGACGATTACTACACAATAGGTGGATGAATTGAAGTGTCAGTAAGCCGTCCAGCTTGTGAAGAGTGATGAATTTGGTTACAATCGCCAAGAATGTTTCGGTAGTGCAGCGCCAATTATCCTGAACAAAGCTTTGGGAAGATTTTAAGAGTTATTGTCCTAAGGAAAGATTGGGAAATGAAACGCAACTTTCCTAAGAATTATAGACGGAAATGAACTACAGTTATGCGACAAAGTGGTCCAAAGCTATATCACAGGAATTCTAAGATAAAATACATTGAATTTCCTTTTAGGTCTCCACCATAGCAGCAACACAGCGTTTAAATATCGTCACTCAGTTAATCGTCAATAATAATTTAGGGTCTTCGTTGTCGGGAAACCTCGTTCCATTATTCTATGCTCTCAATCATCACCTGCTTCAAACTGATGTGGCAATCATCGGTGATGACTACATTCCTATTGCAAATATCGCTGTTAAGGTACGTTCAACATTTAAAATCCTTCCGATTTCTGAGTTTACCAAGTAAGTGTTTAGTTGTGGACCAGTCAAGGATATACCTCACCCACGCAGTTGGCTATCTCTGTTCTTCCTGGATGTGATGGAAAGAAGATGAGCTGTTCATCACCAGACTTTCTCTTAGATCCTCTTGAAACTCCTAAACAAGTCAAAACAAAACTGGGAAGGTGATTCGTTCGTTCACATAGAACAAGTCAGTTGATTGAAAAATGGTCTTTTCAGATCGTTTTGCGAGCCGCAAAATTTGGACGGAAATGTTGCGATGATGATAGCAAAGCAGTTGATTTTTCCTCTTTTGTCTGGAAAAAGTACGTGATTTATTTCACATCCCCTTTTTTGATTCTTTGGTTACTTTGATATTTTTGTATGACGTTAAGTGACCGAGTTGAGTTATTGCTCTACTTTTAGAATATGTGCGTTCATTTTCGG
This sequence comes from Necator americanus, assembly GCF_031761385.1. Lineage (NCBI taxonomy): Eukaryota > Metazoa > Nematoda > Chromadorea > Rhabditida > Ancylostomatidae > Necator > Necator americanus. The sequence continues at coordinate 28,116,566 of NC_087371.1, forward strand.
CATTTATCAAAACCAGAATAACCTATAGAATAGTTCGGTTTGCATAATATCAAGAAGTGTATCGAAATAAGAGTTATTCTGTGTATCATTTTGCCAGATTTTTTCAACATACTTTTAGGTTTCAATATTGGTAGAAATGCTGACAACGGAGGCGACATTAGTGTTAAATCGTACGAAGAATTGGAGCATGAGTTTTTAACTGGCTCGAAACCTGACTTTCCCCTTCATCCGGCTGACTTGAAAAACGCCGTTGTGAACTTCATCAACGAGTAAGTACAGTAATATTTAAGGGCTAACTAATTCCACATACCGTCTTTTCGAAAAGGATAATGACCATTCATTATTCCGTATTTGCTTCCCAGTTCTGTTTCCATACATCGGGTTGCTCAGTCTTTCTCGATCAAGAGTAGCATAGAGTGTTTCTCTTTGTTTTCACATTTGGGCTTAGATTAATGCACTTTTCAAATTTTCCTTTTCTTTTTCCTTTTTTCAAATTTTAAGCGTCATAGTCGTATATATGAGTTAACGTTCTCCAGTTGCAGGTTTTTCGATCCAGTACGGAAGCTTCTCGCTCCTAACCAAACGTCGCTACTAAATGCTGCATTTCCCAAAGTAAAGAAAGGAAGGAAATAGTACGATGCACCCAGCAGAAAGCTGGTTATCTCTCCTGGCGAATTAGTATTTGAAATTTTAATGTCAAGTCGTAATGACAATTTCGAGACATTGGATCGTCACGTTCTTTTTTCATCTTGATGAAATTGGCCCAAGATTTGCTTGTCAAACCTTCTCCGCTTGGAGCTACCTTCAAATCATAGAGTTGAATATTATATGTATCCCTGTTGTAACTCCTCTTTTCTGCAATTACTGATCCTTCTAATAATTCCATTACTTTTTAAAATGTATTTTATACCACTTGTTTATTGTGGTTTTATTCGGGTGCTTTTTTTTCTCTTCTCGTCACATTAGAAAACAAAACCTTGATAAGATATTAAATGAGATAGTTTGGGAGGTTGATCCTATCCCATAAAAGTTAATATTGAGTTAAATTCTCATTTTTTTATTATATGCTGAAATTTCTTCTTTAAATTCGTCTTTTCGCAGTAGGGTAACCACCGATTATGATTTACTTTCTGAATTCGCATTTTCTTTACCTTGTTCTAGGTTAATGATTGTTAACGAATTCTCATACTTTGTTTGTTATGTTGTTGATTTTTGGGAACCCTGGGACTGTGATTTGTTTCGATTTCAAACAGAAAGTACATAAAAACCTTAAGAATTCGCTGTAGTTTTGCAGCTTTAATCTTTTTGAAGCAGACATATTGGAAAGCCGATACTTCTTAGTAAATTGTGTGAAAACACGCTTCTGGTATAAGGAAAGCAATATGTAAGGACTTGAATGCGACGTCCCAGACAGCTCTAGATTTTCGGATGTTTTGCGCTGCTCTTTTGGCGTTAAAAAAGTTTCCCCTCGCCACCAATTCCGACAATTACCGCGTGGTGTCTCGGTATCCCTCACCGGTTTTCCGCCTCATAATGGCGTGGAGGTGACTCTAGGCGTCGAACTGCGATGCACAGCGGAGGTTCATCCTCCGGCATGGTCTCCCAAGCTGAGGAGTTCGACACATCTGACATTCCGACTTCCTGGCATCGGAGGCTTAGCAGGGAGTAAACTACTGCCAAGATTCACCATCGTCTTAGCAATATTGGAAGGTGGCTCCTTGATCCATATAGGTTGGGCGGCGACCTGTGGTGAAAGCTAAGCTCGCGGTGGCACGGCTACTTAGTTTGGAGAAAAATCTTTCTGCCACTCCAGCATATGCACTGCCTCAGTACCCTGCACACTGGCACTGCGGTATCAGATGTCGGATGGTATGGCAGCCGGTGAGAGGCGATCAAATCTCAGGTTGCTCAGGACGTCATTGATTCTGGACCAAGGCGACACACGCACGACTCGCCATGGAGACTGTCTCAGACTGTGTACTTACAACGCGAGAACAGTGTCCACAGACGCTGACCTACATGCCCTTCTCGGAGCTGCAGAGCGTATCAAATTTCACGTGATTGCTCTGCAGGAGACCAAGTGCAGAAGGAGCGATGTACCACAGATGAATGGCGGTACACTCGTCATTCGTGAAGAGAAGGTTCCGTCGCGAAATGTAGGCGGTGTTGGTTTTGTTGTGCATCCATCTGTCGTCCATCTTGTTGATTCTCACGAAACCCTGTCACCTCGTTTGGCCATTCTCCGCCTCTGCCCTCTGCGCCAAAAACCCATCAGTGTCATCAACTGCTACTCACCAACATCAGCAGCTGATTAATCCGATTTGGACGCGTTTTATGATGAGATGGAAGAAGTGATCCGCAACGAGAAATCCTACAAATTCATTTTCGGGGATTTCAACGCTAAACTAGGAAAGGCTGCTGAAGAGGAATACAGGATCGGAAGAATTGGACTAGAGGACCGGAATGAAAACAGCAATCGTCTCGACGGGGTTGTTGACGCGTTGTGGAAATCCTCTCTTCATGAAGAAAGATCATCGTCGGAGGAAATGGAAATCGCCCAATGGCGCGACTCGTGCGAAGATCCACTATATACTCACTAGCCGGAGGTGGTGTCTACTTGGTAGTGTCTACCATCCTTTTGCAGGGGTTCCTATCATCATCTCCTTTGTGCGGAAATAAGACATACCCACACGATGGAAAAGAACATCTGCTATCTGCAGTGACGGAGGAAAGAAGTATACGACGATTGGATCCTCGATACTATTTGACTCCTTCTCCCAAGGTGACTGGCACATCGAGGAGAACGTGGACTACGACCTGCTGCTCAGAGGACTGCGAGCCTGTGCTGAAGGTGCCTCGAAGCAGCGCACGACAAACATGGATCGGATTTCGAAGACCACCAAGGAGTTGTTGGGACGGAGAAGGACCTTGAGGCTTGATTCGAATGCATTGCGCATTGAGCGGTTAGTAGCAAACAGTAGCTGCAAAAAGGCGTTGCAGGAGGATCCTTGGAAGATTCTGGCACAAAGAAGGACAAGTCTGAAGAAGTAACGCAAGAACCTCGGCGAATATAATATTTCGCTAACAGCCTTGCTGAGCGAAAACGCAATCCGCACCTCTTCTCGTCCTGAAATGGAAACCATCACAGAGAGGTTCTACTCGAAGCTTTTCCGTTCGTCAACTCCTGTGTTAACCCCGATCATTTCCACTGGTAAAGTTCCATCACGGCTTCTCCCTTCGGAAGAAAGAGTCGCTACCAAGAGCATGAAATCTGGCACTGCCCCTGGACCTGATTTTATATCAGCAGACTTTCTTGGGGCTGGTGGCCATCCGTTTCATGTAATCTTACCGGCGCAGATGACGTCCCACCTTCAGAAAGAAGGGATCCTAGACCAGTGAGAACCCTTGCGAACCGTTCTTATTCGTAATAAAAGTGACCGAGAAGGTCTTTGGAACTATCGTTCGATATGCTTGCTGAGCATCTTGTACAAAGTATTCAAGATTGTCCTCACGCACATATGTAGGACGCTGGATGAAGCCCAGCCTCAAGAACAAGCTGGATTCCGTCAAAGGTTCAGCTGTATGGGCCACATCCAGACCGTGTCGAGTGTCATAGAGGTTTGCCGGATACATCGCTCTTTTTCTGACCTTCGTCTGCTATGAAAAAGCGTAGAAACGAATGCAATACTATCAGCGCTGGTCGGTCAAGGTGTGAACGCGTCGTATTTGAGGACATTAGACAATTACTACGATCGATGCACTACTAGGATACAGCTTTTCCACCGCTCCCTCACCATACCCATTGGAAAGGTGGTACGACAAGGCGATACTATACCGCCTAGGCTGTTCAAGGCTGTATTGCAGTGAATAATGAAATCACTTTCTTGGGAAGAAAGGGGCATACGTTTTAGAGGATGACTCCTCTCCAACCTTCGTTTTGCAGACGACATCGTTCTCTTTTCGAGAATTAATAATGAAGCAGAAACGATGCTCAAGGAATTGAACGAAGCAGGGAAGAGAATAGGACTGCAAATAAACAGAAAGAAAACGCAGTTCATGAAGAACGCCTACTACGAGGACGGAGGAGTACAACTTGAACGCTCCCAAATCGTGGAAACTTCGTCATACGTATACTTCGGACGTTCTAATAATATGGAAAACGACTTGAAGGAAGAACTGAATAGAGGGATGAGAGCAGCGTGGGGAGCATTCGCAGCCGTCAGTGAAGCTACGGACCAACTGACGGACTAAGATCTCCGTGCCCATCTGTCTAACTCGACAGTTTTTCCAGCGCTCTGTTACGCAGCAGAGACGTGGACACACCCCGCTGCCACGTCTAGGAAACTACTCGCTACCCACAGAGCCCCTAAGAGATGTCCTCTGAAGTTTAATCGGCGCACACAACACCAAGCCGACCTTCGCAGTTCCGACTTTACAGCAATCTCTCGTCTTCGCGACCCAGCGGAATATGTACCAAATGCAAAGCATAGATAGGCCAGTCACATTATGAGAAGAATCGACGAGAGATGGACTAAAAAACGCTACTGTGAGCCCCAAGAGAACGTCGTCGAGGGAGGCCGCCTGCGAGATGGGATGATGTGTTCGCTACACGGATGGACCAGCTAAAAAGCAGCTGCATACGGCTCAAGGACCTCGTCAACGCCATCCACGAAGCTTGAGAACATCTTGGATGAGAATGCCGAGGAAACGAAACGAGTGCAAGAGATGCTGGGCCAGCACGTCCAGTGAATACGGGCCATCTAAGAATCCAATTATCTGAGTCTGCGTAGATGGATGTGTGGATAAGTGTTGGATAAGTATCTGGCGTTAATAATCCGCGTGGGATGCGACACCGCATCCACTTCAACGAAGAATCGTTTGGGGTTCACGAATGCATGTGCAACCTGTAACCTTCCAGACACATCTGGTAGCAACCAATTCGTGGACCTCGGAGGGATGAGAGCTCTGGTTGGCGCTGAAAGGCGAATCGAACCTCCGACCAAGCGTGCTGCAGCCACAGCGGAATTCTTACCGACTGCGATCTTATATCTTGGATATTAGTTTTAGTTAATCATAAAAGACCTTATTGTCCTCAGCTGTTTCTGTAGGTGTGACAATACTTACGATTTGCAGTATGAGGACTCTGCGACAGACACGACAATAGCACCTTGACGAAATTGACCCAAACTACTCTTCCAGGCTGTTTTATGTATTCATCACTGCTATTGCGCATCCTCCTTCTTCTCATAAGCCTTTCTTTCTCATAAGCCGCAGTAGATGATTTGGTTGGTTCATACTAATGGTGGAGCTATCTGTGATGTGTGTCTCCTGGAATGCAGCAAACGATGCATCCACTTATTGTAGTAGCCTGAACGGAGCGGCTCGTTGAAGTTTACCAGACAGCGAAAGGCGCTTCAACGCTACGAACCGGATGTCATGTGTCAAAGATTCCACATACCCTTCAGACATTTGAGATATCAAAATATTTTGATAAAAGATAAAATTTCCTATGTAACAGTGCGAGTTATATACCTCACGCGCTCCAAATGCGTATACTCGTATGACTGGTTGCGTTTAGTGAAAGCAACGCCACCACGTGCAGGTAGCAACTAGACTTGTACATGAGAAGGGCTATAAGGAAATAGATCCATAGATGTTCGAAATCACCTCGGACTTCAGTGCAAAGAGTTTATTCATAATCTTGTTAAATCAATATCACAGTTGGCATAAAGCACTGTAACCCGGTACAACGCAAAAGAACAATGTTGCTGGCCAGAAGCTACAGAATGAGCGATGAGAATCGGCACAAAACCAGTCAATCAAATAAGCAGCGTCGATCCAACGAAGTCGTGAGGAAAAGAAAGTGTACAACAGTAGAGGAGATCAATGATGTGGCCTCGACGTAAAGTGAACAACGAAGCATAACGCAACAAGGATGCCTAGTACACCCATTCGCTGACACAAACTATAATATTTACAATGGTTTCAAAAATACCATTATAGCGTCTAATCTGTAAATATCTTCTTGAGAGAGCCTTCGATAGAACTGTTCGCGTCTGTCTCGGAGGTCTCTCAGCTCCTGAAATACATTGAAGTTGGGCGGTGACAAATGTAGAAAAAAGGGTGTGACTCGACATATTTTGGTTTTCTTTTTGTTATAATTGTAGAAGACTTTAAAAACATAATAAAATCTCGACAAGGAAGCAAAAGCGGCTAAAAACTGTTGCTGCATGCTTCGTTACAACACTAAATTTTGAATATTTCTCAAGTATCCCAAGTTAAATGAATAGATGGCTAGTCAAATAAGCATCACCTTTTTGAGCAATTCCCGTTTAATATGGATGATGAGCGAGAGTGTGCAGTATTTCGAATACTTAGCAGTGTCAGTCAATCCAAAGCAAAGAAATTGTACCACTCCTACACGTCCAAATTCGTGCATCCCTAATTAACTTCCCCGTGGCCAGAGTTTCGACTGAAGATCTGTGGTCAAATGGAATGCCAAAAACAAGATTAATTGTGGTACCAAGTCTAAGTTTAAGAAGACCCGTATACGGATCGCTACGAAGAGCTAAGCGAAAGTATCTCTAAGGAATATATTCGTCAAATTTGTTGAAAAATAAATTTTGTTGGGAGCACAAGTAGAAGTAAGTTTTGTTGTAAAACATATAAGTCACCAGTAATATCGAATGCAATTGTGAGGAGAACAGCTAGCAGCAGATTATACAATAATATACTTTTGTACAATAATTCGCAACACAGAATTCCCCTCAACACATCAATCCAGAAAGGAAAACATCAATTTAGCCCATTGTAACCCCACCTTGAGACAATTCTCAGCCTTTGCCTTTCGCTCTTCAGCTGCCACATCTACACCGATAGTGCTGAGAGGAGCACGAGCACAATTCCTGAGCGAGTCAACAAGACCAGTAGCGATGCATTGCAAAGATGATAACGCAACTTGACGACATGAGCTTGGCAATGTGTTGTCGAATAAAAGTTCTGAAAGCTCACGTTTAGTGTATCGGTTCCGAATGAAACACCTAAACTTTGAACTTATCCAATCGATCACTTGTTCTAGGCCATCTAGACAACAGTAGCGAATTTCGATTGAATTTTATACAATGTTTGCTATGCCCAAAACGGATATCATAAATAATGGAATATGTTAATGAAATATCATAAATAATGAAATATGTTAACGAATACAGTTTTTGGAAATTTTGACAATTTTTCGCAGGTCAGAACAAATTAAAACTTTGATTTTGGAA